>NC_057388.1:43412752-43739139 GCF_019320065.1 Cervus canadensis
GACATCCATACTTGACTACTGGAAAAATTATACCTTTGACTATATGGACCTTTGTCAGTAAGGTGATATCTCTGCATTTTAATACACTGTCTAGGTTTGTCATAGCTTTCCTTCCAAGGAGCAAACATCTTTTAATTTCATGGCTTTGATCACCATCTCCAGTGATTTTGGAGGCCAAGAAAATAAAATCTGTCACTGCTTCCACTTTTTCCTTTTCTGTTTGCCATGAAGTAATGGGATCAGATGCCATGATCTTTGCTTTTTGAATGTTGAGTTTTAAGCCAACTTTTTCACTCTCCTCTTTCACCCTCATCAAGAAGCTCTTTAGTTCCTCTTCACTTTCTGCCATTAGAGTGGTGTCATCTGCATATCTGAGGTTGTTGATACTTACGCTAGCAATCTTGATTCCAGCTTGTGATTCATCCAGGCTGGCATTTCACATGTACTCTGCATACAGGTTAAATAAGCAGGGTGACAATATACAGCCTTGTCATACTTGTTGCCCAATTTTGCACCAGTCTGTTGTTCCATGTCCAGTTCTAACTGCATACAGGTTTCTCAGGAGACACATAATGTGGTCTGATATTCCCATCTCTTTAAGAATTTTCCACACATAAAATTCTTAAGCTTTCTGTTTAAGAATTTGTTGTGATCCACACAGTGAAAGACTTTAGTGTAGTCAATAAAGCAGAAGTTTTTCTCGAATGCCCTTGCTTTCTCCATGATGCAACAAATATTGGCAATTTGATCTTTGACTACTCTGCCTTTTTTAAACCCAGCTTGTACATTTGGAAGTTCTCAGTTCATGTACTGTTGAAGCCTAGCTTGAAGGATTTTGAGCATAACCTTACTAGCATGTGAAATGAGCACAGTTGTATGGTAGTATGAACATTCTTTGGCATTGCCTTTCTGGAATGAAAAGTGACCTTTTCCAGTCCTGTGGCCACTGCTGAGCTTTATAAATTTGTTGGCATATTGAGTGCAGCACTTTCAGAGCATCATCTTTTAGGATTTTAAATAGCTCAGTTGGAATTCCATTGTTTCTATTAGCTTTTTTCATAGCAATGCTTCTTAAGTCTTACTTGACTTCACAGCCCAGGATGTTTGGCTCTATATTAGTAACCAGACCATCATGGTTATCTGGGTCATTAAGAGTTTTTTTTTTTAATAATTCTGTGTATACCTGCCACCTCTCCTTAATCTTCTGCTTCTGTTAAGTCCTTACCATTTCTGTTCTTTATCATGCCAATCCTTGCATGAAATGTTCCCTTGATCTCTCCAATTTTCTTGAAGAGATCTCTACTCGTTCCCATTCTGTTGTTTTCCTCTACTTCTTTGCATTGTTCATTTAAGAAGGCTTTTTCTTTGTCTCCTTTCTGTTCTCTGGAACTTTGCATTCAGTTGGCCATCTTTTGCTTTCACCCTTGCCTCACTTTGCTTCTTTCCTCAGCTATTTGTAAAGCCTCCTCAGATAACCATTTTGCCTTATTACATTTCTTTTTCTTTGGAATGGTTTTGGTCCCTGCCTTCTGTACAATGTTACAAACCTCCGTCCATAGTTCTTCATGCACTGTATCTACCAGATCTAATCCCTTGAATCTATTAATCACCTCCACTGTATAACCATAAGGGATTTGATTTAGGTCATACATGAATGGCCTAGTGGTTTTTCATGCTTTCTTCAATTTAAGCCTGAATTTTGCAATAAGGAGCTGATGATCTGAGCTACAGTCAGCTCCAGGTTTGTTTTTGCTGACTGTATAGAACTTCTTCATCTTTGGCTGCAAAGAACATAATCAGTTTGATTTTGGTATTGACCATCTGGTGATGTCCATGTGTAGAGTCACAGTCATCTCTCCTGTTATTGGAAACAGTGTTTGCTATGACTGTCATGTTCTCTTGACAAAACTCTGTTAGCCTTTGCCCTGCTTCACTTTGTACTCCAAGGCTAAACTTGCCTGTAATTCCAGATATCTCTTGACTTCCTACTTTTTGCATTCCAATACCCTATGATAAAAAAACATCTTATTTTGGTGTTAGTTTTAGAAGGTGTCATAGGTCTTCACGGAATTAGTCAACTGCTTCTTCAGCATCAGTGGTTGGGGCATAGACTTGGACTACTCTAATGTTGAATGGTCTGCCTTGGAAACGAACCGAGATCGTTCTGTCATTTTTGAGGTTGCAGCCAAGTACTGCATTTCAGACTCTCTTGTTAACTATGAAGGCTACTCCATTTCTTCTAAGGGATTCTTGCCCACAGTAGTAGATATAATAGTCATCTGTATTACATTTGCCCATTCCTGTCCATTTTAGTCCACTGATTCCTAAGATACTGATGTTCACTCTTGCCATCTCCTGCTTGACCACATCCAATTTACCTTCATTCATGGACCTAACATTCCAGGTTCCTATGCAATATTGTTCTTTACAGCATAGGACTTTACTTTCCACAACTGAGCATCGTTTCTGCTTTGGCCCAACTGCTTCATTCTTTCTGGAACTACTAGTAATTGCCCTCTGCTCTTCTCCAGTAACATATTGAACATCTTTCAACATGGGGGGCTCATTTTCTATTGTCGTATCTTTTTGCCTTTTCATACTGTTCATGGGGTTCTCGAGGCAAGAATACTGGAGTGGATTGCCATTCCCTTTTCCAGTGGACCATATATTGTAAGAACTCTTCACTATGACCTGTCTGTCTTGGGTGGCCCTGCATGGCATGGATCATAGCTTCATTGAGTTATTCAAGTCCCTTCACCATGACAAGGCTGTGATTGGTGAAGGGGAGGTGTTCTAGAGAGAATTATAACAAGGTGATGTGATGCAGAAATAGGGAAATGAATCAAGGAAGGCTGCTATGAAAAGGTGGCATTTAAGGTGAGACCTGAATGATAAGAAGAGCCAGCCATGAGAAGAAAGAGAAGGATATGCCACACAGGGGGAGCCACTAGTGTAATGGCTCTAAGGCAGGAATAAGGGCACTCTAGGTGAGGAGCAGCAGCTGGCAGGGAGGGGATAGGAGCTTTAGAAACCAGCTTCTGGCTTGGTAGGCCAGAATGGCTGGTGCATTTTTTAAGTATTAGAGAAAGCCATTTGAGGGTCTTAATAGGGGAGAGATGGAAACCATTTTATATTTTTAAAATATTATTCTTTGCTTGTGCTTCTAGCAGGTATCAGCTGGATACTCTAAAAGGCCTTCCTAACACAATACTACCAGATTTTTAATAAATTACAATGACCCTCCATGGCTGATTCATGTCAAGGTATGGCAAAAACCACTACAAAAGAAAAAAAAAAACCCTATCAGGTATAAAGCAATAGGCCACTTGGTAAATAAGTTTAAAAAAAAAAAAAAAAATATATATATATATATATATATATATATATATATATATATATATATAACCAAGTGTCACTACTTTTTGCAAAAAAAATAAAAAGCAGTTGGACATTTTCATCTTGCAAAGTCTTAATTAAAGACTAGATTAACATGCAAAAAAATAATTACAATAACCTTTTTTTTAATTTAATATTGGAACATAGTTGATTTATAATGTGTTAGTTTCAGGTGTATAGCGAAGTGATTTAGTTATACATTTCCCTATATCTATTATTTTTCAGATGTTCTTCCCATTAAGGTTATTACAAAGTACTGAGTATAGTTCCCTGTGCTATACACTAGGTCCTTGTTGATTATCTACTTTATATGTAGTGAATCTATATATTAATCCCCATCTCCCAGTTTATCCCTCCCCTGTCCACTTGGTAACCATAAGTTTGTTTGCTATATCTGTGATTCAATTTCTGTTTTGTAAATAGGTTTCTTATTCCCATTTTTTTAATATTGTGCATATAAACAGCATCATATATTTGTCTTTGTCTGAAGTGAAGTGTCTTGCTTCACTCAGTATGACAATCTCTAAGTCTATCCATGTCACTGCATGTGGCATGATTTCATTATTTCTTATGGCTAAGTAATATTCCATTGTGTCTGTGTGCCACATCTCCTTTATCTGTTCCTCTTGATGGACATTTAGGTTGCTTCCATGTCCTAACTATTGTAAGTGGTGCTTCAGTGAACACTGGGGTGCAGTATCTTTTTGAATTATGGTTTTCTCTAGATATATGCTCAGGAGTGGTATTGCTGGATCTAATGTAGCTCTATTCTTAGTGTTTTAAGGAGCCTCCATACTGTTCTCCATATTGACTGTACCAATTTACATTCCCACTAATAATGTAGGAGGGTTCCCACACTCTTTCCAGTCTACTGTTTGTAGACTTTTTGATGATGGCCATTCTGACCAATGTGAGGTGATACCTCATTGTAGTTTTGATATGCATTTCTCTAATAATTAGTGACATCGAGCATCTTTTCATATGCTTTTTGGCTATCTGTATGAGTTCTTTGGAGAAATATCTATTTATATCTTCCACTCAATTCTTTGATTGGGTTGTTTCTTTTTTCATACTGAGCCGCATGAGCTATTTGTATATTTTGGAGAGTAATCCTGTGTCAGTTGCTTTGTTGGCAAATATCTTCTTCTATTCGGTAGGTTGTCTTTTTGTTTTGTTTATGGTTTCCTTTGAAGTGCAAAAAGGTCCCATTTGTTTACTTTTGTTACAATGAGCTTAGTTTTAAGAGATGGCTTGGCTTGCAAGGATGGAGAAGGCAATGGCACCCCACTCCAGTACTCTTGCCTGGAAAATCCAGTGGATGGAGGAACCTGGTAGTCTGCAATCCATGGGGTCGCTAAGAGTTGGACACGACTGAGCGACTTCACTTTCACTTTTCACTTTCATGCATTGGAGAAGGAAACGGCAACCCACTCTAGTGTTCTTGCCTGGAGAATCCCAGGGACGGGGGAGCCTGGTGAGCTGACGTCTATGGGGTCGCACAGAGTCGGACACGACTGAAGCGACTTAGCAGTAGCAGTGGCTTACAAGGAAGTAAGAGAAATCCCAAAGGCATAAAAAAAGAAGAAGAGTAAAAAGTAGCATAAATGTAAAGTAATTAGCCTCCAACTAATAAAAATAAATGGAAAAAAAAAAGTAGCATAAAGTGTAAGCAAATGCAAAATCCATATATTGGAGAAAGGAATGGAACGTTAAGCTTTGGGCTGCTGGAAGTAGATGGGCAAAATTTGAGAATCCCCACACTCTAAACCAGTACCCTTGAAGATGGCTACAACCTTAGATAAGCGTGGCCCAGGAAAAATATTCAAGCTAGCAAAGCAAAGAAGCCTATCAAGAACTCTGTCTCCATACTGATTCTAGATAGGGTGAAAAAGAGAAAAGAAAAAGAGGAATAGACACTCTCCGAAATTTTTAACCCATGAAATTGGCCAACTCTAGTCTGGAATTCAATCTTACAGACTCTGGATAGTCAAAAGAAACTTCAAGAAATCTGTGAGCTTGCTAGAACACGGGTAGCTGGCTCACCAATTATGCTTAGTGGAGTAAGTGCTCACAATGTTAAAATTACTAAACACACAAATAAACCATCAGACAGAATCATCAGAAATAATTAACATATTATTTTATATTTTAGATATTGGAATCACCAGATAGAGAATGTAAGTAATCATATTTTACATGTAAAAGAAATAAAAGTGGTTTCTAAAAAATATATAAAGAATCCATTAGATATAACCAGATAGATCTGAAGAAAAATGCTTAGAAAAATATGATCACTGGAATTTAAAATATGTTTGTAAAAGAATAAGGGAAAAGTAATATTTGAATCCAAGTTGTTTGAAAAATTGCCGTAAGTGGTGAAAAATATGAATCCACACATATAGGAATCATAAAAGACACCAAGCAAGATAAATGAAAAGTAAATTCAAACATGACAGTAAAAGTGTAGTCCATAGAAGAACTACCATAAAAGTAACTAAAGAGAAGTGGTATACCATCTACAAAAGAATAACTTTTAGACTGATAATAAATCCCAGAGATATTAGCATAATATAGTCAAAGTGCTGAAGTAAAGTAATTGTCAGCCTGAAACTGTTTCAGCAAAACTTTTTTATTATTTTTTTAAAAAACTGAAGTATAGTTGATGTACAATTTTATACATCAAAACAGTTTTTTAAGACCAAAGGTGGAGTACAGTCATTCTCAGATAAACAAAACCTAAGGTGATTTACTCACAATAAACTAACACAGAAAAAATTTCTGAAAATGAGTCAACAAGTAATATTTGAGATTCAAAAAGGAATAGAGAGCAAAGAAATTGGGACATACATGAGTAAATCTAAACAAATATAGTACAAAATAATAATAAAACATCTAAATTGTGGGATTAAGAAAGACAGCTAAAATACTGGATAACAATAGCATGTTAATTGAGATGATCAGAGTTGAAGAAATGTGTGTTAATTGGGAAGAGAGCTGAGATATAGATGAATAATAGCTAGCCACTGATTGTTTATAAGGCACCAGGCATATGTAGTAACTCATTTAACCTTCATAACAACTTTCTGAGTTAGATATCATAGTTATCCTCAGCTTACAGATGAAGTGGCAAAGAAAGTGGTCACACAGCTTGTAAGGAAAGAGCTGGGTTCAAACTCAGGTGAAATAACTCCAAAGTGGATCCACTATATAGTATTCTCTGTGCTGTTTTTAGAAAGTTAAATAGCAATGATAAAAATGTTAAGTAAACAACAGAAGATATAGTTTCAATGAGGGGAAGTAAAATAAGAAAGAAAAAACACTAAATCAATACAAAAGATGGCCCCCCAAAAAAGCAAACAGAAAAATGTAGAAAAAGCAGAACAAATAAGCACAATGTAAGGTAGGAAAAAAAAAAAAAAAAAGCCAAATTAGAGAAGCTAATAAATATAAGCAGACTAAAATTGTCAGTTAAAAAAATTTTTTTGAGATTGGATTTTTAAAAACCCATCAGTATACTGTTTACAAGAAACATATAAAATATAAGGACACAGAAAAAAATTTAAGTTCCTTATGTGTTTTACCTGATTTTTAAAAAACTGGTAATCTCCCACAAAGAAAGTTAACTATCAAACTTTCAATGAACAATCTATTTACTTAAATCTAGTGCACAGTTATCCAGAGGATAGATAGAAGCAATGCCTCTACAACTCATTTTGTGGACAGTTTGAAAAAGGAAAACTATGGACCCATTTATATGTTAATAAGAATGGCTTTCTAAAATATATTTATTTAAATCACCACATTAAGAGGCTAAAAGATAAAAACCATATTATTACCTGATAAGTGCAAAGAAAATCATTTGATAAAACTTAAAACTCATTGATGATAACAAGAAATTTTACAAAACTAGGAATGAGGAAAATTTTCCTTTACCTAAGAAACAATTTCTACCAAATAATATACTTCTGCTTGTAATTATCACATATAAAAAGTAGTCCCTTAAAATAAAGAATAAGGCAGATAAGCCCACCATCACTACCTCTGTCAACACTGCATTATCTTCGCCAGCAGAGTAAAACAAGAAATAGAAGTAAAAGGGATAAGAATTTGAAAAGAAAAATGAAACTGTCATCATTTTTTAATTATAACTGCCCTCATAAAAGATACAGGTAAAACTTATTAGAATCTATAAGAGATTCATTGAATGACTAGATTTAAGATCAGTATATAAAATTATATTTCTTTAAAAAAAAAACTGGGGAAATAAAAGAGAAAACTCAAGTGCTTTTCCTGCCTATTCTTTATAAACGGTTCCATTGGATAACCAGCTAATAGAGAAAAGGAAGCATCTCAAACAGTTATTTAAAGTAATCCATAAAAGCAAAATGGGAGAAATAGAATATTGTCTTTTTGCAACTGACAGTTAATGAGCCTAAACATTGAATATCAGTGGCTGCTGATATTTTTTAAAAAGAGTGAAAACCAGACTTCCTGAAGAAAAAACTTAAAGGAATCAAACCTAATCCTGATGGAGCATCTGGACTGAGCTGCCAGTTTCTAGGAAATCCAGGGGGCAGGGAAACATGATAGACTGACTATATCACAAGTGTGCAAACAGCGAAATCCAGGTCGTAAAACTCTGTGTCCAACAGACTGAGTTCTGCAACAGATGAGGTATAAGGAAAAGAAAGGATGGAGGGGGAATCTGTAAATTAAGAGAGTTAAAAGACAACAAGGTGTTTTAAAAAAAAAAAGACAGGCAAACTGAAGTACAGCGTAAAGAAATGCAAGAGTGAGATTGCTATGAAAGTGAGGATAGTAGTTATTTTGGAGGAAGAGAGGGGGCACTGAATTGAATGGGACATATAGAGGGACTTGTGATATGACTGGAAAAGTTCTGTTTCTTGACCCAGATGGTTGCTAGTGTAGCCACCTTATAGTTATTCACTAAGCTCTCTATTTGTTTAATTTACTTTACAATTTAGAAGTTCTTTAAAGTTTTTTTTTTACAGCTGCATTTCTCTATCATGCAGCAAGCAATTAGAAAACATAATTTCAAAAAAAATAGCATTAACATAACTTATGATACCCAAGAATATACATCAAGCAAAATATATAAAGAACATTTACGGAGGAAATTATATAATGTCAGTGAAAAACTTGAAAGAAAATGTTTTCAAGTATAGAGGTATATTCACTGATAGGAAAACCCAGTATCATTAAGATTTGATTCTCCCCAAACTGGTTGTTATTAGGAGACAATTTTACATGAGCCTCTTGTGTTTCTGAACATCTTGTGAGCAGAGACATTGACTGCCTTTTTCCAGGCTGTCTTTTCAAGACTCTTTGTATAGCTTACTCTGAAAAAAACAGAGATAGGGTCTTCCTACAGAATAAGAGAGTAGGTTTGTTTATTCTTTTCTAAGAAGATAACGTATCCCTAGTGGGCTTCCCAGGTGGCACTGGTGGTAAAGAACCCACCCGCCAATGCAGGAGACATTAAGAGACACGGGTTCAATCCCCGGGTCAGGAAGATCCCCTGGAGGAGGGCATGGCAACCCGCCCCAGTATTCTTGCCTGGGAAATCCCATGGACAGAGGAGCCTGGGGGGCTATGGTCCATGGGGCTACAGAGTCAGACACGACTAAAGCGACTCAGCACACACTGGGGTAAAGATCAGGCTGACTCACTGCCCATTATAAAAGGTTCAGGTTCTCTAAACTTTGTTTCCTTTCCCATAACACAAACCACTGCACTGCAGGTTCCACCCCGTCCTCTTCTCATAGCCCTCTGTTTGGGAACATGACCAAAGAAACCAACACCCAACACTCTGTTTGCTGTGCTGTGAGTAATAAATCCTGCCCTTTGTCTGAGATCCAGGAGTCTCATGTATTCTGCCAGCGTCAACAAGACTGTGGCAGACTAGCTTCTCCATTGGCAAGTAGGATAAGTCTCAGACCCTTCCCAGTTCTTCAGAGTTAGCCACTTGGAGAAAAAAAGAAATTGGATATCTATTCATATTGTACACAAAAATCTATTCCAGGTGAATTAAGGGTTTTAACTGTGAAAAGCAAACATTTAACTTTTGGTAGAAAATATAACCGAGGAAAGTGGGAAAGATTTATTGAATAAAACACAAAAATCATAAGGGAAATAATCAATAAACACAATAAACAACTAGATTAAAAAGACTTCTGTTCATCAAAATATTCCATAAAGAAAACTAAAAGCCGCAAACTGGTTCAGTTCAGTTCAGTCGCTCAGTCATGTCCAACTCTTTGCAACCCCATGAACCGCAGCACTCCAGGCCTCCCTGTCCAACACCAACTCCCAGAGCCTACCCAAACTCATGTCCATTGAGTCGGTGATGCCATCCAACAATCTCATCCTCTGTCGTACGCTTCTCCTCCTGCCCTCAAACTTTCCCAGCATCAGGGTCTTTTCAAATGAGTCAGCTCTTCACATCAGGTGGCCAAAGTATTAGAGTTTCAGCTTCAGCATCAGTCCTTCCAATGAACTCCCAGGACTGATCTCCTTTAGGATGGACTGGTTGGATTTTCTTGCAGTCCAAGGGACTCTCAAGAGTCTTCTCCAACACCACAGTTCAAAAGCATCAGTTCTTTGGAGCTCAGCTTTCTTTATAGTCCAACTCTCACATCCATACATGACAAGTGGGAAAAACATAGCCTTGACTAGAAGGACTTTTGTTGGCCAAGTAATGTCTCTGCTTTTTAATATACTGTCTAGGTTGGTCATAACTTTCCTTCCAAGGAGCAAGCGTCTTTTAATTTCATGGCTGCAGTCACCATCTGCAATGATTTTGGAGCCCCCCAAAATAAAGTCAACCACTGTTTCCACTGTTTCCCCATATATTTGCCATGAAGTGATGGGACCGGATGCCATGATCTTAGTTTTCTGAATCTTGATCTTGAAGCCAACTTTTTCACTCTCCTCTTTCACTTTCGTCAAGAGGCTGTTCTTCTTCACTTTCTGCTATAAGGGTGGTGTCATCTGCATATCTGAGGTTATTGATATTTCTCCCAGCAGTCTTGATTCCAGCTTGTGCTTCATCCAGCCCAGCGTTTCTCATGATGTGCACTGCTGCTGCTGCTGCTGCTAAGCCACGTCAGTCGTGTCCGACTCTGTGCGACCCCATAGACGGCAGCCCACCAGGCACCGCAGTCCCTGGGATTCTCCAGGCAAGAACACTGGAGTGGGTTGCCATTTCCTTCTCCAATGCATGAAAGTGAAAAGTGAAAGTGAAGTTGCTCAGTCATGTCTGACTCAGATGTACTCTGCATATAAGTTAAATAAGCAGGGGTGACAATATATAGCCTTGATGTACTCTTTTTCCTATTTGAAACCAGTCTGTTGTTCCATGTCCAGTTCTAACTGTTGCTTCTTGACCTGCATACAGGTTTCTCAAGAGGCAGGTCAGATGGTCTGGTATTCCCATCTCTTTCAGAATTTTCTAAAGCTTATTGTGATCCACATAGTCAAAGGCTTTGGCATAGTCAATAAAGCAGAAATACATGTTTTTCTGGAACTCTCTTGCTTTTTCGATGATCCAGCTGGTGTTGGCAATTTGATCTCTGGTTCCTCTGCCTTTTCTAAAACCAGCTTGAACATATGGAAGTTCATGGTTCACGTATTGTTGAAGCCTGGCTTGGAGAATTTTGAGCATTACTTTACTAGCGTGTGAGATGAGTGCAATTGTGCAGTAGTTTGAGCATTCTTTGGCATTGCCTTTCTTTGGGATTGGAATGAAAACTGACCTTTTCCAGTCCTGTGGCTACTGCTGAGTTTTCCAAATTTGCTGACATATTGAGTGCAGCACTTTCACAGCATCATCTTTTAGGATTTGAAATAGCTCAACTGGAATTCCATCACCTCCACTAGCTTTATTTGTAGTGATGCTACAAACTGGTAGAAAGTATTTATTAACTTTATTACTGGTAAGAAATAATAATACTGAATATATAAGAACTGGAAAATCAACTTCCTAACAGCCAAAAAAATGGAAAAAAATGAGCAAAAGATATGTACAGGAATTTAGTAGAAAAAGAAACAAATGGTACACACATTGAAGATTACTCAACTTCCTTAGTAATTCTAAAATTAATTGCACAATGATAATATCCATTTTATTGGCATAAATTTAAAGCACTACTATGAGGTACAGCAAGAGGGCTTCTTATGCTGTTGGTAAAGTAAAATTTGATATAATCACTTTGAAAAATAATTTGTCAGTATGTTATAAAATTGAGCATTTTACATATACTAAATTCATCAATTCTATTTTTAGGTATATATGCCTGAGACATTCTTAACTATAAGCACCAAAAAAATGTACAAAAATGGAAAATACAAATATTTATCATCAGAGAATATATAAATAGTGGATTTATTTATGTGGATAATCAATTTATTAAATGCTATTAATTAATACTACCATAATTATGGAAATGAATAAACCTAATTAACTAATATCAACATAAATGATCACATTATATTAGATATATACATTTGAGTGGGAAAAACACAAGCTCAGCAGGTCCACTATGGCTCCATTTTTATAAATCTGAAAAACAAAAACAAAACTAAACTCTTTATTATTTAGTGATAATTGCCTATATGGTGAAGCTATAAAAATTTACGTACAGGAATGATAAAAACAAATCTCACAATTGTGATCACTTCTGGAGAGTTAGGAGGGGTTATCATCAAGGAAAGATATACAGGCAACTTCAATAGTTCCAGATCTTAATTAAGTGGAAGGCATGCATATATATAGATGTATTCAATGACGATGTCAGCATTTTATGAAATACAAATTTTTAGATGAAACCACTAATTGAGTCTCGATTATGTACAAACAGTAAATATTCTTTTGTCTATTTTAAAAATATTCTTTTCTTTTAAACTGGAAGTAAATCTATATCTGTTAGAAATAATGTAGCCAAAATACTGTGAATCTGAAGAATTTTGTTGCCAATACTTTATAGTATGTATATAAACCAAAGTGATTTGAGTTTTTAAAAATGCAAAATAGTTTGAACAAAACTTGCACTATACCAAAAAAATAAAAACAACCTTGCACTATACCAAATTTGAACATCTAGTGAGATTTACATTCATACTAAATTTTCTGCATCATGTTTTTTTTTTGCATTCATTTTTTATTTTTATTAAAGGTTCAAAACATATATACACACACACACACATATTACATTTTTGTATCAAATATCATCTAATGAAATAAGATAAAACAAGTTGAATATTTAAAAAGATAGCTGACGGTTGTGAGGAAAACAGTACTAACAGGGGCATTGGGGGAAGACTATTTCAGTAGTCAAGGTAAGAGAAGGTGGTGGCTTAGACTAGAATAGTCAGTGGAGATGGAAAAAGGTGGATAAATATGGGATGGTGTTGCAGATTGGGTTTCCTGGGAAGCTGACTCTAAGAGAATGAGATCAGGGTGAAATAAGTGTATTATTTAGGGCTCTTGGGCTCAACACCCACGGCAGGGAAGAAAGGGGAAAGGAAGGAAGCAGGCTGGGCAGAAGGAGAAGCTGGGCGGTGATGCAGTCTCAGTGAAGCCTCAGCTGATTCCCTGGGGTGGGAGTGGGGGGGACACTGACGCTGGGATGGCTTTCCAGAGTAACCCTGTGTTAGGAGTTCGGCCTCGAACATCTGTCTCTGTATGGCTTCTTGCCCCTAGGAAAGGGGGGTGACCTTGAGTGAGGTAGCTCTTTTCAGGTGAGGACAATTTCCAGAGAGGGCAGAGGGCTGCATTGTCAGGACATCCAGCAGCTCTGGGCATACGTCCCCTCGTCCCCTCTGCTGGGCACGTCACAGCATCCACTACAGAGGTGTGTTTCAGGAGTAGGACTAAATGTGGGAAGAGGGCTACTGGTTTTTTGCTTTGAGAGCAGATGGTGGCGCCATTTACTGAGGTAGGAAGAAGAGGAGAAGGAAGAAGTTTGGAAGACAGAAATCCAAAAATTGTTTTTTGTGACAGTGAAGTTCAAAATGCTTATTAAAAATTCAGAAGGCAGTGGCAAATTAGACAGGCAGTTAGATGTGGACATGTGGACTCCTAAAGAGAAGTCCAAGTTAGAAAAAAACATTAGTGTGCATGGTAAATAGATGGCTTTTACAGCTCTGAGACTGGATAGGATAATTTAGGAAGAATGTACAAATAGGGAAGAGGACCCTGAGCCAGTCCTGACTGCCCTGACTTTAGAAGTGAGACAGAGGACAGGAACCGGCAATGGAGAGTGAGAACCCAGAACATGGGATATAAATGAGAGCCAGGAGGAGGGAAAAAGTATGTCAAGAAATAAAGGTGGTTGTGTCAAATCTATTGGAAGGTGGGGTAAGACAAAACTGAGAAGAGACCACTAGATTTGGGAATTATGGGGGTTACTAATGACACTGACAAGAGCAGTCTTTGCGGAATAAAACATTTGTAAGTATTGGAATTGGGGGAAATGTTGAAATTGAGAAGGTGGAGACAGCTTTATAGACAACTTTTACAAGAAGGCCACTGTATCTGAGGCCATTTGAATCTGAGGCTCTAGGGTCGGCTTCTTAGCTTTCCCAGTTTCTCAAGACAAGGCAGAATTTTTTTATAATATCAGTTGTCCAATAAGTTGTTATATTGTTCAGCACAGCGCAGACCAACATTATGAGAGTCAAAAGCACATCTCAGAGTCAGGTTCAGCCAATGGGTTTTGAGTTTCTGACTTCCAGCAAGAGGGTGAACTCTCACAAAGTAAGCTAAATATCATGGCAGAGCATGCTCTAGGACAGGTGGGTGAGTGCAAGGAACTTGGGCAGGCTAGAAGGGGTTGAAAGTTGGGTAAGTTTCCCTTAAAATGACCCTACAGAGGAAGGCAAGCCTCAGATGGACTTTCTCAAGGTCAAGATTGAAAGAAGAGGAAGAAAAAAATTGCTGGCAAACATTTGTGGTTACATCACCTCTCCTCTGATGTAACACTTACATTTGATTTCTGTATGGCCCTCTCATTGATGGTATTTAGGTAGGAGAGCCAGATTGTCGATGGCTTTTCATTCTAGCTGCTTTGAAGTTTGGACTTTATTCTGCAGACAGTAGGAAACCACTGAAAGCTTTGCAGGGGAAAGATCTAATCAGTGAGTTTTTAACAGGATTATTTCTTCAGCAGTGAGCAGGAGTCAAGCAAGGCTAGGTTAGAAACAGAAAGTCCACACAGGAGAGTCTTCTGGTTGTGGAAATGGAGACAAAGAGGTGCAGATTGATGTGTATGGGGCAGTAGAGAACAAAGACAATGTTCGGGCTTCCAGTCTACATTATTGAGGTGTGTGTGTGTGTGAATGACTACGGAGTTAGGTGGGCTGACATATCAAAAGCAATAGTAGTCCATATATGATGGCACCATATAGCTTACAAGTACTTTCACATCCATTATCTCATTTGCCCTGACAACACCCTTGTGAGGTATTATTATGCGCATTTAACAAATGCGGAATCTGAGACTCAGAGCGGTTCAATGATTTGCCCATAAGGTCGCAAAGAATGGTCTTGTCACTCTGTGCTTTGACAGTGCCTTCCAGATATATTCTGACTCTCGGTGGCCTATGGGCTGGAGTCAGCCTGTGTGTGCCTTTTGAAAGGCGTGTCCTGAGATTTCAGTTTCTTGGAGGTGTTAGCTCGATTCCATTTCTCTGATGCCGGTTCCCTGTGAACTTTCTGGAAGAGGCTATAATTTGCATATGATAGCTTGAGAGAAAAAAAAGAAAGTTTCCCATTTTGACTCTAGGCCTTCTCTGAATTAAAACATTAATCCTCTCTCCTAAGCAGGATACCAGTTAGATCATTAAAATTCATCTGATGAAAGCCAAATTTTGGTGAGCTGAGATGAGAAAATGTGTTTACCTCACCTCTCACTGCCTGCCACTTTCTCAAATAAAAAGCTGGGAATTCCCTTCTGATGGGTGAGATCTATTTCATTATCTCATTATTTCATTATCATTGCCATATTTCACAGACCCAGGGGCTTAGGTGTTAAACCAACCTATAGGTCAATTCTGACTTCCTGAATTACTTAAATACTGGGTTTTTCTCTGGCATTAACTGAAAGGAACTTCCCCAAGGACTAAACTGACAGCCTTGTTTTCAATTATGGACTAAAGGCTGATTCTTATCCAAACCAAGATGATGGACTGAAAGACTGTCAGAAGTTTGCGGATGTGATGTTACCTTGCTGATGGCAGTTTCCCAAGTCAAAATACTTACTTAAAACCTTGTCTTCCTCCAAAGCAGGAATTTCAAAAATCTTAGAAGTGTCTTTCCTTATAAAAGTCTACACTTTTCAGGTCTTTTACCTTTAAAAACCTTGTGAATTCTCTTCTTGGTAATTAAAATCCATCTTGAATTAAATACACTTGCCCTATCTTGTCAAAAATGATGGTGCTTTCCTAGAGCTTCATTTACAGAGTTAGAAAGCAGTTGGATTTTTAAACATTGATTTGTACTGCCATCTAGTGATACATTTCATTGCAAATTTCAACACCTTAGAGCATATTTCTGTTAGGTCCGCTGAGTTACCCTTAAACATCATAGAATTGAGGATTTATGTTGCAGATAGAAAGCAAATTAGCTCCTCTACACAGCATACGAGGCTAAAAAAATTTTTTTAACATAGATATATAAGAGGGTGCCCAAGAGAGGTTCTCTTAAACCACAGATGCTTGGATTAGCTTTTTTATTTATATCTTTGATTTTTACCATAATTATCCTATGTAAATTGTTTAGCCCTTCTAGGCAAAGAAATTCAATCCTGACTGACTAATTTAATGGTCACTCCATTTGGAAAAGTAGAATTGCATACAGTTAGACACAAAAGCTACGTTATGTTATCTGGGTTCAAATCCTGGCTCAGAACTTGCAACCTGTGTGCCCTTGGAGAGTTATGAAACACTCCCAGGCCTCAGTTTCCTAATCTGTAAAAGAGGGATAATAATCAAATCTATCTGACAGAGTCATGCAAGACATGACACTCGGCACAGACTCTGGCACAATGTAAATGCCCAGTGGGAACACAAGGGACCATTGTGTTGGGAGGTCACAGGCAGCCTAATCTGCATAGCCCCCCAGGATGCAGAGATAGAATAGCCTGTCCCAGTCCATTAGCAAGTAGATCTTTGGACACGAGGAAGATCCAAGGTCAGGTCTCTGGTCACTAGAATTACTGTATGATCTGATAATTCTAGGTAAATACCTGAAAGAATTGAAAATAGAGACTAAAACAGATTTTGTACACCAGTGCTCATCATAGTATTATTCACAGCAGCCAAAAGGTGGAAACAGCCCAAATATTCATCAGCAAATGCATGGATAGACAAAATGAGATATATATTAATACATCAATGGAACGCTATTCAGCCTTAAAAACAAATGAAATTCTGATGCATGTGTGAATGACCTTGGAAACATTATGCTAAGTGGAGTAAATCAGACACAAAAAGATAAATGCTGTCTGATTGCACAATATATGTTACCTATAGTAGTAAAATTTGCAGAAACAGAAAGTAGAATGATAGTTAGCAGCGGCTGGTGGAAAGAGGCAAAGGGGAATTATTATTTAATGGATACAGAGTTCCAGTTCAGGATGATAAGAAAAAAGCTCTGGATATGAAATAGTGATCTTGGGTTGCACAATAGTGTGAATACCTAATGTCACTGAATTGTGCCCTTAAAGATGGTTAAAATGGACTGAAAAACAGTATGGTGGGTTCTCAAAAAACTAAAAATAGAATTATTATATGATCCAGCAATTTCACTCCTGGGTATATATTCAAAAAAACAAAACACTAATTTGGAAAAGATAAATGTACCCCAATATTCACAGCAGCATTTACAGTTGCCAAATATGGAAACAAGCTAACTGTTTATCAATAAATGAATGAATAAAGAAAATGTATACACACACACACACACACACACACACACACATAAAAGCATACATACAATGGAATGCTGCTCAGCCAATGACAAGAATGAGATTTTGCCATTTGCTGCAACGTAGATGGACTTAGAGGGCATTATGCTAAGTGAAATAAGTCAGAGAATGACAAATACTGTATGATATCACTTATATGTAATCTAAAAAAATACAACAAACTAGTGAATATAGGAAAAAGGAAGCAGACTCACAGATATAGAGAACAAACTAGTGTTTACTAGTGGGAGAGGGAGTCAGGAGGGCCAGTATAGGGGTAGGGGATTAATAGGTACAAAGAATTGTATATAAAACAAGCTATAAGGATTTATTGTACAGCAGAGGGAATATAGTCAATATTTTGTAATAACTGTAAATATAGTATAACCTTTAAAAGTGTGAATTTTTATATATTATATACCTATAACATATAATACTGTACATCAACTATACTTCAATGTAAAAACTTTTAAAAAAGAAATAATAAACCATGCTGGAATATGGAATGTGCTGGGAGATACTGAGAAGGTGGTTCTTGAATTGGCCTCAAGACTAAGCCAGCTTTAAATGATCTAAGGAGGACAGAGGAGGGATGATGTTGGAGGACCCAGCCTGTGCCGAACCTGTGGGGGAATTGGAAGGACAAACTTGACAGCTTCTTGCCACAAAGACTCTGCCACCAGTGATGATTCCACTCTGTAAAATAAGAAACAAAATAATAAAACAAACAATAATAATGGCTAACCTTAGGTAAGGCTAAAGACTTTGTGTCTATTATCTTGCTTAACCCTCATAACATCATGAGGTGTGCGTGTACTAAGTCGCTTCAGTCATGTCCGACTCTGTGCGACCATGAGGACTGCAGCCCGCCAGGCTCCTCTGTCCATGGGATTCTCCAGGTAAGAATACTGGAGTGGGTTGCCATGTCCTCCTCCAGGGGATCTTCCCGACCCAGGGATCAAACCTGCCTCTCTTACATCTAACCTGCATTGGCAGGCGGGTTCTTTACCACTAGTGCCACTTGGGAACATCATGAGGTAGAACTGTAGTTATCAACCCATTCTACAGAGGACTAAACTGAAGCTCAGAGTAATTCAGCAACTTGCCCAGGAGCATGTTGCTAGAGAACAGCAAAGTTCCAGACCCTGGCTCTTAACTGCTGGGTTAAACTTCCTCTAGTTAATCAGTGACATGGTTTTCACTTTTGGCATTTCCCCACCACCTAGATAACCGAACAGAAAGGTGAACTAAATTTAAATTAGCTCCAGTTAATATTAAATAATAAAGCATTATCTCAATTAGTCTCAAAGTGATGATTCTTAACCTTTGGGAGTGAGAGTCCCCTCTGAAAATCTGACATCAATTAAAGACCCTTATCCAGAAATATGTGCATATACACACGAAGTCTGCATTGAACTTCAGGGACTTCCTGAAGCCCTGGAGGAGCCCTAAGTTACCACTTCTTGACCTCACACTTCCTAACCCCAGAAAAGCCCCTCCAAGTGCAGATGGTGTGGGTGTCACTTCAGTCCCAGCATCCCCCCATTAGCACAGATCATCAGGGTTGCTGGCACAACTGCTCTGCCTCCGTGTGCTCAGTAACTCAGCCGTGTCCAACTCTTGGCGACCCTATTAACCAAAGGCCGCCAGGCTCCTCTGTCCAAGGGATTCTCCAGGCAAGAATACTGGAGTGGGTTGCCAACATGTAATCAAATCATAAACTCTCTTCAACCATATTTGTTCTATTGAATAAGCATTTGAGTTCTTGGCGAGCCTCATGGTCTGGGAATGCTGATGCTTTCGTTCTGCCAGTGTGAAGGGAAGCAGGCCGTGGGTGGGCCTTCTGGAAGAAGTTGTGTGACCAGATGCTATTGCTGATGCCTCACAAACTGTCAGGTGCTGGGGTGGTCAGAAGTCACTTCCACCCTAGGGATCAGGAAAATAAACAAGCAGAATTAACCTAACTCCCGTCCTGGAGCAGTCCTGCCCCATGTGTATTGGAGGAGGTCAAAAGCGTAATAAATAGTTTCCTTTCCCCTCGCTCTGAGTTTAGCAGCAGTGTTTTTCTCCTCTTTAATTTTTTTCTAGGCAAGGAACAAAACACAGACAATGTGGTATAATGTTAAAAGATGTATTTAGGAGACAGATGTAGATTTAAACTCTAGCTTCACAACTTACTCGGGCAAGTTACTCAGCATCTCTGAACCTCTGATTTCTGTTTTAGAAAATGTAGACACCAGTGTTTATCTTACAGAATTGTTGTGAGGATTAGATAAGACAATACACTTATGTTCCTGACACATAATAAGTACTTAATAAGCAGCCACTAAAAACAGACCTCATGGTATTTATATTTATGGCTATCAAATTTACACTGAGATTAATAGCCCCACTGTATGGGTTTGCATAAGTCCTAGCATATCAAAAGCTATTGTGATCTCAAGGAAATATAAAAGAGCCATAAATCCTAACCGTGATAGTTCAAAGACCATAACTGCTTTCTTAGACTTCTCTTCATTCTTGGCACAGAGCTTGGTGAACAGCTGAATGATGGCCGATACATGTGGGCCACATGTTACTATGGGAGAGCCAGGATCCCCTTAAGAAATCAACAAGTAGAGCAGATGTCCTGTTTACTGTTAACAAGACAAGAAGACAAGGTTAGTGTTAAATCATAACTACCTTGAAGAACGCTTTGTGTGGGGGAGAGGCTTGGTCTTCAGAAGTTCTCTGCAACCCTCTGGTTCCCTGAAAGGAATCAGCTATAAAGCACCTTTGGGCAAGCCCTTCATCTCTGAGCTTGGATGTTAGGAAAGGCCTTGCAGAAATCAGCTGGATTTACTTATATCCCAAATCTTCAAAGCAAACAAAATAGAATTTGAATTTACAATGAAAGACTCATAATACCTTAAAGAGGGAACAAGGTAGAACTCAGGATCAAGGGGAAAAGGTGAAGCAGATGTTATAACCCTAAAAAGTACCACAGCTGTAAATTACACTCTGCACTTTTCGAACAAAAAGAGAGACAGAATGTTTCCTAGCTCTCATCAGAAAAAAATAAAATGCCATTCATGGCGGGAGGCACAACTCTTTCCTGGTACTAAAATCTGGTGAGAATTTCTCATATAGAACATACATAAGGAGCTGGAGTCATGCCAGGTCTGTCCTCAACAACTGTTTTACAGTAAATAAATGGTTTTAATGGCTGTTTATTGTAGTGACCTCAAGGGAGATGTCAGACAACACCAGAATAAGGGGCATTCCAGTATTAGTGGCTGGAACGTCTTCCAGTATAAGTGGCTTAGTGTCTTCAAAAAGTCAGTATCCTGAAAAGAAAAGGTGAGGGAGAAATGTTTAAGCTAAAAAGAGGCAAGGTACTGAAGATACATAACCATTTTCAATGCATGAATCTTGCTTGGTTGGTGAAGAAAATCATTTTAAGACATTTTGGTGATAGTCTAAGAATCATGAACATGGATTGATTATATTTAGATGATATAGGGAATTATTGTTAGAACCAACGGCACAGTGATAAAGAATCTGCCTGCAATGCCGGAGCCACAGGAAACATGGGTTCAGTCCCTGGGTCCGAAAGATCCCTTGGAGGAGGGCATGGCAATCCACCCCAGTATTCTTGCCTGGAGAATCCCATGGACAGAGGAGCCTGTGGGATACAGTCCATGGGGTCTCAAAGAGTTGGACACGACTGAGTGACTTAGCACATACACACATGATAATGGTACAGTGGTGTGTGAAAGACTATCTTTTTCTTTATCATTTATTTTTAGAAGTGCATCCTACAACATTTAAAGGTAACTTAAATATCTACCTTTAGGGAAATACACACACATACATACAAAGAATGACATATGACAAAATGTTTAAGCTGTATTGAATTTAGTGAGGGATACACGTATTGGCATATATCCTACTATGTGTTTGAGTATTTTCACAAGAAAGCAAAAAAAGAAGACAACACAGGGAGAAATCTCAGAGTAGCATGTACCCTACATGTGCCAGAGAGAAAAGCCTGCCAAGTATGCTGGGTTCACCAGGCTAGGCGGAAAGAACTTGTTATGGACCAAATTATGTCTCCCCCCCCAGTTTGTTATATTGAAGTATGAACCCCCAAAACCGAAGAATGTAAACATAGTGGGAGATAGGCTCTAAAGTGGGGTCATTAAGAAAGGCCCTGATCCAAGGTGACTGGAATTCTTGTAAAAAGAGAAGGTCTGGACACAGACATACATCCAAGGAAAATGGTGTGGAGATGCAGGGGTAACACAGCCATCTGCAAGACAACGAGGGAGGCCGGGAACAAATCCCCCAGAAGGAACCAGCGTGTGGGCACCTTCATCTAGAACTTCTAGCCTCCACAACTGCAAGGAAATAACTTCCTCTTGTTTAAGCCGCCCAGTGTGTGATACCGGGTTAAGGCAGTCCTAGCAAGCTGGCAGAGAACACCTTGATTTGCCGCTGGCAGAGAACACCTTGATTTGCCGCCAGAGCCCAGGGAGGTTTTCCCATATCCCACCAGCCTTCTTCCCTGACACTGCAGTGTGAACTCCACAGAACCCACACGAGACAGAGCAGGACTGCAAGGCTCATCAGAAGGTAATACCTTCTGAACAGGCTGCTGGCACCCGCACACTCCAGACCCTGAGACCGCACATCTGAGCAGCGGCAGTCCAAGTCTGACACATGTCGATCCTTTACCTTTCTGGGTTTTCTGTCTTAAAGGTTAAGACGTTCTGTGAGTGTGTGAGTGTGAGTGTGTGTGTGTCTGTCTGTCTGTCTGTCAATGCATACACACATATAATGGGGAGAAGGGAATATATTCCATATGTCTTACAGAAAAACCCAAATGAAATTTTTGGACAACCTGATAGCTTTCAAAGTCCTGTAGCTAATATCTACTTATTCTAATGAAAAATTAACAGTTAACATTCAGAACTACAATCGATATTCAGGTGGTATGCTGCCATACTTGACAGTTAAAATACTGAGGTAACTTCACACTTGTGGACACAGCATTACCCTTCTCATCACCCCAGCTTGTTTCTGGAGTCTCCCCACAATCCAGCAGGTAATGAGTTAACACCTGGCACCCAGTGGTTCTCCAGAGCCTGCTCGGGCAGCCCCGCCCTCTGCTCTGATGAGAGCAGCTGTCTCTGCCCTTACCAGTTGTTACACGTTTTTCTAGTCCATCCCTGTTTAGTGCCTCCCAGTGCAGTCCTCTAAATTCTTTAAGATACATTATTTCACAACAACTCCAAATCATATACTATTAGTCTTTCTCTTTACATATGAAGAAACTGGGACTCAGAGAAATTATATAAGTAACCCAGGGTCACAGGCAGAGTTTATAATCACTGCTCCCTATTTTCTAGCTGAACCCCCTGGAGTTGGTTTGTCAGAATTCTTTCTTCTGTCCTTAGAAAAGAAAAAGCAGAGCAGTCAAGAAGAGTCGAGAGGCTGCAGCCTGAGGCCTTGGGGAGTCTGGGTATCCTCGGGTAGCCCCTTTTCTCCAGGTCAGATTTCCCCAAACGAAACACTGATAGCTGGGTCATAGTAAAAAAATCACAAAGCAGCAGCCATCCTACAACCCAACAATGTCTAAGGCTGCACCGAAGTTCTGGCTCCGCTCACTGCAGGCTCTGCAGGAAGCAGAGCACCCTCGCTGCAGCCATGGTGCCCCTCGGAGGGCAAGGTGGGGCTGAACAGGTGGGGCTGACCCACGTTAACCCTCCAGAGCCGCGACAAAAGTCTGCACAGCTGTCTGAAGAACAGCTGGGTGTTCTTTCAGCCCTAAGAGTTTTGCTGCAGGAAACCTTGCACTCAAGTTCCTGAGAGTGACCTGCCCGCTTAGCGGACACTTGCCCTCCAGTCATGCAGTACAAGGAGGCCCGCCTCCTTTCACCCTGGCCCTGGACCCCCGAATTTCCAGGTGACCTTCTAACTTTGTTTCTGCCTTTCTTGTGGCACTTAACCCCAATGAGACCTGAAGACTCTGTAACCCTAAAAACTAGTCCTGCTCACCAGCTGGCCTGGGTACAGTAGCTCTGGGAGAGCAAAGTCATGGCACTGAAACGGAAGGAAACCTATTCATGAGAGAAGCAGCTGGAAGACAGAAGAGACAGAAAGGCCAATCCTCACCTCCTACAGGACCCGAGTAACTGGGGATTTCACAGTAAAAGTCACTGAACTTGCCTAAGACCCCCTTCCTCTCCTGATGAAGGCAATGATGCTTCCCCACAGCCTCCTCAGCAGGATTCAGGAGAGCAGTCCTGCCGACAGGAGCTTTGAGATGGAAAGAGATGAGGAGAGGGCCTGGGGGAGACCCTGGGTAGTCAGGAAATGCTCCTCATCTAAGGCTACTCTCTAAGCACCAATGAAGTATTTCTGAGGGCATATATGAAATAATTTTAAATAACTGATAAGTATATCTATTTAAAATTTCACAAGTACTATATTTTCATTGAAGAAAAAAAAAAAGAGGAAGAAAAAGAGAGAAACATCACCCATGCTACAACTCGGACATAAGTCACCCATAATACAACTAGGTCATAAACACTTTCAACACTTAGTTTATATATGCTTTTCACACACACACACACAAATTAGCTACTACAGTATATCCTCAACAATAGATCATAAACATCTTTCCATGTCAGTATAATCACTTTTGCCACTCCCTTTTAATGACTGTAGTGTGTTTTATTATATGGATAAAAGGTAATGGTTTACACCACTCCCCTACCGCACGCAGCCCATTTGGATCGTTTCTGATGGAATTTAAATCCTTTTATGAAGTGGCAGACGTTGAAACCAAAAGGGATGATATCCCAGCCTTTTATAGTCTTCAACCCCATTGTCTCCATCAGGCTGACTGCTTAGCCTTTTGTACACTGTGTTGCGTTATACTCAACCTCATGATATTTCCAGATGTTTTCCTGCGTGAGCCCCATCCAGAAACAGGTGTGGTCAGGGCCCCAACTGCATCTCTTACTGGGCTCCCCACCCCCCACCCCGCACCTCAGCCCTCAGAGATAACAGGTCACGGCTGAGACGAAGAAGGTGGCATCAACTAGATCTCATTTTCAGCATCTTTATTAGCAGAGAGTGATTTGCCAGCTACACTGTTGGCAGCTGCCCATACTAGAGTTTCTGCCTGACTAGGCCAGGGGCCCTGGAACTTGCTAGCAGTGGGAGAGGGCTGAGATAGGGTAGGGACGGAGAGATACTAAGTAGGGAACACAGTACACACAGACACACACGTACACACACACCACACAGGCATGTTCCAGAGCCTATACACACGGGAGATGAGACGTTTTCGTAAGGAGACAAAAGTCATATTGTATACGTCTCAGGTCCTGCAGAAAAGCCAGGGCCTGGGAACTAAACACAAGTGTCTATTTTGCCTCAAAAGGAGGATGCCCGTGTCAGAGGTGTTCTGCGGATACTGAGCCAGCTGTGGGCAGATGTTTTCAGATATCTATTTTACACCACTGAAACCTCATCATTTTTCATAGTCTCCCTGATATTGCTTGCACGTCTTTCCCTTCTCTCATTTCCTCGTTACAACATTAAGAACACCCTTGAGACAACAGAGTACCTTTAACCGATTAAGATATAGCTTCTGAGAAAAGAGACAAAGTGGGGTCAGGGGAGGCCACTCCTGCTTTTGGCAACTGAAGGGAGGCGGGAGGAGGGGAAGTGTCCCACTCTGGCAGGGTGTGTCTGCACGGAGCCGGACAGCCACACCCTGACTTCCCTGCTTCCTGCTCTGAACGGTACCCGCCCTCTCTGAATTGCTCAGACTTGAAAAGCTGAAGCCATCTTTGTCTTTGCTCTCTTTTCTCCCACACCTGGGCATCATGTTCTGTGGGCTCTTCCTTTCCACTTCCCCACTCCCAACCCCCCTTTTGCATTTCCAGGGCACCTGCCCTAACTCAGTCCTTTCCCCAGACTCCTGCAAGCCCTCCCTTTCCCTCCTCCACCACCTTAAGCCCTCCTAGCCCATTCTCACAGACCGGATGTATATCCCTAAGGAGTGATTTGCTTTATGTGGTGCTCCTGCTACAAAACACCCCCGTGGGCCCCCCTGGCCTGGCAAGAAAAGCCCACCACGACCAGGCTTTGTCCTGTTCTCCCACCCAGCTGCTTCCACTCACGTCCATGCAACCCAGTCCTCCCTGGAATGCCCACCTTTCCCTGGAATTCCACCCCAGGCGTGCCCAGCTGGTCTCATCTCTGCCTTCAAAGGGTCTGCCAAGCTTGTCTCATCCAAGCGATTCTCCATGAATCTTTCACTTATCTCTCAACGCAAAAAGAAAGTATTCCCACTTCTATGGCTTTATTCTCCATACCTTTCTCTGCCCTGTATTTTATTACTTGGTTATCTCTCCTATTGGATTACATTTCCTAAAGGGCAGGGGCAGAGTTTTGTTGGCCATTGTATTGGCTGCAGCACCAGGCAATTCTGAGTGTCTGTGAACTGGTTTGGTGGTTATGGGTAATTATCCTGGTAGCTCTGTGGGATACACCACAGGCTTAAAGACACGGTCACTGGCCCTGGAGAGCTCAGAGGCTCAGACACCTCCTTGGTTCCCATGTTCCCTCTTCTCTTCCAGAAGAGCTTAGGCTGGTGTTATAAAGTGGATTGCGTCCGTCCGCCAAAATTCACACATTTAATCTTAACTCTTAGTACCACAGAAAGTGACTTTGTTTGGATAGGGTGTTTACCAAGATAAACAAGCTAAATGAGGTCATTAGAGTGGATCCCAATCCAGCTTGACTGGGCTCCTTGTAAAAAGATATATGGACCCTGAGGAAGACAAGCATAGACACACCGGAAGGACATCACCTATGAGCCAAGGAACTCCAGAGGCCACCGGGAGCTGAGACAGAGGCCTCAGACAGGTCCTCCCCTCACAGCTCAGAGGAGGAACCCAGCCTGCCCACACCCTGATTTCTGACCTCTGTCAGATTCTGTCTCCAAATTGGGAGATAGTGACTTTCTTTTAAGATAAACCACCCAGTTTGTGGTGCTTTGCCAGGGCAGCCCCAGCAAATGGCCACAGCTGAGTTCCTGAGCAACAGGAAGAAGGCAAAGCCAAGCCATGGAGCTGCTCTGGGCAGGAGAGCAGTGGACCCCCCAGCATGAGTAGCCCCTGGCAGAAGCTGAGCCGGGGCTGAGGGCCAGCAGTTGGCCTGCTGGACCCAGCTCTCTAAAGAGCTCTGCTCTCTAAAGAGAGAGCACTGTCTATAGAGAGTGCTCTGCTTCTGTACTTGGGCAGAGGCAGACAGCACTGGGGATGGGAGCAGGAAACCCACTGAAGGGCAGAGTATCCTTCCAGGCTCCAGGTGCTTCTAGGCAAACTCTTTTAAAATGAAAGAAATGGAAGGACAGCCTAAACTCTGCAGAGGCTCGGTGCTCTGCCCGGAAACCGCTTCCTAATCACCACCTTCCACTGTGGATTCTGGCACCTCCCTCCTCCACATCATGGGGCCAGGGATGTGGACAGGCCTCTTCTCCTGACTCAAAGGGGAATTTCCTGAACCCTCCTTACTCAAAATATGCTCTCCCACCCGGGGGAGCCCCACCAGACATGCTCATTGTTTAAAGATTGATTGGATATAATTAGGTTCGGTGAGTGGAAGGGCTTCCCATGAGCAGACAAGAAAACTAAGGAGTGTTGGGCCTCACATTCAGGCTGGCAGCTGGCAGGAAACACGACAGAACTTCTGCCCCCTGGAGTCAGCCCCATAACCTCCCGTGGTGAAGGCAGCAAGAGCAGAAGCCATGATCTCAGGAGGAAGCATGTGCCTGGGGCCCAGGGCCGTGGAACAGCTGAGACACTGTATACGGCCACAGGCCACTGGCAGAGCGCACACCAGACCCTTGCTCTGAGCACGCGAAGCCTATACTGCCCAGGGCAGAGGCCACTGGGCACAAGTGGTTACTGGACACTGGAAATGGGACTAGTCCTTCAAACTGGGACACACAGTTAGAGTGAAATACATACTGGACTTGGAAGACTTAGTATGAAATAAATGAATATAAATGTTAATATTTTAAAATACTAAAGTAAGCCAGAAAGATAAAGATCATTACAGCATACTAACACATATATATGGAATTTAGAAAGATGGTAATGATAACCCTATATGCAAAACAGAAAAAGAGACACAGATGTACAGAACAGACTTTTCGACTCTGTGGGAGAAGGCGAGGGTGGGATGTTTCAAGAGAACAGCATGTATATTATCTATGGTGAAACAGACCACCGGCCCAGGTGGGATGCATGAGACAGGTGCTCGGGCCAGGTGCACTGGGAGGACCCAGGGGAATCGGGTGGTGGGGGAGGTGGGAGGGGGGATCGGGATGGGGAATACATGTAACTCCATGGCTGATTCATGTCAATGTATGACAAAACCCACTGCAATGTTGCGAAGTAATTAGCCTCCAACTAATAAAAATAATTGAAAAAAAAAGAAAAAATAAATAAATAAAATACTAAAGTCAAAGTGTTAGTTGCTCAGTGGTGTGTGACTCTTTGCAATCCTATGAACTGTAGCCCACCAGGCTCCTTTGTCCATGGAATTTCCCAGGCAAGAATACTAGAGTGGGCTGCCACTCTCTTCTCCAAGCGATCTTCCCAACTCAGGGATCAAACCCAGGTCTGCAGCGTTGCAGGCAGATTTTTTTTACCATCTGAGCCACCAGGGATGCCCCTTTAAAATGGATACTGTGTATATATGTGGTGTTAAATAGATTATATTACTAAAGTTAATTTCACTTATTTCCTTTTTGCCTTTTTAAATATGGTGACTAGAGAAGTGTGTAAATTACACGTGGGTCTCACGTTTACAGTTCTCTTGGAAGGAACCCCTGTAAACAAAGCATCTGCCTAATCTTTAGCACAGCCCCATGGTGGTGCTAGTCTCAGATCCCTTTTAAGGCCCTGAGGGGTTGAGAAACCTGCTCAAAGACACACAGCCAGCAAGAAGACGGGAAAAAAACCAAAAACCAAGGGACTACAGGAGTGGTAGCAGAATGATGAGTATGGCTTGAACTAGGACAGTGGCAGGGAGAGAGGGAAAATGAGCAGATGGAGCACCTTTCTTAGGTAGAAACACTCACCACCGTGGGGCGTGTGTGAGGAGGAAAGGGTGACCCAAGGTTCTGGTCTGAGGTCTAGGAGCATTTGGGTCACAGGACCTGAGTGACACAGGGAAAGAAGCATCAATGTAACATTCAATCCCAACTTTTCCATTTACTCACTGTCTTATCTGGACGTTATGTCACCTCGTGGGACTCAATTTCCGCAGCTGGAAAACAGGAATAAAATAATAGAACCTCTCATAACAGAGTTGTCATGAAAAGGGAACAGGAAGGTGTGTATAAAAGCACTGCAAACGTGTTTGTTGGTTAATTGTTTAAAAAGAGAGAGAGGTTTCAGGGACCTAAAACATTCCTGTCATCCCCTCTCCTGTCATTTCCCAGGCTTCCTGACCAGTGACTAGGTCCCAGGCCACCTCCCCTGGGAAGCACATGCTAGAGAGCACCAGTGGAATGGCTTCTGTCTCCCAGGGAGGCTGCCTAACTAGGGTCACAGCCTCTTTCTCACCCAAGAAGCTAGGCCAGGGCCACAAAGCTGAACAAACTCTCACAGTGTCAGGTCAGCCCTGGGAAGAAATCCAAGGGGTGGGACCCATCTAGGCTCCTCTTCTTCCCCTCCACTGGACCACTGCCCCCCCTCCCAAAGGTCAGGATTTCTGGTGCACAGGCCCACAGATGCTCAGTGACATAACTTTGGGGGCAAACTCAGCTCCCTCTCAGAGACTGTCTTCACTGTGCCAAGACAGAACCCTCCATCCTGTCCAATGCCACTATATTCTAGGTGAATGGTACCCCCTGGAGTTGTGAGCAAGACCTCTGCGAATTAAGGTCATGCTTAGGGCTTCCCTGGTGGCTCAGAGGTTAAAGCGTCTGCCTGCAATGCGGGAGACCCGGGTTTGATCCCTGGGTCGGGAAGATCCCCTGGAGAAGGAAATGGCAACCCACTCCAGTATTCTTGCCTGGAGAATCCCACGAATGGAGGAGCCTGGTGGGCTACAGTCCATGGGGTCGCAAAGAGTTGGACACGACTGAGCGACTTCACTTCACTTTAGTCCTGCAAAGCCCAGAAACAAATCTGAGAGACGGATGAGGGTGTTTTGAGTGTTCTCTCTGTCCCTTTCTGTAATCCCAGGCAGGCGCCTTCGCTGAATCCTCCTCTTCCTTACATACCATAGTCCCAGATAGAAGGAGATCTGAACGGAATGAGGGGTCCTTCTGCCATCCTGCCCTTCCCTTGAACCTGACCTTGGTATACTCAGTTCACATTCCTATCTGTCACTTTCTATTATATTGAGCAGGGTAGATCCTACTCTAGTCTGGTTTGTGGTGCTTAATAAATGTTTGTTGAATGAATGAATGAAGGAGTAAGTCTGTCTTTGCTGAGATCTCTACCAATAATTGTTTGCCACAGAGATCGTTGTATTATAAGGGCAGGTTCTTTTTTTTTTTCTTAATATATATATACTTTATTGAAGTATAGTTGACTTACAATGTTTCAGGTGCACAACAAAGTGGCTTGGTTATACATATACGCATATATTATTTTTGATATTATTTTGCATTACAGGTTATTACAAGATAATGACTATAGTTCCCTGCACGATACAGTAAACCTTTGTTGGTTGTTGCATATCTTTTTAAAATTAGAAATCTAGCATTCTATTCATACTAAGTCAAACAAGTAGAATCAAAATGTCATAAATTTTTTAGTTAGGCAAAAATTCCTAAGTTTTCTAAAATATATATATTTATTATGTATGTATATGTATAGAAAAGCTTTTCTACTATGCTTGATAAAGGCTTCAGAAAGAACATAAAAAAAAGAGAGAGATGGAGAAGTTGGAAAACATAAATGAAATGAAATGGGAGCACTGAATATGAAATAGAAAAAAGTGAAACAAACTAGATAAAAGTAAAAGATCATTATATAGTCCAGTTATTTTTAAACATAACAACAGCAGTTTCTTTCAAACCAAAACAACTTCACGAGCCAAAGGACTGACCACTCTACTATGGTGTACCCGTTGTGACCTTGGGGAAAAGGAACTTTTTCAACCTTTCTCAGATGATACAAGTAGGTAACAATCTGCTGCTAACACTTGCCCCAGCCTCCCTGTGAACGGTTTCAGGTGGACTGGACAAAGCCCTGGGAGAGAACTTTCCAGCTGTATTCCCTGGCAGAATTCTCTGTAACAAGGCTGACTTTTCTCATATCTTCACCCAACTTCAGTATCCAGGCCTGGGACATCAGGGCCACACTTTCCACACCTTCTGAAGGATCCTCACCTCCTGATTAGTCTTCACAGAGCTTTTCCACATCTCCTATTTTTGACCCTTTGTGAATCATTTCTCATCAGGACTGAAGTCTAGGGTGAGATGATTAAGGTACTCCCCACAAGGTATAAAATTTAAGGGGGCACCAAAAACCTCAGTAATTTTAAGATTAATAATATTCATATTAATCATTTTAGAAAATCAGAACTAATGCAAAATAGTCCATGATGAACAAAATATCAGAATACATTTTAATTATATTAAATATTATTTATCTTGTTCATTGAGTTTCTTGGCACTCCCTTAAATTGTGTACTGAGGTGAGTACCTCACTCAGTCAGGCTAGTTTCAGTCCCAGAAGAGTGGAGTGCACTAACCTCAGCTCTCCGTCTCTAACTGCTGTTGGCTTCAGCATAGACTTTAACTAGTGAGAACCAGCTTGAAGGAGATCGGTAAGTTGGTGATTGGTCTAGAGCCCAATACGTCTGTCAGAAAGCCAGGGAAACAGATAGGCAGGGGGCCAAGTCTATTGTTCCAAAGTTTCCACAGGCCTTGAATGGCCCTTGGGCTCTGCAGTCTGGTGATCAGAGGTGTAAAGATTTCTGAACAATTCCAGGCCTTTGATATGGTTGCCAACACCCATATTTTTCATCCTGGGAACAATGCCACAGAGGGTCACAGCCTCCCTCCCCCACCTAAGTGAGGAAGTGTCTGCTGGTGGTGGGTGGGGACAGGTCCTATGAGGGCAAAGTTCAGAAGGACAGAGGAGTCTTTCTTATCCTGACTGCCTGTTTTTTTTCCTCTGGTACACACTGATGTCCCCACCCTTTTGCACTTTCAAAACCTGTGCTTGTCTTATTCCTGTGTTCCCCTTGGTCAAACCAAACACATCTCTGCTCCTCCCTATGGAGGAGTAGTCCCAATACTTCCCAGCATGTAAACATTTCCTTTCGCTGGTTTAGAACTTGGCTCTGGCTCTATTCTTGCCCCAACCCCACTGCAATTTCTTTTTTCAAAAAATGCAAGAGTGAGCTATCTTGTTATGGAAGCAGGGAGACACAACCTCAGGTTCCTCTAATTAAGCCTTTAGAACTCCTCTGAAGAACTGGAGTATCAAATTCATCAACAAAGTCCTTTCTGGGGAGGCACCATCTGGGGATGCCCCTGCCCCCTCCCCCCACCCACCCGCCGCCAAAAGGAGGTATCTGTGCTAATTTGCCTGCTGTTTTGGAGGAATGCAGGTGAAGGAGAGGTAGTTTCCACTAGGCAAAATGTTTTTTCCACTTCCTGTTCTTTGCTATTTTGCTGTCTTCCGGTGTTAAACCACCAGAGTTTCGGAATCAGATGAAACACAGTGTAGGCCTGCCATATGGCCTCCATCCCCCCAGAACCTGGTGACTCAACGAGATTTCACGGTGCCATTGAAAGGACAGGCTTTTGCAACGGCAGAACTCACTGCCCCAAACCAGGCTTTAAGCCTGGATCTCTTGAGGTTTTTCTTCCTAATGCTGACCTGATGTATATGTGCATGTTTTTCAGTCCCCACAACTTCCTAGGAATGACTAGGGGAGTCTCTCTCGCCATCATCTGGCCCTTGTGAGGAAGCAAGGAAATGCAGCAGGGTGGGGGAAGCCCCTTCAACGACAGCCCGACGACAGCAGATCCGGCTCTCAGGACCGGAAGTGTGGGCGTGTGTTATGTTGCCGCGCAACCAAAGGCAACCAAGCAGCAAACCTCAGAAGGCAGAGCCGGTTACGGAGGGTGAATCTCAAGCACCTAGTGTACCCCAGAGACTGGGCCCAGCTCCATCAAAGGAGAAGTCAGCATCCAAGAGTCCACAATGACGCAAAGGAAGCCAGGGGAAACAGTCAGTGGCGAGTCACCATTGATTCACAGTCTGAACGGTAGAGCAGGACCAAGCTGCAACCGGCAGCCTCTCGTAACCCTCGCTTTACTGATAAAGGAACGGGAAGCAGGAAAGTTAACCAATCCGAGTCCCACTGCCAGCGTCAGAGCCAGAACCACCGCTCTATGGCCTTCTGTTTGTATAGCTTTAACAGTTTGCAGACTTTCTCACGTGCTTTAGTTTCTTCTGATCCTTAACTGAGAGCAAATATTTATCCTTCAAGGGAGAGGCCAAATGAGGATTGCTTCGTTTCCTCATCTGAGAGGATAAGAGTACTTTTCTAATGGAAGTCTTACTAGAATTAAATGGGTTGACAATGTTGGGGTTTCAAGAGGATATAATAAAGGACAGCCCTCATCCATTACAAAGCTCTGAGTAATTAAGAAATGGACATGAACAAGTCAAATAAATGGAATCAAAATATCAACTTTACTCTCATAGGTTTTATATTGAAGTCAGTGGTTTATATGTGTGGGTAAGTGAACCCCAGAATTAGGCAAGGTTCCACTTAGCTGGGGCAGGCCGCCCAGTTGTGAACTGTCCCTGAAAACCAGGCATTAGGGGAGAAGAGAACCAACAGGGGTTCTGGAGGAGACCTACTGCAGAGAGAAAGAAGAGAGAGGCTTCCTACCCACATACTCACCACAGAGAAACTGCTTCTCCTCTCCTTTTGTGGCCTCCTGTCCCTCCCTGCTCCTCGGGAGGAGTGAGTCAAGGAAAAAGGAGAGGTCAGAAATTTTACGCCAGAAGTGCTTCTGCCCTGTGGAAGGAAATATCAGGGGTGAGGAAGAATTTTTTTTCCACCCTAGAAGCCCCATAAATATGCATAAACACTTAGTATTTGGTACAATAGTAAGAGCTCAATAAAACTTAGCTGTTACTATTGTTTTTCTAGTTATAGCCAATTAGTCATAGTAGAGACTGCCTTACCTGCCCCAGTCTGATTTCTCTAATTGTGTCTGCCCTTATTAGATGTGTGACCTTGGCATGTTATTTAACATCTCTAAACTTCAGTGTGCTCCTCATAACAGTGCTGTTGTTTAACCTCATCACGTCCGACTCTTTAGAAACCCTATGGACTGTAGCCCGCCAGGCTCCTCTGTCCATGGGATTTCCCAGGCAGGAATACTGGAGTGGGTATCCTTTTCCTTCTTCAGGGGATCTTCCTAACCCAGGGATTGAACCCACATCTCCTGCATTGGCAGGTGAATTCTTTACCACTGAGCCACCTGGGAAACCCAATAATAATAGTAGCTACCTTATAATTGGAGGTAACTACATGATTTAAGTGGAAAAGACTTAGCACGATGCCTGGAGCATATTTAATATTCAATGAATGATGATTGTTGCTCTTATAAAAAGAATTTGGGAGTCCAGAGCAAAATAAATGTGAAATTAAGACTGAGACATGATTGATTTAGAAGAGGCATGTAAAGGAAAGCCTTACTGCTATCCATTAAAATTAGAGCATTTGCTCCCATTGGATCTACAATCTGGCCACCTGATAACGAAGCCTTGAAAGTACTGCCAAACCTTTTGGGCCTTTTCCCATCATTTTCTGGGCTTCCCTTGTGGCTCAAATGGTAAAGAATCTGCCTGTAATGTGGGAAACCTGGGTCGGAAAGATCCCCTGGAGAAGGGAATGGCAACCCACTCCAGTATTCTTGCTTGGAGAATCCCATGGATGGAGGAGCCTGGTGGGCTACAGTCCATGGGGTTGCAAAACTCAGACATGACTGAAATGACTGAGCATGCCATCACTTTCATACAAAGAGCAGAAAGTCTCAGTCTGGTGTTAACCTTGGGAAGATGACAATATTCTTGAAGCTGTGAGCTCCTTGGGAAGGATAACTAAGTGCTGTTTTTTTGTGTGGACCAAAATGGCTTGAGCCAGTCACAGAACCTAAGGACCACTGTCTGAGCTCCAGGAAAATAGATAATGAGGTCGTCTGGTTCACTACTTTGTCTTTAGCACCTAGCATGATGTGTGACACATAGCACTCATTCATTAAATATTTACCGAATAAGTAAGTGAACTGGCAGATTGTTCTCCACATCAGCAATGGGGAGATGGTACCTGAGATGTGGTCTGACTCCTCATCTAGATGTAAGGAATGCTGAACCAGAAGCATTCCTACAATCCCTGACTTTGGTCTTGCTTAGGGCAGAAAGGGGGGAGGGAGGGCGAGGAGACTAAGTTGCTAAATAGTAAGTAACCCACAGAACTAGAAATTGCTGCTTTTTTCCTTCAGACACCCAATGAGTATTATTTTGAATATAGAATTTTGAGTTATTCATGCTAAGGATTTCCTATGCCAAATAAGGTAAGAAAGAATGAAAGATGGAATATTTTAGCAATCAGGGTAAACTAGCAGTAAGTCAGTTTGAGACAGGGGTGGACGTAGGATGTTGGCAGAGTTAATCAGATTTTATCCTAAAGTCTCAGGCAGCCAAAGAAGCTACTTTATGTAATAGCACAAGACTGAAAACAACACCCATGTCCATCTAGAAAGGAATCTATGCAAATGGAGTACTGTGCAGCTGTAAAAAGAAGCGGCTCTGTATATTCACATGATCTCTGGAATATATTGTTAAATGAAAAAAACAAGATGTGCAACAGCGTGTCGAGTATACTAGTATTATCTGAAGAAGGGAAATACAGCTACTTATATGTATGGAATATAAACCAAACACTAGGAAAACTGGTTATCTTCAAGGAGAAGGGGGTCGAGTGAAGAGGAGAAAATTACACAGAAGACTTGACTTCTCTCAATGTTCTTTAGTTTGTAGGGTTGACTTTGGAACCATGTCTATGTTTTAAATATTATAAAGCAAAAATTTTACAAGATGGGTTAAAAAAAGAAATTCCTAAAGATTGAGAGCAAATGAATCTGTGTATTGAATTAGTGGCAACTATACAGAAAGGAATTATTTCTAATAACTTTATAATATAGTAAGCTAACTCTATCCCTACTGTGATAGATCCTAAAGATAAAAGGAACTATGTCTTAGTTTGCCAGGGCTGCTATGAAAAAATACTGCAGGCTGGGTGGCTTACACAACAGAAGTTTCCTACCTCACAGTTCTAGAAGCCCAAGATCAAGGGGTCAGCAGGATTGGTTTCTTCTGAGGCTCCTCTTCTTGGCATGTAGATGGCTATTTTCTCCCTGAGTCTTCACACAGTCTTCTGTGCAGTCTCTGTCTTAATCTCCTCTTCTTATAACACCACCAGTCATAGGATTAGGACCCGCCCTAATGAATTCAACCTTAATTACCCCTTTGAAGACCCTATCTCCAGATATTGTCACTTTCTGAGGTATTTCAGCATATAAATTTGGAGGCACACAGTTCAGCCCATAACAGACTATAAAGAAATTTAAAACTATATTCTATGTGCAGTGGTAATATTGGTATTGGGGTATGTGTATAGTTTTTAGCCTGAGCTAAGCCCCTAGACACCTTGAAGCAAAGGTAAACTGTACCTGTTTTCCTTTCCAAATTCCTGACCCCAAACATCATGAGCAAAATTTAAAAGTTAAGAGGTACGATGGGGTGGGAGGTGGGAGAGAGGTTCAAGAGTGAGGGGACAAAAAAAAAAGAGTGAGGGGACATATGTGTATCTATAGCTGATTCGTGTTGATATATTGCAGAAAGCAACACAATATTGTAAAGCAATTATCCTCCAATTAAAAATAAATTAGTTTAAAAAATGTAGTTATTTAAGCTGATGAGCTAAGTGATATATTTGTTATGCAACAATAGTAACCAAAAGAGAAGCCTTTTTGTCCTCAACCCCTACCAAGAAAAGCAGTTTTCAGGCAGGTGGTGGGGCCTGAATTTTATCAACCTTCTAGATAGATATCATTCTACCTACCAGTTTGCAGGATTAGGGAACACATTAGGGGAACATGATGTCACAAAAATATAATCAGGAAAGTCCAGAACGTGGACATGTCTACAGGACAAATAAACTGGCTTTTTCACAACACAAACAAAAAGTTGCAAGAAGAGAAAAAGAAGGGAAATTTGGTGGTTAAAAAACTTGAAAGACAGATCAAGAGGTAAATTTGCCTTGGGGGCATTGGGTCCTGATTCAGACAGACCAAAACAAAAATATTATTTATGATACAACTGGAAAAATTTGAATACTAACTGGATATTTTATGGTATTAAAATTATAGTTAATCTTTTCAAGCTTGATAGTGTTATTGTAATTATATTTTGTCCTGTTTTCTTTTGTTTTAAGGGTCTTTATCCTAAAGAGATAGATGCTGAAGAAAATCGATGAAATGAGGTAAGGTATGGGGTTTTTGTTAAAGTAATTGTGTATGTTGTGGAATCTGGGGGTACATGGAGTGGAATTATATAGTTGAAACATGATAGGTCATAGGTTGGTAATGTTTTAAGCAGGATGATAAGTGTATAGGAGCTTATTTTATGGTTTTGTGTCTGAAAATGTCCAGTAATGAAGTGTTGTTGATGTTGTTATTGCTTTTTTTTTTGAGCAGAAAACTGTCCTTCAAAATGTTTGAAAGTATAATTCACCGAACAAGCATTTCATTCAATATTAATTGAACACTTACTGTGTGTCAGGTACTCAGTTAAACTGTGAGGCTGCAGATGTGGATTGGTCATGCCAATCCACAAAGAGGTAAAGGTACTGCCTCTTTGAATCTAGTTTATGGTCTAGTGGCAAAGAAAGCCTGTACACAAATGAAATATAGGACAAAAAACATGCTAAGTATTACAAAAAGGAATAGACTGTCTAGAACAGTTTCAAAAACATTTATCTTTACCGAATCCATTCCCACCCAACCATGACTTACATGCTTGACTCAGCATTTACATATGAGTGTTCCAAGGCCTAGCATAATATAAATTTGAATGTGTATAGAAAATATGACCTCAAACTATTTGAAAAACTCTGTGTTATGATATGACTGCAGCTTTTCCAGCATTACAGAGCAGGGGAAACTCCATGTATCTACTTCATGCTTATCTTTGTCAGCTAGGGTTACCACAGCAAAATACCATAGATGGGGTGGCTTAAACAACATTTATTTCTCACTGTTGTGGAGGCTGAAAGTCCAAGATCAAGGTGTCAGCAGATTCAGTTCCTGATGATTGCCTTCTTCCTTGCTCAAAAATAGCAGCCTTCTGGCTGTGTCCTCACATGGAGAGAAAGCATGACAGCCTGGGTGTCTCTTCTCTAATCCCATCATGAGGGCCCCAGTCTCAATGCTGCCACCTTAAACTAATGATCTCCTAGAGATTTCATTTCCAAATATCATCACAGGAGTTAGGGCTTCAGCATAGCCATATGGAAGGGAAACAGTCCATAACAGCAGTCTACTTCAGTGTATCTTCAAGGTACAACCCACAGACCCAGCTATAATACCATGACCTGTTGAGCTTTTAAAAATATTCAATATCAGAAATCTTGCCCCAGATTCAGTAGGTCTAAGTTGAGCCCCGGCATCTGACTTTTTAATAACCTCCTAGTAACTATCTCAAGCATCCTAGATGAGAACCACTAACTTGGAAATGGCCATTAGTGGTGGCCACATGTCGGGGGAGGGGCAACTAAAACATTAAATTTCATAAGGTCAGTATTTCCATCCCCCAATTTGTACTTTCTAAGTTTTTAAAATTAATTTTTATTGGAATATAGTTGATTTACAATGTTGTATTAGTTTCTACTGTACAAGAAAGTGAATCAGTTATACACATATTCACTCTTTTTAATTTTATTTTTTAAATTAATTTTTATTGAAATATAGCTGATTTACAATGTTGTGTTAGCTTTTGCTGTACCTGCAGAGTGAATTGGTTATAATATACATATATCCAATCTTTTTTAGACTCTTTTCCCATATAGGTCATTACAGAGTATTGAGTAAATTTCCCTGTGCTCACTGTAGGTTCTTATTAGTAATTTATTTTATATATAATAGTGTGTATATGTCAATCCTAGTCTCCCAATTTAATCCCTCTTCCCCGCCCCCATTTTCCCCCTTGGTAACCATAAATTTGTTTTCTACATCTGTGACTCTATTTCTGTTTTGTAAATAGGTTCATTTGTACCAGTTTTTTTAGATTCCACATACAAGCAATATCATATGATATTTGTCTTTCTCTGTCTGACTTACTTCACTCACTATGACGACTTCCAGGTCCATCCGTGTTGCTGCAAATGGCATTCTTTTGTTCTTTCTTATGACTGAGTAATATCCCACCATATACATGGACCACATCTTCTTTACCATTCCTCTGTAATGGGCGTTTAGGTAGGTTCCATGTCCTGGCTATTGTAAATAGTGCTGCAGTGAACATCGGGTGCCTGTATCTTTTTGAATTACGGCTTTCGCCTCATATATGCCCAGGAGTGGGATTGCTGGATCACATGGTAGTTTTAGGTTTTGTTTGTTGTTTGTTTTAACATTCCCGAGCTTTGCTTTTTCCTTTGACTCTTAATGGTTTTTATTTTTTAGCGTTTATTTACTTACTTGGTTGTGTCGGGTCTCCGTTGCGCCTCTCAGGATGTCATTCCGGTGCGGCCTTCTCTCCGCTTGTGGCGCACGGGCTCTGCGGTTGTGGCTCAGGGTCTGGACTTGCAGTGCCCAGGCTCAACTGCCCTTTGGCATGTGGATCTTAGTTCCCTGACTAGGGATGGAAATCATGTCCCCTACATTGCAAGGCAGATTCTTAACCACTGGAGCACCAGGGAAGTCCCCATTTTTAGGTTTTTAAGAAACCTGCATACTGTTATTAGCAGTATGCAGGTTTCTTAAATTAGCGACTGTCCAATTTACATTCCCACCAACAGTGTAGGAGGGTCCCCTTTTCTCCACACCCTCTCCAGCATATATTGCTTGTGTATTTTTTTAATGGTAGCCATTCTGACAGTGTGAGGTGGTACTTTATTGTAAGTTTAGATTTGCACTTCTCTGATAATTAGTGATGATGTTGAGCATCTTTTCATGTGCGTCTTGGCCATCTGTATGTCTTCTTTGAAGAAATATCTATTTAGATCTTTTGCCCATTTTTTGGTTAGTCCAGCTTGTATCTGCATTATTTTCTTTGGCTGCAGCACTTCAGAAAGCAGCATGACGTTTTGGGTTGTTTTTTTTTTTTTTTTTTTCCTTCCCAGAATGAGAAAACTCTTCTTCAACACAGGACCTTTGCATTTTCTTTCCTTGTATTTCAACTTCATTTAACACGTTTGCACCCACCCAAGAAAAAGAAAATTTTCTAGACTGTTTCAAGGGATTACACACATGATTTATTAAAATATATATTCCATGTAAAACTGTGATTTTGCTTTCAGTTCACTAAAATGTGCAACACCTTTCATGGGATTAATTTCTAAAACACTTTGGGTCTTGGAATGGGTTTCAAGATGCTACAACTAACTATTGATTAGTCACAAATTGATTTGCTTAATTTGTCAAAAATTTTGCTTCTTCTGCCTTGTGTCACCATTGCCTGCCTGAGTGTGGGTTCTTGGCTTCAAACCACCAGCCTAAAGTGATAGAGTTCCCTGTCCCATGTGTGCCGGGCACAGTGAATGCCAGCACAGAAGGAAAATACATATCCCCCACCTTCAAGATTAAAATGCAGATGGGGAGAGAAGAAATCACAAGGGATTATAAAAAGTGTAAGGCAGTTTATAAAGTAATGACCATGTTCCAAATTTTTCCTTGTTTAGATTCCTTTTAGAATGTGTATTTGTCTGCCAGCTTAATTGACTAGTTAAGCTGAGTGATTTGTTTTCTTAATTCCTCTGACCAAGCATGGGCTATCAGGGAAGGCAAGCTGGCATTTTCCAAAGGCCTATGAAAATAACTTGAGCTTTGTATAAATTTGCATGAAAGAGAGGGAATAGCCATGATCTTCTGTCTCTGAAACTTTTGCACAAAGCTTAGGCGTTATTGGAGTTCTTTATTGAGAGGATTTGACTTCCAGGCCATGCTTGGAATGAGCTGTGGTCAGGGACATGCTCCACCCTCCTCCCCTTTCACTCTCACTTTGGTCATTGCTGTTATGTAAACTCAGTCATTCTTTCCCTTCAAGCTCAAGTTTGCTCATCTGGCCAGTACCTTTTTCCAATGGACCAGCCTTCTGTAACCTCTACAGGGAGCTTTGTCACAAACATGGGTCCTGATTAGCCTCATGAACTGGCCAAAGGATCCTTAAACTCTTATGTTTAAGAACTCATTTCTTTTTAAGCCACATTTTATAATTCTCAGACTCTGAGAATGGAAAATCATTCCACAGGCCTTAGAGACAGGCGATTGAGAGCTGGCTAATAATGAGTGTTTCCTTTGTTTTGAATAGCTAGCTGTTCTCACCATTTCAGAGCACTGACTCCAGTTCTCGGCATTTCCTTCTTGGAACCTGCCAGATGCACAGCATTGTGGGGCAGCATGCTCTGGATCTTTGGTCCTGGGGTCTGGCTCTGATACTGTACACGTTTGATTTTACACCCTCTGTGTCCTCCTCTTATTCAGTCAGGACATAGACATAAAATACCTATTTCACATTTACTGATTTCTCCTTGGGAAGAGAATTACAAGAGGTAAGAGAGCTAATTTCCCAAGAAACACATCTTAAAGGGTATAGCTGGACTCCAGGAAATTCGCCACCTGGCTGGCCGGACAGAACTGTTCAACAGGCTCTTCATGTGATCATAAGTGCCTTTCTACTAAACACCCCTTGAGATTTCTTTTGACTGTAAGTCAGATTGACATGGAACCCAGGATTTCTGCCTGCTTAGGGCTGCTAGAAATTCAGAATCTGACTTTCTTACTGCTTAGATGCTTATTTGCCTGTTGTACTGAGATGAGCAATGTGACAGGTATCTCTGGGAAGTGAGGGCTTGGTCTAATTACCATGACAAGATCTAAGCTAATTTTATGTTTGTGAAAATTGGTCATAACCACATATTGTATGATTCCATTTAATGAAATGTCCAGAATAGGTAAATCCATAAGGTACAAAAAGTAGATTAGTGGCTGCCTAGGATCTGGGAATTTTGCAGGGAGAGAAGCAATCAGAGTGGCTGTTTATGGGTATGGGGTTTGTTTAGGGGATGATGAAATGTTCCAAAATTCTTTGTGGTGATGGTTGCACAACTCTGATTATACTAAAAACCATTGAGTCATACATTTTAAATGGGTGAATGGTATGAAATTGAATTGTATCTCAATAAAACAGGAAATACACAGGCAGCATCAGGGAGGGTGTGTACACAAACTTATTCCAGTGAAGGAGACAAGTCACCATCCGTCCCTGTAGGAGTAGTCTGGTCTCTGATCCTGTTTACTCTGACCATATATACACTTTCTATTTGGGGCCTTTTTATAATCTTATTACAGTTAGTGAGCAACAGTTAAGAACCACAGTGAGGCCTTGGTTACAGCTTTTCTTTGTTTTCCATCAACAGTAAACATGACTAATGTCCCCATAGTTCAACAAAACCACATACATGGAATCAGGAAGTTTTGTACTCACACCACGGGCTACTGGGGCTGACCAACTGGAGATGTGTCTCCTTAGAGAGACAGTGGTTGGCTAAACTTGAGCTCCAGAGCCAAGATGTTGGTGAAGGGTGGGAAATGATCTTCCTCTGACCTGGGTGTGAAGGCTGCTGTGGAAGGAAACCTGAGAGCAACGAGAGTTCTCTTTCTTGGTCTGGACATATAGGCTGGGAATTCGTGAGAAGAGTAGATTTTGAGTTCAGTGTTCCTCTATCTTCTAGTCCAGCACCCCTTCTTCTACCTCAAACCCCCCGTCACTGACCTCTAAGGAAAATCATACCAGGTCGGGGACACAGGAAGCTGGGTGGGGGGTACCTATGATGAAGTGACTGCACCAGAGAAAGGGTGCAGCAGGAACAAAGAGTAGGAGACAGTTCCATCCTGTCACTTAGTAAAAAGGGTCTGTGATGGTTAATTTTATGTGTCAACTTGGCTGGGACACAGTGCCCAGATAATTGGTCCAATATTATTCCGGATATTTCTGCGAGCATGTTTTTGGATGAGGTTTACGTTAAATCAGTGGACTTTAGATAAAGCAGATTATCTTCCATGATGTGGGTGGACCTCATCTAATCAGTCGAAAGCTTAAATAGCACAAAAGGCTGACCTTCGCATAGCAAAAGCACATTCTGCCAGCAGACTACCTTACCCCTGCCTCTGTAGCATCAACTCTTCCTGGCTTGTTAGCAGAACCTGTGGATACAAACCACAATTGTTTCCTGAGTCTCCGGCCTGCTGCTGGCCTCTGCCGTCTGATTTTGGACTTCCAGGCCTCCACAATGGCATGCACCAATTCTTTAAAATAAAACTCCTTCACTATATATACAGATCCTCTTAGTTCCATTTCTCTGGAATACCCTGACTGACATAGGCCCATAGCACTCTCTTTAGTAGTGACACTTGAAGCAGAACAGAAGTACCGCTTTGATCTCACCAACAGGAGATTAGCAGACGGCAGACCAGGGACGGGAGCTTCCTGAGTAGGAGCTGAGCCTCAGTGCAGTGGCTCAGCATCGCTGGTGAGAGAGCCACCTGAGAAATGCTCATGGTGTCTCCACCTAGAGAAGAGGTGCTAGAACACCAGCCTTCTGAGCTATACTCATGGCTGGTTTTATCCCTGGAAAAACTACAGTGGGTTCAACTAAAATACTAAAGCCTTTCCTGCCTGCCAAGCCAGAATCTTCATGTGGAAAGCTTCTTATAGGGGGAGTCAGTCCAGGTTGACTCTACAGGCTTGGAATGGGTCATTTTGAATTTCTGTTCATTTTGGACAAAGCTAATCAAATGCTCATTAGGCACGGGCAGCAACAGAAATCCCCATGTTCAGTTTCTCGAGCTGCTTTCAGACAGTGGAGGCTCCCCTAGCAAACAACAAACAGCAACTCTGCGGAGTCCTTGTGCGCTGGGACAATGCGTGGCAATCAGCAGGGGCTCACATCCTGAAATAAATAAACGACATCCATTTAGTCACGCTTGCTGCAGACTATGAACTTCTTTGAAACATACAGACACATGGATACTCTGAAAGGAGTCACGCTGGTAAAAAAGATGGCAGGAGAAAGGGGCTTGGCATTTAGGAGAAAAGGAAGGGAGCGCCACATGGGCAGTTACACAAAGGAAGGTGTGGAGGAGGAAACGAGGAAGCAGGAGCAAGGCAAAGGCCACGGCCCGCTGGAACAGGAAAGTCAGCCAGAATGCACACTGCTCGGTCTTTGAAGACGGTTCCTTCATGTCCCACCCTGCTGTGAAGCCTAAGAAAGCTGGGGTGGTGAGGATTTTTGCCTGGGAACCTCTCAGACCCACGCTGTCCTGCTGCTCCTTTGGCACACGGCGTGGTTTTCTGGAATTATAAACATTTCTGTACAAATGTCCTGATTCTCCACTTAAAATAAAGGTAAGCCCCCTCGGCCCTCGTTTTTGGAATAGTATACTCTTAGTGCAAGAAATATGAACCAAACTAGGATTTAAGCACAAAACCAATTAGGAAAGTTGGTGCTTGTAAAATAGTTTGTAGTACTGAAGGAACAGGCTTCTGGGCTGGTGCCTTCTGCAGTGACTCCCTGAAAACCCAGAGAACTGACCCCCGCCCAGCACCCCCAGGAGCTATAATCTCTGCCCAACTTAGGAGGGTGGGGGATCAGGGGCTGTCCCTGAAGCTACTGAATTCATGACTTGAGAAATGTGGAAGTTAGATCAGGAACCCCCTGCTGTTAGTGACATGAAGCTTGACCAAGCAAGTGCAGAGAATGTTTTAAAAACATAAAAAAAAAAAAAAAAAAAATCCCACCACTAGTAACAATAATGGGGACCACTTTTCTATGCTTTCAATATTTGGAAGAGTGGTGCTTGCTGCTGCTGCTGCTAAGTCACTTCAGTCGTGTCCGACTCTGTGCAACCCCACCAGGCTCCCCAGTCCCTGGGATTTTCCAGGCAAGAACACTGGAGTGGGTTGCCATTTCCTTCTCCAATGCATGAAAGTGAAAAGTGAAGGTGCAGTCACTCAGTCCTGTCCGACTCCTAGCGACCCCATGGACTGCAGCCTACCAGGCTCCGTCCATGGGATTTTCCAGGCAACAGTACTGGAGTGGGTTGTCATAGCCTTCTCCAGGGTGGTGCTTAAATGGTTGAAAAACCTGACTCTTGGATGTTGCAAAGTAATTTTTCCTTTACCCTTGGAATCTTTCATCTGTCTCTACCAAGTATATCTTGGAGGACAAAAGGGAGCAAGCCCTTCTCTCTTCTCTTCCTCTCCCTCCTGAACCCTTGAGTCACCCATCAGCTCTCTGCCCCCTCAGGGTCTTGCTTCTCCCCTCCCTCTGTTCCTGGCTGGCAGTGATGTGGCTCTATCCAGGCTTCTCCCGAGTGGAAGGGCTTAACCTACTACTTCTGGACGCTTCTGGCCACTGAGCCACGCACGTCTGATACCTCATTTAACCCTCACGACAATCCTGCAGGACAGCATGTTATTCTCCTTTCACCGATGAGGAAATGAATGATCAGGGAGGTCGCACTGCTAGGAGTTGGTGGATCCAGGATTTGAGCCCAGCTTTGTTTGGCTCCTGATCCTGGGCCCTTCCCACATCGTTAGATCTTGTGTCATTTTGCATTCCCTGCCCGTTGGACAGAGCCTTCCAAAGGAGCCCTGCGCTCACTCCAGGTGCATGCACTGAAGGGACCCTGTGGAAGGTGCCGGTCTTCAGGCCAAAGCTTTCTGGGACCCATCACTCACAGTAGGGGCTGTTGGACCTTTGTTTCCACCCTGGGGACTCCTTCCCGGACACATCTTCATTTCTGGCACATTCTTTTTGAAAATGAACTTGGTGGGAACTTATGGCTTCACTCCCCAAAAGTCCACAAAATTCCAAGCAAACCCCAAATCTTGTAGGTTGCAAGGAGTAAGTATGTTATTTTTGGCAGAAATAATTGTAGTCTGGCAGTAAGCTTCTAAAAACATAATAAAAGTACTTTTTAACATCCTGTTTTTTCTTCCTTTTGTTGATTTTTGAGCATTTCTTCTCAAGCAAAGAGTTATGCAACAAGATTTCAAAATTGCCAAACTTTTGTTTTATTGGTAGTTTTATTTGGTTCCTTTTCTGTTTCCTTGCGTCTTATCTGCTTTGAACTTTAACCTAGGAATTGAAGTGACCATAAAGCATGCAGAGAATGGCCTAGAGACCACATGGGGCTGGATAAGTTTCTTGGAGCAAAGTGAAAAGCTCTGAAAAGCTAATTGTGGATGGTAAAGGTCATCCCTGGTCCCTTGTCCATTAGCAGGCAAGCCTTGAGCCTAGCAATATGGATGTCTATGATAAATGGTCCTTGCTCTTCCTGCACCAAAAACTTCAGATCCCTGTGTCTTCGGGTGGGTTTCAGAAACATCCATTCCCCATTTCCCATGAAAGCCAATCTGGTGCAGGTGTTAGGAGTATGGTTAGGAAATAGACATCTTCATCCAGATCCTGGCTCTGCCACTTCCTAGCTGTGTAATCTTGTGCAAGTTACTTGACTTCTCTGTGGCTCAATTTCTTTACAGTTAAATGACAATGATAAAGCATCTATTTCATAGGGTTGTTATGGGGGTTGAAAAAGGTAATACTACATATAAAATGTCCTGGCTCTGCCATTAACTAGTTGTTGACGTGGGACAGCTCACTACAGTTTTCTGAGGCTCAGCTCTGAATAGTAAAAGTAAAGGCCTGGGCCCAAACCCTAAGATTTGGAGCTTCCTAGATCCTGGGGAAACCTACACAGGCCCCAGAGAGCAGATGGATAACCACACTTAGGTGTAAAGCTCAATCATTGTGAACAAGCCATGTCAGCTGATAGTGAAGCCAGCTCACATAACAGAAGCATAAACGAGGGGGGCAAAGACATCAGTTTTCTAATGGATGGTGTCCAAGGCCTACTGCGAGGCCACATAGCTGAGATTCTGCACAGCCCAGAGGGGTGCCTCCCTTCAACAGACATTCAGCATGTGGGGATGATGTAGTGACAAAGTAAATGTTGAGAACCATTGGCCTGTGGGTAAGAGTATTTATCTGGTGTGATATCCTGATTTATGATAAGAAATAGATATCTGATCTTTTTGCCTATTCCTGGCATAATGCTCCAGAGCCCCTTCAAATTTAAGTGATGAGAGTGATAAAAGTGCCTTTTTCAAAGAGATGATTTTTGGACCCCACCTGACGATGGGGGCTTGCTACCAGGAGAACCAACAATGTGATTAGAGAGAACTTTCAGTCACATGCCCTTGACCTAAGGGGAGGGGAGAAGGGCTGGAGACTGAACTCAGTCACCAATGACTAATGATTTAATCTATCATGCTTAAGTAATGAAGCCTCCAGAAAAAGCTAAGGGGATGATAGAGGGTGAGATGTTGCATGGCATCACCGATTCTCAATGGACATGAGTTTGAGCAAACTCTGGGAGATAATAAAGGAGAGGGAAGCCTGGCATGCTGCAGTCCACAGGGTTGCAAAGAGTCCGACATGACTTAGTGACTGAACAAGGAAAAGCTAAGAGGATGGGCTTAGGGGAGCTTCTGGGCTGGAGAACGGGTGGAGATTGAGGAGAGTGGTGTGCTCTCTGCGTCCTTTCCCCCTGCCTGGCCCAATGCAGCTCTTTGATCTGGCAGTTCCTGAGTTACACAGTAAACTATTAATCTGGAAAGTAAAATGTTTCTGTAAGTTCTGTGAGCCACTGTAGTAAATTAATGGATCCCAAGGAAGGAGTTGGCGGAACCTCCAATCTATGACAGGTGACAACTGTTCTTGTGATTGTGTCTGAAGTGGGGTGGGGTGTGAATTTTCATAGGACTGAGCCCTTAGCCTGTGGGATTTGATGCAATCCAGAGAGTGTCAGAGTTGAGTTGAACTATAGGACACCCAACTGGTGCCTTAAAATTGCTTGGTGTGTGGCAAAACCCCACATGTTGGAATTGGGAGCAGAAATATACCTGGCATCACAAAGACCTAGGTTCACATTCCAGCTGTGCTGTTTGTTCTTTGGGTGACCTTGAGCAAGTCACCTAACCTCTTCTCGTGTTGGTTTCTCCAAGTGCTATAGTCATTATTAGATAAATAAGTATATTAAACACCTATGACAGTTTCTGAGAGAAACTTTTTTTTTTTTTTTAAATTTTTGGCTGTGCTGGATCTCTGCTGCTGTGCATGGGCTTTCTCTAGTTGTACTGAGTGAGGGCTACTCTCGAGTTGTGCTACGCGGGTTTCTTGTGCAGTAGCTTTTCTTTTTTTTTTTTTTTTTTATAATTATCACATTAGTTTTAATAAGCATCCATCATCACATAGATACAAAATAAAAACTAGAAAAACATTTTTTTCTTGTGATAAGAACTCAGGATATACTCTCTTAATAACTTTCATATGTAACATATAACAGTGTTAATTATATTTATCATGCTGTATATTGCACCCCTAGCACTTATTTATCTTTTACCTGCTGCTGCTGCTGCTGCTAAGTCACTTCAGTCCTGTCTGACTCTGTGCGACCCCATAGACGACAGCCCACCAGGATCCCCCGTCCCTGGGATTCTCCAGGCAAGAACAATGGAGTGGGTTGCCATTTCCTTCTCCAGTGCATGACAGTGAAAAGTGAAAGTGAAGTCGCTCAGTCATGTCCGACTCTTAGCGACCCCATGGACTGCAGCCCACCAGGCTCCTCCGTCCATGGGATTTTCCAGGCGAGAGGACTGGAGTGGGGTGCCATTGCCTTCTCCATGCAGTAGCTTTTCTTGTTTTGGAGCACAAGGTCTGGGGCACATGGGCTTCAGTAGCTGCAGCTCACAGGCTTAGTTGCTCTGTGGCATGTGGGATCTTAGTTCCCAGACTAGCAATCCCCTTACCCCCTGCATTGGCCAGCAGATTTTCTTTAACCACTGGGCCACCAGGGAAGTCCTGAGACTAATCTTATTACTAATAACTATCATTGATTACTGTTACCATCACCTACATTTTAGCATCATCAGCAGGTAGGAGGAGGGAGGCAAAGGGCGAACTTTGTCGGTTAGACTGGCTCTGGAAAAGGTACTCAGGTGGGCTCAATAGATAAGGCAAGCTAGAATTTGGAGGGTTTGTTGTTGTTAATTAATTTGGCTGCGCCAGGTCTTAGTTGTGGCAGGCAGGATCTTTTAGTTGTGTGTAGGATCTAGTTCCCGGATCAGAAGTAGAACCCTGGGAGCGATTGCATCGGGGACATAGAGTCTTAGCCACTGGATTACCAGGGAAGTCCCCAAACTAGGATTTGGTCCAGGCAGCCATCAGTATCTTCAGGGGAAATGACTATCTGGATGGAGTCATGGTTCTCGAATAATTGACTCATCCCCAGCCCATGGGGGCTGTGGGAGGGTGGATAGGAAGGCACACAGCTGGCAAAAACAGCAAGACGGAGTAGCCTCTAAGGGGCAGGTCTTCAGTCCTAATGAAGGCAATTGAGGCACCAGGGCAGCATAGCCAACTAGGTCACTGCAGGGTGAACATCCAGTAGAGGAAGGAAGGGGAGGAAAAGCTATGATCTGGGTGAGCACCTAGGCGCTCAGAGTTCTTCCTCACTGATCACAGCCACCAGTGACTCTGGCGCTCAGCACTGCCCCTAGCAGTGTGATCCTTGGTGCCCAGGGAGGCGAGTGGTCAGTATATGGTGCACTGAGGGAGACAGGAGTAAGAACATTCTGCAACAGTGACAAGGGCCCAAACCTGGAAGAAACTGACTTTTCTTATCTGCCTAGGATGCACATGTAGTTTTTTTCCTTAGAAAAGAGACCTCCTGGGTCTATCCCAGCTATCTACTCAGTTTTTTAACAACTGCAGAAGCAAAATGAAATGGACAGGCTGGAGGGTAAGAATAAATAAAATTACTTGGCCTGAAGATTTGGTGGAATTTCCCCAAATAGTTTACCAAATATGAAATGTTTTAGGCTCAGAGTGGGATTTTTTTGTTTCTTTTTAATTTAGAAGCTTGAATACTTGAGCCTGTTATAAACTGTGTTACCAGAAGTCTGGAAGTTTATACTTCAAGTTCCTTGTTATTTTTTTTTTTCCTACTCACTTGTTTGTAATCATGCACTCACTACTCATGAGGCGGAAAAAAATAAACCTGGGCTGCTACTGCTAAGTCACTTCAGTCGTGTCCAGCTCTGTGCGACCCCACAGACGGCAGCCCACCAGGCCCCTCTGTCCCTGGGATTCTCCAGGCAAGAACACTGGAGTGGGTTGCCATTTCCTTCTCCAATGCATGAAAGTGAAAAGTGAAAGTGAAGTCACTCAGTCCTGTCCGACTGTTAGCGACCCCATGGACTGCAGCCCACCAGGCTCCTCCGTCCATGGGATTTTCCAGGCAAGAGTACTGTAAATCTGGGCTAGATGCAGCTTTTCTAAAGCCCTTTTTTTTTTTTTTTTTTTTTTAAAACCTGCTCCTACGATTTTCATTTACTTTAACGTCTGTTTATAGTACAGTTGCAAATACCTTTTGCTCCTCTACAAATCGCCACATGAGTTTGGCCTCAGCTTTGTTTGAACTTACTGGGATTTCTTGTTTATGCTGCCTGTGAGCCAAGTGTCTATATAAGGCCCACTCAACTCCAGTTGTGTGTTGTTGGATTTCATCTACACTTCAACTTTGAAACAAGTTCCCTAAATGAATTAGTTTTATCTCCTTGCTAATGAAATTATTACCAGCAGCAACACCATTTCCTTTTTTTTTTTTTTTAAATTTTTTTTTTTTTGTCATACATTGATATGAATCAGCCATAGATTTACACGTATTCCCCATCCCGATCCCCCCTCCCACCTCCCTCTCCACCCGACTCCTCTGGGTCTTCCCAGTGCACCAGGCCCGAGCACTTGTCTCATGCATCCCACCTGGGCTGGTGATCTGTTTCACCATAGATAGTATACATGCTGTTCTTTTGAAATATCCCACCCATACCTTCTCCCACAGAGTTCAAAAGTCTGTTCTGTATTTCTGTGTCTCTTTTTCTGTTTTGCATATAGGGTTATCGTTACCATCTTTCTAAATTCCATATATATGTGTTAGTATGCTGTAATGTTCTTTATATTTCTGGCTTACTTCACTCTGTATAAGGGGCTCCAGTTTCATCCATCTCATTAGGACTGATTCAAATGAATTCTTTTTAATGGCTGAGTAATATTCACCATTTCCTTTTATTTATTTTTCTAAAAGGAAATGCTTCAAAGTCTCTGGTTTGAAAAGGAAGAAAAGTTGGCTTATATTTTTATATATTGAAATCTTTTCAGTGAAGATTCTAGACTTGACTTTTTTTCCTTTTAGTTCATGATCATCATCTAATTTAATAATACTAATTTATCAAACTTCTTATAACATAGCTGTATCTGAAATATCTTCCAACTCCCCCTGGAATAAAAATTTCAACTTAGGTATAGGATATAAGAAGACAGTTTGGAGACAAATGAGTCAAGATTATTTTTTGTGGATTTCATCAAAGCCGATTTTAAAAATATTGTGCTATTACGCTGTTTTTTAGATCAATAATTATGTGGGCCTAAAGTTTTACATAAGTAAGCAGAATTTATATTTTCATTTAGCAATGCATAGCTTTTTGTTACCTATTAATGGAATACAAAGTGCTCTTGGTAGTTATTTTGGTTTCAAGTTAGCTTCCTATCTTCATGATCTTTATTAGATTTAACTGGCCTAAGACCAGCTAGAAAAAAACCCATTACAGCTCTAATTTATTCATTTCACATTCACCGACTCAGAAGCTTTTATAAAGATCTAGTCTATCAGTCAGTAATGTCTTGGTCTCAGCATTTTCATAGTTGTAACTTTAGACCTTGTCATTGTAAAGAGATCCTCTTTTGGTACTGTTAGAAATAATTTTGGTTTGGAAGTAAATATTGGTAGATTTATTCTTTTTTTAAAAATTATTTATTTATTTATTTTTAGATTTATTCTTAGTTACTGAGTTTCATTTGCAAATGATTTAAAAGGTGAATGAGAATTTTTTAAAATGGAATAGAGAAAATGTAGGTGGTTTCCTCAAGTCGTCATGAAAACATGTTTAAAATAGCATTTCCAGCTTAACAATGAGAGTCGTCCCAGACTGGGGATGATCACTGTTTATATTCTGTGCTCCTGAGGTCTACTTGAAAAACAGCATGATACACATAAAGGACAGAATCCTAAATTGTGTGTTACAGTGTGTGTACCTGCACGTATATATAGTGGTCAGGAAGTAGTTTTGGGGCACAAGAAATCTGAGAAATTCTAAAGATACGGAATTGTAGTAAACCTACCAGAGAGGGAAAGGGAGTAAAAGGTGAACTAAGAAAACCCTGATAGTATTATTTCATCCTGTTCAGTGTTGGTAGAATGCTAAAAAAGGTTTCTGTTACATTCAACTAAGAAGGATCAATTAAAGAGTGGAGAAGTGTTGGTTGAATAGTCAAATGCTAAGCAGGGAAAAGTAATGTCGCCAGAAATTACTCCTGCAAGTTTCAGTAGAAGGTTGCAGAACAATAAGCCTTTGTTAATCCCATACTGGTTTATTCAAATAGTGTGTAATTCAAAGCAATTGCTGCTCCCCAGGCAGGAATTACAATTGCTACGTTGGAAGCGAGAATAATGTGTCATTCCAAGGGGAAATCAGGTCTGGAAAAGACCTCTTGGTTGAAGAACCTCATATGTCCCAAAACAGCTTCAAAGCAGGCCAAGTAAAACAGACTGACTGCGAACCGCCCTGTGAAGTCAGCTGGCCTCGAACTGAGTTTTATTTCCCTTGTTTCTCTGCTTCTCTCCTTTTTGGTGGGTGGCAAGATGTCCCCAGAGCAAGGAGCAAGAGTGGAGGGGAGGCAGAGAAATTCAAGTACTGGATAAGCTATTACATAGAAAGTGGCTCCTTGTCCCCCAGCAGGGACATACAAGATCATTTAAGAGAACTCTATCATCCATGTATGGGCTTTATGTATATTTAATTGGTGATGATGGTGAGTACAGAGCATCCTCCCCTGGCATAAAAACATTGAAGAGTCAGACATGAGTCAACTGCAAGAGGAGGCTAGAATCATATTTTGAACAATTTTGGTCAATAGTCTTTCAGAGAACAATCTTCCGGTTTTATGGTGTCATTTTTATGGAATTAAATGTGAACAGCTTAAAATTCCACGACTTTTAAAAAGCCAGCTTTGATTCCAGTGATTGATCTGTCCATGCTTCAGGGACACTAAGCTAAGTCAGCCCCCCAACAACCTTTGGTGAGGCTATGCTAAGCGACCGGTTCTTGTGAACTGGCTAATTAGGCAAATTAATAGGCAATGCCAGCACAACCCTCATGAAGAACACTCCTTAAATGGGGTGGGCCATTTGTGACCTGAGAACTGCCTGTTAGGCACTCAGGAAATCCATAAGGAAGACCCAGAGATGATACATCTCAGTGGATCCGGATTCAAACAGTTCTTCCACGGTCTGGGATTCTGAACTGTCGTTACATGTTCCAGCATGCACTCCGCTTTCAGTGCTACAAGGGCAGAGGCACTGAACGCTTGCCAAATATCCGCACGCTTCCGCATCAGTCACAGCCCCTCTGTAGTATGCCCTGTCCAACCACTGGGGCAGAAGTAAACGGCGTCGCTTCCAGGCTGTGCACAGGTGAGCACACGTGTGCGTTCTCCACGCATCCTCTTCCTCTACTGCCAGGATGGTGAAGGACAAGACTCCAAATGGCAGAGCTCGTATCAGCCAGGGCCGTTGAGCAGGATTCCCTTGTGTCTACCTCCCACTCTCCCCCTAGCCTGCATCAGTCACATAAGGAAAGCAAGAATAAACTTTCATTGTGTTGAGCCAGGATTCTGGGCTTAGCTGGTTACTGCAGCATAGTCTAAGCTAATACAGCTGCTTTTCTAGATCTTTTTGTAAAAAAACACAAAAATCCATCTGGAGAAGGGATGAGCAATCTGAGTGGTGCCATCCTTAAACCAGCCTAGGAGGCTCTGCCAGGTTGCCTTTGTATCATGTGCTCCCAAAGTTATTCCACTCTCTGAGCTGTGGCTGTTCCTGCAGGGTGTGTTGCAGGAGGAAGTGAGGAAGAGCCTGGTCACTTGGGGGGATGATATGGGTCAGTTCCCTTCTGATGGTTTCTCTTCTGATTCACCAACCCCCTCTTGGGATTTTAGGCTTGCTAAACATATGGTACAAATCAGTGAAATTATTCATTGTGGTTTTCATCTGAGTGAGCTAGTTTCCGCTCCTAAGAAGGGTCTTAACAAAACAGGAAGTTTTTCTTGGATCTAGAAATGGAACTCTGCCTTCTGACATGAGTTTTTACCAACTTCTGCAAATCTCAATTTTCCTACTTCCCTGTCAAGAGGGTGGGGCAAATGGAAGAGAAGAGATGTAACCAGAAAATGCTGATTTGTACAGTAGTTAAGAGTTAGGACTGATTGGGTTTGGGGATTGGGGGTGGCGGGGGGAATGGCAGCCTATCCAAAGCAGATCACCTCCTCCCAAATGACCACTTAATCTCCTACCTCTTCTATCACTTTGACCTTGACAAAGAAGTATGAAGAGAGAAGTGAAGGGCCAAGGAACATTATGATAGTTGGTGGTCACCCCTTGATAATAACCTTTGACTTGTGTGACTCAGTGGACATTCCTCGAAACATTCTGATATGCCTCACCCACTAGATTCTGCTACATGGGGGCAGAGAACATGTTTTAGTACCCACCACATAGAGGGCACCCAAGAGTGCGTGCAGGAATACAGGAAGGAATACTTGATTCTCATAACTATCTTTATAGTGAGGTAATCACTACAGTGATTTGAATGATAAAATCACACATAATTTCTATTTTATGTATGTAAAAATGGAAACATTAAGAATATGTTACTTGCTCAGTCATGCAGGGTCAATTAAGAAGTGGAACTAAAATCCAAGCCTCCCAATTTCTGTTTTAATTGTTTAACCAGTTAAAAGTCCTCTCCCCACCCCATATAATGAGACAGACCATTTGTCATCACTGCCATCATGTAATGTAAATTACCATCCAGAGATTCTATGTAATTTATGTCTACATTTGTATTAGACAAGACCGTCAGGAAAGACATCAAGATCCTGGTATCATTATCACTAGGGGATAGTCTTACAATGCCAATTCTTAAGTCCTTACTCGTTTACTCTTTGCCCCAAGAATACACACATACCTACGCTATCCAAAAAACAACAGAGAAGGCAGTACTGCCACTAGTTTTCAGTGTTTTCTGTCTATAGGGAATTCAGTCAGCTCCTAGTTCAGCATTTTGAATTATTAATCAAGTAGATTTGGAGTGGGAAACCACAGGAAGGGAATCATGGCAGAAAATGCTACTTGCCCTACTGTCTGAACTTCTCTTTATTTGGCTGCGTTAGGTCTTATACTCGGCATGTGGGACCTTTAGTTGCAGCATGTGAGATCTAGTTCCCTGACCAGGAATTGAACCCAGGCCCCTTACATGGAAGCACCAAGTCTTAGCCACTGGACCACCAGAGAAGTCCCTGAACTTTTCTGTTGGTTGTTGAACCTATATTCTAAGGAATACAGATCTAAACATTTAGTAGAACAGTGCTCAGGTTTCCTGATCCTGAAGACAAATGTACTCTTTGGGAAGAACATATGATTGAGTTTGTCAAGCTTTCTTTTGTTTGTGGGCACAAGGACCCGTTTCTACCCTGGTGATCAAGAGTGGGTCCTTCGTCCAGAACATGGTAGTTACATCATAGGTATGATTAAATACAGATGCAGAGATTTATCTGGTGCTTTCAGCAGATCATATATTCTTGGGTTCTCTCACTTTCCAGTTCTCTCTACCTGATACTAACCGACTCACCCCTGCCTTTAATCCATCCCTCCACCACCACCACCCACTTCTGCCACCCCAGTTCAGAACTTGTGCATATGATGCCAGGATTTTGTTTAGGGCAGCTGCTCAAATAAGCCTTCTTGCCATCTAACCTCTCAGGCAACATCATGAACTCAAGGCCACATCTGCCACTTAGTATACATTTAAATTAATTATTGGAAATTAATCATGTATTAACAGGATAAGTTGACAAAGGATAAACCATGGAGTAGCAACCTAAAAGAAATTGAGCTTTTATTTCTTTTACGGGGACACAAAATATGCTTATCTTCTAAGCTGAGTTACTCACTGGCCAGATTCCAGCCAGAGACTGTAGTATGTGACCTTCCTGGGTCATTTCTGGAAGCCCCTTTATAGTCTATAGCCAGAATCTCAGAGAGAGGTTGCTAAAGTCCCCCAGTCCAAGTTAATTAGCAGTTCTGGTGTGTTCTTGGACATTTATAACTCATCCAGGCTCCTCTAGATTAAAATACCTGAATGAATGCTGGAGACATTTCATGGTTGTGTTTTGAGAATTCCCTTACAACTTGGAAGGTTATTCTCTAATACCATAAAGCATTTCCCCCATTTTCCAAGTAAGGGGTGTAAAAAGTCACACGGCAGCGTCAGGATTTAAACCTTTCTTTGTCTAAGGCCAAAGCCCAGTTTGTTTCCACCCCTCACTAAGCAGAGTTGGTCCAAAGGGTGGAAAAGTCATTTGACAGCGTTGTAGCCCCTTCAGCATCTTCCCGGAGTAGCTTTATTTGCTGTAAACAGTTGTAAATTTCCAGAACCACAGACACACCCATATAAAAATGTTAATGACTAAAATGCCCTGTAAAACCAATAGAAATGAACAGTGTATTGATGTAGCACTGGAATTCTGTCTCCTGCTTCCTTCCACCAGCACAGATAATTGAGAATGAACAGGATTTTATTTTTCTTAAATTTATAGTCAGATCTCTCAAATCTGACCCCTTCTATCATTTTGTGAACTTCTCATTATGTAAAAAATGATGGTGAGTGATATACTTTTAAGCTACTTTTCAAATAATGTAAAGTCTGTTCTCCTAAGGAAGAAACTGAGGCTTGTTTAAAAGAGAACCTTCCCAGGCCCCCAGGCTCTGCTGAAATTCTTGTAGAGGACACACATGTGGGCAGCTCTGCTGTTAGTGCTCATGCTGTCTAAAAGATCCAGAAACTGTAGCTTCTGGTGAAGTGCCCTGCTGAACAGCAGGCTTAGAAAACAACCAAAATCCCACTGGGATAAAAGAGGTTCATTTGTTTTCAACTCGTGGCCCTTCTACATTCCAGGAGGCCCATCCCCCAGGCCTGTGTCTATGGCTGATTCATAACCTTGCACCCACACAAGCCTAGGCATTCACTGGGATCCGAACAAAGAGGTTAAGGTGTAAACCTGGAGGAAGTTTTTAAGGACCAGAGGGAGTTGGGAGTGAGGGGAAGATGGGAGAAAAGGTAAGAGAGGAAAAGCAATTACATGATCATATACTTGCCCCAAGCAAGTGAGCACGTATGTTGGGGAGGCCTGGCTGATTGAAGGGCTGCTGAATGTGGTTTCGATAGCCAAGACCCCGCCTTTGATTCTGTAGCACGGCTTCCAGTGAGAGAGCTCATTGCCCAACGTGGGGTGACCAAGCTGATGCGAGTGTGAACACCTCTCCCCATCAGAGTTTATTTTATATGCTTGCATGGCCAGATCTGTGTTCCCAGCTGTAAGGCTTAGGGTGTGCAGTGTATTCCATGGAGGGTAAATCAAAGCAGCTGCAATCTTCTGCCAGGGAAGAACTTACTGCCCCAGCTTGGAGGTTCAGTGGACGATGAGTGCAAAAACCTTTCTGGAATAGAAAATGAGATACCCCATGGGCCAATCTTTGAAAACTGCAAGCTGCCAAGCAAATGTGAACCATCAGGGATCTAAAAAAAAAAATATCATTATGGCAGGGCTAGATAGATGGGCTTTCTTGACAGGAAGAATCCTCTGAACTGATGACTGAATGCCTGAAGGGAGTTGCAAGATTTTCCTTGCACTTCTGAAGACTACATAACTTAGCATTCTCCCTTTGGAAAGTATGTCTGATGCCCTTTGAGGCCATGGGCTCTAGAGGCTGACTCGAGTTGGAAGTGTGGCTCTGACATTTATCTGGATGACCTAGGGCTTATTTTCTCTTCTGGAAAATGGGGATAATATCCTTTGCCTAACTAGATTGTAGTTTTGAGAGTTAGAAGTAATGTACAGTGCCTGTAATTATATACCCTTTAAGAAATAGGGATGCAGATATCTACCACGCTTCCAGACTTCAGAATTGGCATGAATTGACTCAGTAAGATGGGACCAGAGAGGAGAATCACATCTAGGCTTTTATTCTTTATTTTTTAAGCTAGTCATTAGCATTCTTCACATTCCCCAACTAGCAGATTATGAGTCAAGATCAATTACTATCTTTAAGTATGTTTAGTACTGACTGATCTATTAAGTGTAAAAGAAAGATAGCTAGCAATTATTGTGTTCTTAATATGTGCAGGGCATTCATGTTAGTGTTCTTATGATTATCATCCTCATTTTACAGATGAGGAAATTGAAGTGCAGAGATTAAGGAACTAGTTAGTGCAAGGCCACAGCCTAGTGAATGTCATGACTAGGAAATAACACGTAGATACAGAGTTGGGGGGGGTCAGTCTTGGCGCATGTCGGAAAAAAGCAAGATCAGTCACACTGGGAAGGTAGATTGAAATTTAAATTTTATTCTCTTCCAGTTAACAGCTCAGCAAAGATAAACTATGCTTTTGTCATTTAAAAATTGCACTAGAGGGCGCCAAATACACAACTGTGACTTTAGAACTGTTTTGCTAATATAGTTCCCATAGTGCAACAAAACATATAACCAGTAAAGATTCAAGCCAGAAGGCCATCCCAGAAAGAGTGTGATGCAGTTTAGGACAATTAAACAGTTGTATTTCTAGCCCCACAATTAAAAGAAAGGAAAAACCCTCGTGCTTTATATTCAGCAATTTATAATTTGTCTCTACCCGATACTGATGTTATTCAAAGTGCCTTTCAGCTGGGTTTTCAAATTTCTCTTTGCTCTGCAAGCTGAGTGGTGAAGAGTAACCTGGAAAAGGGTAGGGTAATCTGGATGAAAATAAATTTTTAAAAATTAAACACGGAGATATTTTATTTTTTTTTAATTTATTTAGCAAAGTAAATCATGCATTTTCTTTTTAAAGAAAAGAAATACCCCACCTTACATCCAAGAGCTTAAAATTAAAAGGAACACCACCCCATTCTTAACCTCAAGAGGCAACATCTTTGAGAGGTAACTCCAGATTCCTAAATAATGTTTATGTTTCTATTTCTTGATTTATCAAACTGACATTATTTGTTTATCTTTATGGGCTTTCCAGGTGGTGCCAGTGGTAAAGAACCTGCCAGCCAATGCAGGTAGAGGTAACAGATGCAGGTTCGATTCCTGGGTTAGAAAGATCTCCTGGAGGAGGGCACAGCAACCCACCCCAGTTTACAAAGTAACTTTTATTTCCCCATATTAAGAGAGGAATAACTCAGCATTGCATAACATTTAATTTTTTTTACAATAATGAGATTACTTTGTATATGGGATTTCATCAAATTATACATGATGCTCATCCTTCCATGTCATTAAGCACTGAAAATGTCATTAAAAAAAAAACTGTAGTGTAACTTACATACAAAATGTTCTAAAGTATAAGGAAACTCCACCTCTTTAACCAGCGTGAAGATAAGACCATTTCACTCCACAGTAGGAATTGTGATATTTGAAGATCTTGTCTTAGATATGCAGCAGTGAGAATAGTGTCTGAAGCGGCAAGGACTTAAGAGTCCTGCTGGGAATGCAGAAATCAATCAAAACAAGTTAACAACTCAGCCTAGAAAAGTTCTATTTACTCCTCAACATCTCAAGATCAAATGGATCATGAATGAGTTAGTCACAAGTTTGGAGTTTGTCAATTTTTTGGTGGAAAATAATTTTTGTATGCTTATAAATTATCACAAGCAGCACAAAAATCTGCTAGTGTCATTAGTGCAACTAACAAAAAAAATCTAGCATCTTTGTTTATATCTTTTTTCACCACCCCATCTCCAATCTGCACCTGGCTCCAAATTGTAGGGGGCACGGGTTGGGAAGTATTACGGTTTGTTGTCAGTCAGCAGCATAAAATGTACTTGGGAGGAAGCCTATCTACTACCACTAGTACATTTTTTCTCTGAAATAAAAACAGAACGGTGCTACAATCATACCATACCTAGGCTTGTCTACCATCCCTACAAAATACTCATCCGGTACTAAGCTCTGCAATAACGGTCAAGTTGAATACGAACAGAAACTTCTTCAGAACCAGGAGCTTGAAGGATGCCTGGGAGCTGGTAAGATACTAAGAAACACCAGCTCCTTCAGATGGGAGGAGGCCATTCGTATGGGGACGGGGAGAAGCCTTACCTAACACAACCAACATATTACTGAACAAATAGATGCTCGATAAATATTTTATACATTTCCTTATTTATACTTAGCCTTTATGCTAGATATAACTTTATGCCAGGTATGCTAAGGGATTTGTATGTTTTACCTCATTTGATCCATCAACAAATGACTCAGCGACATTCTTTTAAATTTGGACACAGCTGGTAAGCGGTGACAGGGGCCTCAGAATTCAAATACAGATCCTTCCCATGGCAGGGACATTATCGTTCTGGCCTCCTCTAGCAGAGCATAATGCACAGTCATTTCCACTCGGCACGTAGGACAATGGACAGACTAACAGCTACCAGTATTTCCGAAAATGGTTGCGGCCAGGTTCAGTTTGAGCCTTGTGCACCGCGGCAAGTTGTAAGATACATTATATATTTTTTGGAAGGAATGAGAAGCTGACCTTAAAGTGTGCGACTAGGACACTGAACACCGAAAAGGCTAAGGCTCTGGGCCCCGGGGCCCCAGGAAACGCTGGGCGGAAGTGGGCTCGGCCGCGGAGGAAGTGCGTTTTTGAGGCTCTTCCGCGACGTCGCGGGTGGGGCGGCAGCTCCAGCCGGGCAGCGGTTGCGCGGCCTGCCCTCTCCTCCGACCCCGTGGAACTGCTGGCTGCCGGCAGCCTGGCAGTCTCGGCGGAGGGGCGGCGGGCCTCTGGAGAGGCAAGAGCCGCTTTCCGGGGCCAACCCCCCCCCCCCCCCCCCCCGCCGCGAGGGCGGTGCCCATGTGACGCTGCCAGCGGCCCGGCTACGCCCTTCTCGGCGCGGGCCAGCCGGCTGCCTGGACGAGCGCGCCAGGCCCCGACTCGCTCGGGCAGGTGGCCAAGCCACGAGCTTGCTGCATCTGCTGCGCAACCACCCACAGCTCCCTCTTCCAGACGGGGAGCCAATGTTTGGACGGCTGGGTAAAGTTCACGAGGGCAAGTTCCATCCCACCAGGAGCTACGAGTTCTGAATGAAGAGAAAGGGGATCTTGGGTGTGTCCACTGTATGATTAAGCCCGTTTATCATATATATACAGTGAAAGGGCCTATTTCCACAAAAGGCCAAAACTGGACGACAGAACCTCTCCTCCCTCTTGATTGGTCCAACTTTGAAGAGGGTTAACTTCTGTTAACGTTTCCAACTAAAGTTCCTCACTGTGGCTTCTCACCTCCACTTTGAAGTCAGCTGGTTTCTCCAGGGTCTGTTGAGGGAAGAGGCTGTCCCAAGCTAGAAAGGGGTGCTGGGGTAACAGTAGCTAAAGGCCTCAGGACGGCAGAGAGTCGTGTGTGCACTCTGTAATGCACATTTACAGCATGCTGAGAATTCTTAGGCTTTATGGGGCTTCCCTGGTGGCTCAGATAGTAAAGAATCTGCCTGCAATGCGGAAGACCAGGGTTCAATCCCTGGGTTGGGAAGACCCTGGAGAAGGAAACGGTATTCCACTCCAGTATTCTTGCCCGGAGAATCCCATGGACAGAGGAGCCTGGCAGGCTACAGTCCATGGGGTGGCAAAGAGTAGGACACGACTGTGCGATTACCACTTCACTTCATGGGGCTGTCAAAAGTCATGGCACAAAATTGGTTAGGAATCTGCCTATTTGGGATCTAGGGGAGTATCTCTGGAAGAAACTGATGCTAAAGGTCATTTAAGTTTTTTTCTCGGAGCCTGAAACAATCTTAGCCCAAAATAATTTGGTTCCATGAAACGCCATAAGAAAAGGAAGGATTCTGATGAACTACTTTAATCCACATTCTGGAGGTGTTTTGAAGCTGTATTCCCTATGTACAAAGATCTTGCTTTTTGCACCTGAATTCTCCTCGACTATTTTCCAGTTAATGGTTGGGTTCACAGATTACAAATGTAACTGTAAAAAGTTTTTTTTAAAGCCTACCAAAGGTTAGCAGTATCAGATTGTTTATGGTAAACCTACTGTGCAGACAAGTAACTTCCTTTTAGATAACCAATTTTCTTAAATATTACTAATTTCCTTGTTATATTTAAACTCATTTGGCCAGGCAAAATCCTTTTCTCCTGCCTCCACAACTAATCTTTGAAAGTGTTTTCATTATTCTCTGACATCCTAAAGTATCTTTTTCTTTTAAACATCAAGTTAATCATGCAGTTTTCCTGTTCAACAAGAATAAAGAGGAGAGGGACTATCAAATCTCAGCTGTGATGCAATTAATTCATCTGTGTGCAGCTGAAAATAGCAATTTTCTCTCCCTTCTTTCCTCATAGGATTGCACTGTAAATTCACAGCTCCTTTAAAAAACCATGATTGCTCAAACACACTATTTACAACTGTTCAAGCTGTTGCCTGTAATATTTGCATTCCTGAAGTCTTATTAAAATATTAATCCGGGTTTCGTAAAACATCTCATAAGTGAGGAGCCTGTATTATGGTATCCTTTCTCATAATTGTATTTTAAGAGACAAACTCTTCATTGAAATTTAGTACCTCAAAAAAGGTTAAATTTTCTCGAGTATACCTTTTCAAAATACAGGACTGATTTGATTTTAACTTGGTAGGTTGTCAAAAACAGGCACCACAGTTAATTCTGCTATAGGTTGACCCAGAATCCCCAATTTAAGTACTACTGGCTTAAAAAGCAAATACATCATGGTTGCTTGGGATAATTTCTCCGGTTAATCTCAAGCTATCCGTATTTTATACAATCAGGTAGAAAATATCTATAGAGGCATGACAGTCACCAAACAGTAATTTATGCGAAAGTGCAAATTTGCTTTGGAATTCTGGAAGCTCTGTCCTATTATAGGAAAGGAACACAGCCAAATAAAATGTGCTGGATGGAAATGTGGCCTTTTTATAGAAAAACCAGTTTGTACAAATGCTTTGTTATTTATTCAAGATGTTTTAGGCTCAGAGATAATGTATGCCAAGTTTATTAAACTAATTTAAGCTCTCTTTCACCTATTTATGATTAAAATGTACAATTCTTTATTACTTTATTGCCGACCAAGGGCCTGGGGTTGAGGGAAAGCACTGAAGTGGACCTTTGCAGGCCAAGGACCTGAATTAAGTTGTGAAATAAAAAGGTCCTGTACCACAGCCACACCTTGCCAAATACTTGGTAAAATCAGTGCCGCACCGGGAAGACCCAGAGGGAGGTGGGAGGGGGGATCGGGATGGGGAATACATGTAACTCCATGGCTGATTCATGTCAATGTATGACAAAAACCACTACAATATTGTAAAGTAATTAGCCTCCAACTAATAAAAAATAAATGGGAAAAAAAAAATAAAAGTGACTAGCCAGTGACTATAAACACTGTATTCAAGCTGTCTCACTCTGGGCCCTTAGAAGAAATAAACATCTGTCTCTCTTTGCAAAAAAAAAAAATTTAGTCAGGTAAATCCAGTGAGACACTTCTCAAAGATATCAGACAGATGCTGCTGCTTTTATAGCTGTGTCCATCTGTGACAAGCGGCTACAGCGTTCTTGATACTACCAGTCCTCAACCCAGTGGGACCTTGTACTAAGATCAGTGCCACAAGGTAGAAGAACATGCAATATGATATTTGCTACTTCCTAAACAAGTATGAGAATATACTTGCTAAGTTTGTATATTGCCAACAAGTGCTAAATTATTCTGCAAAATGAAAGATGACTTAGAGGAAGACATTATTAGAAAGACAGGGCAAAAAAAAAAAAAAAAGAAAGACAGGGCACCTGGAAAATAAGCAGCAGAAAGAAAAAAAGCTTAGGAGAAACATTACGGTACTGAACACTTTAAAAATTTAACATAACAGACCTCATGTATGTATTTTACAATTAGAAGAAAATCTTATAGGGTAATTTTTGCAGTTTCAACCTCTTACTCAGTCCCCCCTGTGAAACTGTCAGTATATATTATGTATTAATGCCTCATGAAGTAAATTAAATTCTCTTATTGGTGAATGTGATTAAGTGCACAGTTCTGTCTTAAATTTTAATATGTTAGAGGCTGCCCAAGGAAGGCAATTACACATAGGATGTACAATTGGTGACCAATTTTTAGGTTCAATACAGCTTTGTTAATTGCTTTATAAAATGCCAACACTTCACTGAAGAGTCTATCATTTCAAAAGAAAATCTTGACAATGCTTATTAAAATTCAATTAACTTTATTAGTAGTCTGTCAAGTAATAAAGTATTCATAGTAATCTGTGGTTCCACTGCACTAAAACTTTTACTTGGTTAGTGCCATATTTGAAGGTTACTTTCCTAATGAGAAGACAAATAATTGTTTTCCATTTATTAATGTCACCTATCCCATTAATTAATTATTTTTGAATACTGAGCATGATTCAGGCCCTGACTCACAAATTTCCTTAACGCATTAGCTTGTTTCTCTTTAAAATACGGGTAGTGCCAACACTATACTTCTCTGGTGGCGCAGCGGTAAAGAATCTGCCTGCAATGAAGGAGATGCAGGTCTAATCCCTGAGGCGGGAAGATCCCCTGGACAAGGAAATGGCAACCCACTCCAGTGTTCTTCCCTGGGAAATCCCATGGACAGAGGAGTCCGGTGTGCTCCAGTCCACAGGGTTGCAACAGAGTCAGACTCGACTGATTGACTAAACAACAACAACAACATGATACTTCAGAGAATGCTGTTGTATGACCGACTACGCAGCACTCGGCAGAGGACTAAGTAAAACCCCTACCCCTACACAAGAAGTAGGCACTGTGTGTGCATACTTCCTGTATTTTCTTCCTATATATCACTAAAATATAGGGTATAAAGCATTATACTAATAATTTAAATATATTAAGAACATTTTTTAAATGTTATTATAAATTCATTTTAATCACAGCATATTATTCCATCTACTGGCTCAGACACAGGGTATATAATTATTTGTCTATTCCTTAGCCATTTCTTGGTATGTGTAGTCTGACCTCCTGGCTAACCTGGCTTCCTTTTCTGTGTACCAACTGATCCCTTGATGACCAGCAGGCTCTCTGGCTTACCGGTTACCATTTGAGCATTATTTGTTTTCAGAAGTCTTAAGTTCAGAATACTTTAACTGCTCTAGCTCAGGAATCCACAATCTTTTCTTTTTTTCTTCTCTATAGGGAGGTCACAAAGGAAATATTTTAGGCTTTTCAAACCACAGTGTCAGTCAAATAGGGTGTCCCCACCCCCACAATAACACTTCAGAAATATAAACAACGTTCTTAACTCCTCAGCTATAAAGACACAGGCAGTGCTGGGCAGTGCTGGCTATAGTTTGCCTAGTCTTACTCTAGTCCTTAATGGGATAAAGGGTAGATAAACCTCAACTTCATGCAAGCATGTACGGTCACAGTAACTTACAAGTGCTGGCTGAATATTTATTTCAACATGGTCTTCATCATAATGCTTTCTGGCACCTGAAAATATCACCAAGTGCTTGTTTGGTCAATTAATATAGCATGTGTTAAATATACTCACACTTTAGGGAAAAAGAAATTCAATGATTATGAAGAAATAACTCAAACAGATTTAAGTTTACTGTAATGTGTACAATTATATACTATGTGTATAATTTTAGTTTTACAAGTAACATCTTTTATCTCAAATAGCTTCTGAAACTTGCTGTAATTCTAGTAAGTAACATAATAGAAGTTATTTTTTGAATATTCCCAAAGACAGAGGATGAGATGGCTGGATGGCATCACCGACTCGATGGACATGAGTTTGAGTGGACTCTGGGAGTTGGTGATGGACAGGGAGGCCTGGCGTGCTGCAATTCATGGGGTCGCAAAGAGTCGGACACGACTGAGTGACTGAACTGAACTGATTTTAAAATAACATCTAAAAAAAAATTGAGGTTAAATTTCTCCAGTAGTTCTTGCTTACTTGGTTAGTCTACTTACAAATGAGTTACATGTCCAAATAACTTTTGCTGTTTGCCACCTACCTATCCGGTTCCTCATTTTACTCATCATGTTTTGTGGGACAGAACCAGTTTGGAATAATGTATTCAGTTCCAGAGGTGCAGAGGAAAAAAGAGCTGACCACAGAGATGTCCAGTATCACTGAGGCTGTTTAAACAGAAGCCAGTCACTTGCTGGGCAAACTAATGCATGCATAAAGAGGCAGGGAGAGGTAACACTGTATATTGGACGTTTTTAGGCTGAGTTCCGTCCATCTCTGCTAACATCTGCTATGCTATGCTGCATGGAGCAGGACTGACCACTGTGAGAGCCCACAGATGTACCTACTCTCATAGACAGTGTTTGAGAGGAATTTACAATGTGTTCTTGTTCATGTATTTGGCACTTTTGTAAACTCAGTCATCTTCTTAAGAACAGTAACTCCATCCTTCTCTCTGCCCTTTGGTGCTTGTATGGCACATTCCTTTTAACTGCAGCAACTCACAAATTCCCTCACTGCCTCTTTGAACAGGAATAATGCTCAACATAGTGGAATGTTGGAAGGACTCAATTCCACACCCCATCTGTCCCTTCAGACTTGAATTTATTAGGCAGGATGTATTGGAATATACTCATCTGAAAAAAATTTTCTTTCCTTCTCACCCCACAAAATATCTTATCCATGCATTCTAAATGCATTTATGTCATCTTGCTTTTCAAGTTGAAGAATCCCATAATTAATGACATGACCACTTAGGTTTCCCATTTGAGGCAAATCTATGCCTTAATTTGGGGGAAAAAAAGGTTAAAAAATTCAATTAAGTGAGATATACACACTACTTTATAGAAAATAGATAATAAAGACCAGGGCATTCTATTCAACACTCTGTAATGACCTATATGTGGAGAGAATTTTAAAAAGATTGATATATGTGTATTTACAACTGATTCACTTTGTAGTACACCTGAAACTAATATATTGCAAATCAACTATACTCCAATAAAAGTTAATTACAAATCAAAAAGAAATAAGTGAGGGTAAGATAAGGAGTAACTATGACTCTTTAAGATAGCCAAATGCCTCATCATCTAAACAGTGATGCCTATGAATGCAACTCCCACTGTCCCTACCCAGTATCCACTGAAACACTGCCAAGACAATTAGTTTGGCACAATCAGCAGGCAAAGACCACCTTGAGCTTAATTCTGATCTAGAGTAAGTTAAATTTACATTTTCTATTCCAGATTAATCCTCTGGACAACATGGTGACCATATCAAGACTAAAAGATATGTCAGCATTCTCAGAAACAGCCTCCCTCTCTCCCTTACACACACCCACACACAATGTTTATTACCAGCTTGATGGAAGCATAAACTCTTGGTATACTATTTACTATATTTTCATATATATATATATATCTCCATATGCTGTATTATGGATTTGCTCAAGTCATTTGTAGTTCTTTATATTTGGCATTTATAAATAACTTAAGTCAAAAGAATACTAATTTAACAATCTAAATGTAAGATCAAACAACCTGTTCTTGTTAATAAGCAAATTGGTATCTTTTGGACTGAAGACAGAGTAACCAAGGAGCAGGTGTATTTGAAAAAAAGTTCATTTATCAGTTTATGAAGAAAAGACACATTATTATCTCTTTAGCCAGTAATTTCCTTCAAGGAGGTTATTATACGGGAAGTCTAATAGTGTGCATAAAGCTGCTTGGTGAACATGATACATGTGGAATTATATGATGAGAATATTTACTGGTATTGGGGCTGGATTTTTTATGTTGAAGTGGGTCCTTAAGTCCTAACTCATGATATCTAAAGTTCTTAAAATCTACTACTCTTAAGTTACTAATATTAAATGAAAGAATGCTTCTTTCTGCTCTTGAGTTGCACTTCTGGGATTTCAAGTTCCTGCTTTTACCTTTAAGAGAAAACAGTAACCTTGGTTGAAAGATCATTGTCTAAATATCTCCGAAAAGTTAGTTGTAAAATTAGTAGGATGAAATGTCACTATGTTTAAAGTAACAACTGATAGCTCCTCCCCATTTAAAATGCTCCTGTATATTAAAAGAGTATAAATAAGGTATTTTTCACAAAAAAACCTAAGCACTCCTAAAAGACAGACTGATTCCAGGCTAACAAGACTTGGCCCTTATCTACTACAGAAAAAAGTCCATCAGAACATTACAATTTTTTTAGGAAACAAATTATGTCGCTATTCTGAAGAAACCTCCAAGAAGAAACTAAACGGTTCATGCCAATAGTACCCCCAGGCTTCTTAGGTTGGAGGTACAATAGAGCTCTCCAAAAAAGAAATAGGGAATGGGGAACAACTGTTGGCACTGTAGCTTTATAGACACATTTTAGTGGAATGCTTCCTTCCATGTGAGTGTTTATCAAACTGGTACCTGCATGGCAAGTGCCTGAGCATGAAAAGTTTCTGCAAAATGCAGACTCCTGGGTCACACTAAGGACTTCAGCAACTGTGGTTCTTATGGAATTGCTACATTCTAAGAAAATTACGAATGATACATAATAACTTGTTTGGGGGAACTGGGGTGGAGTCCTGGAATGCATAGTTAGTGAGCGTCCCAGATAATTATAGTAGTCAAACTAGCTTGGGAACTACTGACATGCAACATTTTAACATGCCTGTAGTAGAGAAGCTAATTTCTTTAAGTTTTTTTTTTTTTTTTTAAAGGCTTGGTAGCCATGAGTATGACCGTGGGCATTAAGAATTTGTCTTCAATGAAAAATCAATTAAGTTGTTAGAAATGGGTGACCAACCTTAAGTCTGCCCTGAATTAAATGTGTGATGATATTTCTACCAGTTTTCATGTAGCACTTTCACCTAACAGCTTGGAAAAGAAGGAAAAGAATTTGTCAGGATCTGTATAACAGAATGTATCACCTTATAAAAATGTTACAAATCTTAGAATTTTTTAACAGTGCCAAACCTGCCTGAAGATTATAAAATTGCTTGTTTTGTGGAAGGGACTGGTCAACACTTTACTAGATTCAACTTTATAAAAACGAATATCAACAATATCTTCTGTTGATTGTAAACTAATTAATAAGAATTCAGACTAAGGATCCTTCTGTGCAGAGACAAACATGTACTTTTTTATCAAAGCCATTTTGGGATGTTTAGTCCCTAGGACTGTTGCTGCCTATTGGTAAGCATTTATGATCTCCATTCATTATTTGTGGGACCATGCCTATTCTTTTGAAATGAGATACCAGAATCTAGTCCTGAAATTTTATCCTGTTAATAGGGCTGCTGATCAGTTTAGAAAAGTTTGCAATGGAAAGGTTCCTTTTTCTAATGTAATGAAGCAAAAGTACCCGTACAGTTATCTTATTATTATTATTATGCTATGGAAAGGCAAGTTTAACCTGAAAAATAAGAATTTATAACCAAATACCAGAGGTTGGACAGAATTTTCAATTTGATCAACACAATTGAACACTTTTTTTTGAGGAGGCTTTTATCTGCAATGGACAAAGAGTACTAGGAAAGATAGAGTTGATGTTCAATTATTCATCCACCTCCACCCCCAAATAGAGTGGCTTTGCTCTTGGGCACAACCATTACCATTTTCCTAGCTTTTCACTACAAAAATTCATCTTTACTTCTCTTCACAATTAAAGTTTAGGAGCTATTTTGCAGTTTCATACTTACAACAAAGAGAGAAGAGACCTAAGTAATTAAAACATTTACTTGAGCACTTACTATGCCCTGGGAATTAATGCAGGGACTATGTATTTATCTGAGAGAGACAACGCAAGTTAAACACGGCCCTTTAAGGGCTCACATTCTAGCAGGGTGTGGAGATTCTAAACAATTATAACAAACTGCTATGACATTAACAGAACTGGGTAAAGGGTACATGGAATTTAAATAACAACAGACTTCTGGGAGAGCACCAGAGAAAGCTTGAGAGAGAAAAGAACACTTGAACTGAAGGATGCATTCAGAAGCGGGTAGAGTAGGAATATTCCATGAAGAGATGATACAAAAGAAAGGTCTGACAGAACAAGTTTGGAGAACTGAAAGCAGTAATATGGGTGGAAGCAAAAGGAAAAGCAACTGGATCTTTGGAAAAAAGGGAGAAGCCACCAAGTCACAGAGTTCCTTCCTTTATGCCACTCTAGGAGCATGGATTCCTTTAAAGCATTTCAAGTAAGATCAGACTCACATTTTAGTAAAATCACTTTGAAGGATGTTAGATGGATTAGAAGGGGCAAGATTAAAGCCAGAGTAAGCTATGTCACTACACAGTTTTATATATACTCATTTATTTGACGGATATTTAGAGTAGGCTACTCTATGCCAGGTCTGAGCTAAAATAGTGGCAGTGGTTACAAAGACAAGGGGAGGTGAACCAAAAAATAATGGACATACTTATGGACATAACAGACACCAAATGTTGAAATGAGAGATGGTTCCTGGGTTTTGACAAGTTGTAGATCATACTGTTTGCATCCTATTTCTAAAGATAATATACAAGCATTTTGCCTTGTCACTACAAACTAGAACAACTCTGAAGAAAAATGCTTTCTGGGAATACTTGTCTGTTGCAGAATATTCATCTGTAAGCATACAACCCAGAGAGAACCAGTGAAACCATTATACTTTATTTCCTTTACCCTCATTTCTGTGAAAGCACACACAATATACAAATGCCCTATGAACTATAAATTTTCATGTTTTTGTTACCTTTTCTTTGTAGTATACAATGCTCTGAAATGGATTCTTTAATTTTATAATCCTTTTACACATTTGTCTACTTCCAGGATTGACTTGTCACAAAATGAGAGTTGAGATAACATGAATGATTCACAAATAATAATCCCAAATGAATTCTGGATTATTTTTCATTATTCCACAGCAAAAAGAGAGTAAGAACAATGCAGCAAGTTTTTCAGGCTTCCCTGGTGGCTCAGTGGTAAAGAATCTGCCTGCAACGCAGGAGACCTGAGTGTCATCCCTGCGTTGGGAAGATACCCTGGAGGAGGGAATGGCATCCCACTCCAGTATTCTTGGCTAGAGAATCCCATGGATAGAGGAGCCTGGCAGGCTGCAGTCCACAGTGTCACACAGAGTTGGACAGACTGAAGGGACTAAGCAGCAGCAGTAAGTTTTTCAAAGTAACAGTTTCTAAAATCAAGAGACCCTGTCCTTATTTGCTGTTAGTAACTATTTTTGAAATACATGTCAATGTATGACAAAACCCACTGCAATGTTGTGAAGTAATTAGCCTCCAACTAATAAAATGAAAAAAAAAAAAAGAAAAATGACAGTGTTGCTATTTAGACAACTAAATCTAGCAACTCTATAGTGTATTTGATTAGGCCTAAACCCCTGCCTATATGCAGGTCAGGAAGCAACAGTTAGAACTGGCCATGGAACAGACTGGTTCCAAATAGGACAAGGAGTACGTCAAGGCTGTATATTGTCACCCTGTTTATTTAACTTATATGCAGAGTACATCATGAGAAGTGCTGGGCTGCAAGAAGCACAAGCTGGAATCAAGATTGCTGGGAGAAGTATCAAGAACCTCAGATATGCAGATGACACCACCCTTATGGAAGAAAGTGAAGAGGAACTAAAAAGCCTCTTGATGAAAGTGAAAGAGAAGAGTGAAAAAGCTGGCTTCAAGCTCAACATTCAGAAAACTGAAGATCATGGCATCCGGTCCCATCACTTCATGGGAAATAGATGGGAAAACAGTGGAAACAGTGTCACACTTTATTTTTTGGGCTCTAAGATCACTGCAGATGATGACTGCAGCCATGAAATTAAAAGACGCTTACTCTTTGGAAGGAAAGTTATGACCAACCTAGACAGCATATTAAAAAGCAAAGACATTACTTTGCCAACTAAGGTCTGTCTAGTCAAGGCTATGGTTTTTCCAGTGGCCATGTATGGATGTGAGAGTTGGACTGTGAAGAAAGCTGAGCGTTGAAGAATTGATGCTTTTGAACTGTCTTTAGAGTCCCTTGGACTGCAAGAAGAGCCAACCAGTCCATCCTAAAGGAGATCAGTCCTGGGTGTTCATTGGAAGGACTGATGCTGAAGCTGAAACTCCAATACTTTGGCCACCTCATGCAAAGAGCTGACTCATTGGAAAAGACCCTGATGCTGGGAGGGATTGGGGGCAGGAGGAGTAGGGGACGACAGAGGATGAGATGGCTGGATGGCATCACCAACTCGATGGGCATGAGTTTGAGTAAACTCTGGGAGTTGGTGATGGACACGTAGGCCTGGCGTGCCGTGATTCATGGGGTTGCAAAGAGTCAGACATGACTGAGCGACTGAACTGAACTGAAACCCCTGCCAACTAGTTCTTTTTAGTCTGTCTCTCATACATACCGAATTGAATTGCTGCGTTCTACCAAAAATCCCTACAAGTTTCATGATTATTTTGCTTTGTTGATTCATATCTTAGAGATTTATGGACACACATTGATCTGTCCTAAATTTTGTTATCCTATCTTCAAAACAAAGACTCTGTTAGGCTCCTATAAGACATTAGACCTAGACTATGAGGCAGAAGTCCTTCATTTAGAACAAATCTAACCAGCTTGTTGGGAAGCTATCTAGTTGCTCACTGCTACTAATATATAAGGGAGTTACCCATGTATCTCTACAAAGACAGTTTATTATGACTAATAATTACCCTGTTCTTGTAAGTACCTTTCTTCCAAGTAGCTTAACAACTTTGGGTACACAATGCCTCTTTGATGCATAGTAACAGAATGAGTAAGCAAGGATTTAAGTTCTGCCAGTGAGAGGGAGAGGCTGCAAGGGAATGAATAATTAAACTCTAAACAATGAAACTACTTTCAAGTTCATACTTTAAGTCAAAATAGCCTGTGATGTCAAAACTCTTCCTTATGCTCTCAATCTAAAGAGGACCAATACCTTAACACATTTACCTTCACCTGATCATTCTGGGGCCCCAAATTCTAAGAAGTTTGCTGGTCTGGCTCTAATTACTGAGTTCTAAAATACCAAATTTTATGATTGATATGAAGATCTTCTTTTCACTGAGAATTCCTTTCCAAAGAATGAAATTAAAAATCCACATATGAATGCTTAACTATCCTCTTCCATCTTCTAAGCCTTACCTCATTTGATTTTATAATCTGATTCCTTCATTTTACATTGCCGATTCATTTCAGAATGATTATATTTTAATTTCACACAAATTGTTATTTCACAAAAATGCATAGCAAGGAAAAAACTGCATTTATAAATGTAACATTTATTCCAGTAGGAACATATGATTTGTTTTACTGTTTGAAAAATGGAAGACATAACCTAAGTATTATTTCTAGTATTTTTGGAACACATGATGGCAAGGGCTGGTGGGAGAAAAAAAGGTTATGCATAGAAAAGCAAGCAGTCGCTTTGCTTCCACAAATAGTTGATTTTACTAAGTACCTGGTTCAGAAAACTTAGCCATTTGTTCAAAGAATTTACCTTAAAAATTTTTTTCACTTTGATCTAAGTCTCCAATTAAATTCCGGTCAGAATTTAGACCTTATCCTTGAACATTTGATAATGGGGAATTTGATAATTTGATAATTCCCATTTGGCTGATAAAAAAAGGTAGGGATACACAGAAATAACTATGCCATAGCTATTATAGTTTCATAATCATGAAATTTTGATTTTCATGACATAAACCTCTGCTTCTTTCAATGTTTTCTGTTTTGTTTTTTATTTCAGAGAAGCTATTTGGACCTAAAGGTATGAATTAAGAAGTAATCTACTACCGAACTTCAATTAAAGCTCAGTTTACTCTATAACTTAATGTGAGGAAATTTTAAGAAAGTCTTAATCTCCCCATCAATTTAACTGGTCATCTTTACAGAGGCTGAGGGCTTCAAGAATACCAAAGTTTGACTTGTTGTATTATTTCTTGCCTACAGAGGTAAGGATAAATTTAGATCACACTGATACACATATTTCAACAGTATACATTGTTACATTAACTACAGAAACCGCAATTAATCAAGTGAGTAATCAAGAGGGAAGTCTGGAGAATACAAAAGGGTTGGAAAAAAGGGGGAAGAGAGCAAGAATGGGAACCAAAAATTAAGTGTCTACTCTATGTTAATGATCACGTAGGAGCAAGACAAAGATACATAAAATACTGAAAACAAACATGAATGACTTCTTTAAGCACTAACTGATTAGGATTCACTTAAAAATTAAGGAAAAAAGAAAACATGATCAAATTTGTTCATACCTAGAAAAATGAAGTACTTAAATCCAAGTTATCTTGATGGATATTTCCTCACTTGTAAAAAGACAATGAAAACCAAGTCTCTATCACTAAAAACTAATTTCTGTAAGACACAGCACAAAGGCAAAGATAACACTAGCTCACGTGACAGATTAAGCACAGCTGTCCCTCCATATCCTTGCCCCACAGATGTTAAGATCCCTTATAAATGGTATTCATTCTTAGCTTGTTCTGATGTTTTTAGCTACTTGTGAACATTTACAAATTATGACTCTGGTATCTAAAATGTTACATGACAGACTCTTTACTGAATGTCCAGTTTTCAATTTGGAGTTAGTAAGCAATATCTGGGTCCCTGTGAAGTCCCTGAGGACCTCTGTGAGACAAGTCAGTAATTTCCCTCTTTGAAACTATTTCCTCAAAATAAAAGAGAAAGAAGAGAGAATGGCTTGAGCTTCACTGATAAAAGGACTCTAGATTAAAAAAAATAATCTGGTTCCAGTCCACCCTCTTTTTCAGTCTCATCTCTCGGTGTACTTCATGTAAGACTAGTCAGACAGGTTTCTTATACTTAGAACATATTTTCTTTACTCCTGTTCTTTGCCTTTGCACCTAAAGCCATACTGATTGCAAATGCATTGTTTCACTGCTCCTACCCCATCCACTACTGAAATCCACATTGTCCCTCCTAGTTCAAAAATTCAATCTCCTCTACAAAGCACATTACCTGTTAACGGGCTCCTGGTTGAATGCTTACAATACAAACCTACAAGGCTTAATCCCGAAGCGTTAGTTGCTCAGCTGTGTCCGACTCTTTGGCACCCCATGGACTGTAGCCCACCAGGCTCCTCTATCCATGGAATTCCCCAGGCAAGAATATTGGAGTGGGTTGTCATGCCCTTCTCCGGAGGATCTTCCCAACACAGGGACTGAACCCAGGTCTCCTACATTGCAGGCAGATTCTTTACCATCTGAGTCACTGGGGAAGCCCAAACCCAAGCCAGATTATAAATTAACAGAATACAGACTAGTCCTATTCTATGCTTAGTCGCTCAGTCGTGTCCGACTCTTTGTGACCCCATGGACTGCAGCCCGCCAGGCTTCTCTGTCCATGGGGATTCTCCAGGCAAGGATACTGGAGTGGGTTGTCATGCCCTCCTGCAGGGGATGTTCCCAACCCTGTGATCGAACCCAGATCTCCCACATTGCAGGCAGATTCTTTACTAACTGAGCCACCAGGGAAACCCTAGCTTGTACAAACAGGTACAAATATTTAAGTGAAGAGGACGAGGTGGCAGAAAGCAGATTTGAGGACTAAAAACACTGGCAAAATAGGTGATAAATGGATGGGTGGGTGGGAGAACCCCAAAAGTTCTGTAACATGATGGTATAGAATGAACCAGAACATTTTCCATCCATTTATATATCCAACTGACTTGCTATCATTATGATAAACACATGCTATGGCAAAATGTTCAGGCAGTTAGCATCAGAGCACATTATGTTATTCCTGCAACAAAACTGAGTGCCTGTTATATGCCAGGAACTCTGTCTGCACTTTAGCCACAAAGATGAGACACTGCCTACCAATATTTCATAAACTATAACGGAAAAGAAGAACATGACAGGACAGTGTGACAGACACAGAATTAACAAAGAAAAGGGAATATCTCATTTTCTGGAGATAAACCGGAGACACATGAAGGACGTTGCATGCCATAGGTTGATCCTCAAATGTGGCAAACTAATTGAGTGTTTTAAGCAAAAAAGACTGATTGGAAAAATGTTTGATTATATAAATTTACCTAGAAGGGGAGAACCATTAAAAGGAAACAAAAGGAGAAAAGCTAAGAGAAAAAAGGTCAGTTTTGAATTTGTTCAGAGACGTGTGAGATATTTAGCAGTTCCAATTGAGTTCAGAGACGATTCTGGAGTTCATCAATAGGTAAAAGGGTGGGAATTGATTGTGTAAAGGTGATTCAATGGACATGAATTTAAGCAAACTATGGGAGATAGTGGAGGCCAGAGGAGCCTGGTGTGCTCCAGTCCAAGGGGTCGCAGAGTTGGACACAACTTAGCAACTAAACAACAAAAGGTGACTGTGGACAGAACACTGGGAAACAAGCAGCAGAAAAAAGCAATTAATAAAAACAGGAAGGACATGAGTAGCAACTAGCAAAGGGAATTAGCATATAGACCAAGGAGTTTTGAAGAGGTATATTCTAAGGAATCACATACTATAGGTTATATACCACCACCCACATCTGGAGCACATAATAAAGAACTTTCACAAAATGTTATAAATGCAAACAGTTGTATATAGTGTTTTCTTATTTCCTAAGATAAAACTTACTTAAAAGGCTGAGTTTGTGGAGAAGAGGAACTAGTTAACTTTTAGTCATTTAAAGTTCAAAGATGGTACAAGTGAACCCCTGACCTCTATGTTATGGGTAGAATATCTCTTCAGTCATATATAATTTTTCAAAGGAGTTTATCTTGTCAACCGAACTGAAAAATATAAGAGCTAGGAATTATCTTCCATGTTTCCATGTATCTTAAATATGGTGTGAAAAGTATTAGTCATTGTGTCCACCTCTTTGTGACTCCATGGACTGTAGCCCACCCTGTTCCTCTGTCCGTGGAACTCTCCACGGACAGAGGAACAGGGTGGGCTCTTGGAGTGGGTGGCCATTCCCTTCTCCAAGGTATCTTTCCAACCCAGGGACTGAACCTGGATCTCCCATCTGTCTGAGCCACCAGGGAAGCCCTAAATATGTTAGGAATGTAAATTATTTGATTGAACTTAGAGCTAGAGTTCCAGTCTGTCCCAAGAACAAAGCAATTGCAGAGAGAAAACCATAATATGGTTTTAAATCTAAGATACAAATATTAACGTACTTTGAGAGGGTACTTCCCTGGTGGTTCATCTGGTAAAGCATCCACCTGCAATGCAAGAGACCTGGGTTGATCACTGGGTAGTGATCCCCTGGAGAAGGAAATGGCAACCCACTCCAGTATTCTTGCTGGGAAATCCCATGGACAGAGGAGCCTGACAAGTTCATGTGAATCCATGGTGTCACAAGAGTCAGACACAACTTAGTGACTAAACTACCATCACCTTTAAAAATAAATACTTTTGAGGATAAAATATATTAAAGTGATATAATCCCTTTAAATAAATTATCACACAATATAACTTGGTTTAATTTTCAGTTGTATGAAATACCATTTACCCTGGGTCCATAACCAAATTACTTTTAATAGAACCAGCACCATATAAAAGATTGTTTACTGAAGGTATATTCTGTACCTCAAAAACACAATGTTGACCATGTCCTTTTCTGTTAAGGTGTATGCATATAATAAAGGAGAAACAAAAAACCCCAAACCCAGTTTTCTTTTGTAAGAAATATAAGTGCAAGATCAACACTGAAACAAGCAGAATTTATGGCAAACATAAGCACTAAAGAAAAAAATGGCATTAAAAAAAAGGCATAAAATACTTTTCCTAGATCACTCAGAGAAGGTGGGGTCTGTAAGTTTTTGCTATTTCCTATTTGCCTCATGTAGATAGAAGAACATGATTTTTCTAGTTTCCAGGTGAAATCCCGTATTTACAGATGTTTTAAACTTGAACTAAACATAAACAAGTCAACAGGGAAGAGACTATGGACCTGATCTTTTTCAATAGCAGAGAGCAGGTAACTTTCTTTTAGATACTTAGAGGAACAAACTTATTAACTCTCCTTAAGAGAAAAACATCAATTTGACCTAAGGTATCCACAACCCTGCAAAGTTTTTTTGACCAACACTTGCAAATACGAATTTTAGTGCTAACACAAACACCTTGCCCAGGGAGAATAAGATAGCACTTAATCTGTGCCCACCCACCCCCAGGAAGTTAAACTAAGCAAACTGTGTTATGTTGTTTAACTATAATATTTTAAGGTGTATTTAATGGTTTCAACTCAGTTCTCAGATATAAATCTTTTCATTCTGCATTTAAAGGCCATTAAAATCAGGGAGAGGTGAAGCAGAGGAGTTTTATATAAAAACAAAATCTACTGAAAGTCACATGTAATTAAGATGATTTTTTTTTTTTTTTTTTTTGGGGCGCCCGCCGCCGCCGCCATGCTGCCCGGCCAGCGCGCGCACAGCGGGCGGGGGCGGGGCCCCGATTTCTTTTTTTACTATGAATTTAGTTTCAGCAAATGTCAAAAAATAAAGTTAACAGACAACGACTATTCAAAAATCCCAAAAGCTTTAAGACAGAAGGCTTATCAGTGTTTATGCTAAAAGCTCAAATTTGATTTCCTGCAGGGCTTCATTTTACATATCATTTTAATAAGCCCTATTATTGGAATGTCAACCTTATAATACATAAAACACATATAGCTGCTAGTGGCTGACACAGTAACACATAAAATGACAAGTGACAAAAACATAAGGGCAGTACTTACTGGGTTTATCTATATCAGAGCAAGCAGTACTACATGATAAGCACCAAGTATATCAAGGGACTATAAAACCCAAATAATTTCTGGTGTTCAGATATCGTTGAAGTTTGTAGGTTAAAATGTCCATTAATAGGTGAGAAATATGAACGTTAAAAAATACTAAGGCCATTTGCTGTTTTCCCATCTTTGTGGGGGCAGCACTCTCTGTCCCATTAGCAGCCTCCCCTCCCCATCTCACACGTGAAAGGGGAGGAAACCTTGCTGCTGAGCATCATCAGCCCTTTACCTCTACTCAAACTCTGAGAGTCAAGAGGGCTTTTTGTTTTTGGCTTGTTGATTTAGTCTGAAAGCTACAGTTTGGGATCAAGTACCAAGTATAGTTTTTTTTTTTTTTAATGAGTTCAGGAAGCCTGTGGCCCCTGGTAAACCTGAACACTGCATCTGCAGCTCTGACATGAAAATTTGGATGTTTAATTAGAGAATGGGCACAAATGAAATTGTCGAGGGAGAACATAAAATGCAAGAAGGTAGACAAAGACAAGTAACTGCAAGTACTATTTCAAGAGTCACAGGAAAGTAAAGAAAAATTAGAGCTAAATATGTTCATGGATTTGGCAATCAGGAACAGTGAGGAAACAAATGGATTAAAAGCACAAGGATTTGGTTCCATTAGCTTGCAATATGGCCTGTTTTCATTATTAAGGCACAGTGAAGTTATAACATTTTGAAAATTACATTTAAATCTACTGACTTCATATTTACTCCCTCTTTTCTAAGCCAGAAGAAAATTCCTTTAAGGGGAATGAGACATTTACTTATATGTAATATAGATCCCTGAAATTACTCAAGAATTCTTATAGGAAAAAAAGCCCAATTTATATTGAGAGTGGACAAAAAAGTTTAACTTTAAAATCTTTGTACTAAAGCATTAAAAATTCAATCTTGTTTTCAAACTACCAAGTCTACAACTAAGACTAAGGAAATAGCTCAACCTTGGTTCCAGGTTAAACTTATCTTTGTAGGACCAACAAACATTCTCACAGCACCAAATATAGATCTTCAGTAAAAAAGCAAGTCAGGTTTTAGATGGAAAAGTCTTTGTTGAATAACTCCCAGCTCTCACTCAACACCACCCAAGGTGAGAAGCCCCTTTTCTTCTCTAGTTCAGTTAATGGCTGCTATACTACTTTGGCAAGTGGGAACAATAAAAAAATAAAATTAGACTTCCCTACTTAATCTGCTAATATTGACCATAAGAACTTTTGAGCTGCTGGAAATCTTCACCTAGCAAAGTTTCAAATACTAAAATTAAAATTCGTACTTATACAAGTGATTTAAAGAAGCAAGTTTTAATATTTCATAATGGTGCAGGAATCTTAATGAAGAACAGTTACCAAAAATGATTACAATTTCATTTTTATTTTTAAAAACCACAGTTAAGAGGACAACAGAAAAACAACAGGAGACCAAGAATACTGAAAACACCTGTAAATAAATACTTCATGTATATTACAATACTAGCAGTTTTTATTCTGTATTACTAATTACGTCTAAATTAAAAAAAAAATTCAGATAGGATTTAACATTTTTGTAGGATATACAGACAGGGAGAAAACGGGAAGAAAGTAAATACAGATAGAAGCGACAAGTTTGAAAAGGGCCCTCAAACTTCAGATGGTATACTCCTTGATTTCTTTTTAACGTTCAGGAAATTACAAGTGTTCCTGGGTATGTATCATCACGCTTTTTACACTTGATTCCAAACTTAAAGATTATTTTGCTATTCGAACCTGGAAACTTAAGTTTTCTCAGAAATTAATCGATATTCCTCAGCGCTGTGGCCCAGCAGCTAGACTCTACTCAGTCCAGTGGCCTTTCCCGACTCGTGGCTGATTCCAGCTCCCACATTAGGGACCTGCCACCTTACGTAAGTATACTTCGTAAGGAGAAAGGCAGATAAGAAACAGGGCGACAAGCCTTTCTTTTCACCAACAGCCGTCACAGCCCCATCAGGAGCGTCCCTCGGGGGGCTTTCCCCAGCGAGCCGCAGCTGTTAAGCAGTATGGGGGAGGGGAAGCACCCTCAGTCAACTCTTCCTCTTCAGGCCGCCGCCGCCGACCGCACCACAGACTACTCCGCCCCAGCCCTTTCCCCTCCCCCGCCCCCGCCTGGGTCTGAGCCAAACCCCACAGGAATGCAGCCCGGTCACATGCGCTGCGGCGACGGTGGACGTGCCTCTCCCCCCGCGCCCCAAGGAGACCCAGCGCCATCTTGCCCTGACGCAGTTACTAAAGTCACGGGAGAATTTGTTTCCTCGTCCGCGCCAGCGCCCCAAAGTTTCGCAGAGGCCGAGCCGGGGCCCTCACCTCGCGCAGGGACAGGAGAAAATAGTCAAGGAAGAGCCTTTAGATTCCCTTCGCCACGGCTTGTGTTCCGAATCGGCCGCGGCAGCAACGAACACCATCGTCACTCTCCCTCTCGGCCTTTGCAACAGCCTCCCCCTACGGCTCTGGCCCCACCCGCTGCTGCAGCATGAGGTCACTGCTAGCCAATCAGGACGCGCTCGACAGAACACATCAGACTCTGATTGGCTGCATAGACCACCTCTGCCTCTCCCCACCCCGCTTACCGAGCGCTCCGGGTCGCTGTGGAGCAAGAAGACGGAAACCGCCATTTCGGGGAAAGACCCCGAAAACAGGAACCGCAATCACAGTGTCATTTTACTGGGGAAACCCTTTATTCTTTGGCCTTCCCTTTTGTTCTTCGATAACCGTCTGTCTGACCCTCCCCCGTTTAGTCAACTGCCATCTAAAGGAATTCCCGATCCCCTCCCCACACATTATCCCGCGGCGGGGAAATCGTTTCCCCGGGCCAAAGAAGTAGGAGGTAGCGACGGCAACTGCACCGACGGCAACGACAGCTTTTTACCCCGATACACGGTGGCAGGGAGGCGGCGCTGACGGTGGCTGTATTTTTCCAGCTGCTTCTCCCCCCGACCTCTTCCGTTTCTCGCTCCTCCATCGAGACGGCGCTGGACTCAACAGCTCCGCTTTTATCCGGTGCTCGGAGCCTGCGCACTGAAGCCGCCTCAGCCCCTAGTGGGCGTCGAGTGACACCCTAACCGAGTTCACCCCGCTCCGGAGGCCAGACTGGGGGGGGGGGTGGAGGGGGGGGAGGAAAGAACAGGACAGAGGTGGTTTTGGGAGTGGGAGAAAGTGCTTGCGGGGAGGGTGGGGGGTCTTTCCAAGGCCTACAGTCATCATCCTTCCACCCAGTAGTGTCGCGCCCAAGCTCACCCATATCCAGACTTGAGGGCTACTCAGGGAAAGGGGATAAAGAACCAATCCCATCAAATACCGAAACTTTCCCAAACCTTCGGTGAATTGTTGAATGCATCTGTTGTGAAATAGACGGAGATTTCTGTCGACCGCTCTGCCTCCAGTTGGCTGTCTTCGAGCCTCCGTGGAGAGGCAACGACGGGCGGCAGCCCATAAGTAAAATGGCGGCGGGCAGCTTCGTCCCCTCCCCCTCTGCCCCTGCGGAGCGGGGCGGGCGGGCCCCGTGCACTTGCCGCCGCCGCGGCCGCCGCCGCCGCCGCCGCCGCCGCCGTCAGCCGCCATTTTCCCAGAGCGAGAGGCAGTGACACTGAGCGGGCGCAGGGGGCTGAGTCGGAGACGGTACCTGAGTTCGGAAGCGGCAAATAGAGGGGGCATAGACACTCTGAGCAGCCTCGCCATAGCCTCTGCGTTCCTGCTGACTGTCTCTGTGCCCCCTCCCCTACTCCTCGGTTGCTGGCGAAGAGGCTGAGCGCTGCTGTTTGGGGAGGGGGTGTGTGGAGCCGGCTCCTGTGTCTGCAGTGGCTGCTGTCGGGGGATCGTCTGACCGCGGAGGTGTGGAGAGACTCCTTGGGGGTCGAGCAAATAACGGGGTTCGGGTGTCTGGTGTGTGAACATCACAGGTCAGTGCCTGTCGTCTTCTTGGGAGTTCCTGGGGTTTGCGGGGTGGAGGGACGTGTGTTTCCAGGGGGAGGGGGCTTTCTCATCTTTATCCTTACGGTGTGGGGGAGTCGACGTTGACTCAGGTGTCTCGGCGGGGGCTGGACGTTGCTTGTTTGATTCGAATATATCCTTTTTCCTCCTTTTCACTAGGAAGGGAGCATTATGGCGGGTTTTAGGGTTGGGGAAGGGGAAACTGGCAGTTAAACCCCCTTGAGAGTGGGAGTTAGGGAGGGGGCGCACTCGTCGCCGGCAGCGGGTTAGAGCCGCTTGGGTAAGGAGGTAGGTTTGTGACTGTTAGCAGGGTTTGTGTCGAAGTGGTCCCAGGAGCTGCCAGCTCTCTCCCTTTCCTCTACCGCATCTTGTTCAGGTGCTGGGAACCCGTATAGGCCCCATTTTCTTCTGCTGCTTCCATTTGTCGCCTGGCAGTCTCTGGTTTAATTTTCTCGTAAATATGAAGGGAGTGGAAAGAACGCCTTGGGTATATCCCTTTGTGGGAGAACGAGTCAGCTCCTCATCCTCTCCAGGAGAGGGTAAACCCGCCCCTGAGGTGGTCACCCCAGTACCCAGCCGTCTCAGGCTGCCCCCCGCCCCCTCCCCTCTTGCATTATCGTCACCCTTTACTGTAGCGGAGGCTTAGAAGCCACAATATGGCACATTTGAGGAAAGCTGATTTTGACCAAGGGATTGGCACAAACACTGTGGCAGCAGACACAGAAGAGAAACAAACGGTTCACTGTGCTAAACAGGGGAGGAGGAGAGAGCAAACAATCCGGAGGGCTCTCTCCATCGGCCTTAGCTCCTTAGAGATGCATTCTTGCTGGACTGTGTCTTACGAACGACACAGTTTAAAGTCAAGGGGGAAATCGCTATAGTTAGCTTTAGAGTAAGCCCCGTTTTGCCCGTTTCCCCTCACCTTTTAGAGATGTGAATAACATAAGGTGTTCGGAGTTCTGGAGACCTTGGAGAGAATTAAGTGCGGTGCATTCAGCTCTAGGCTGGAGACATCAATAGCTAATTGGAAAACAGTCAGGTTTTTTCCTTTAATCTCCTAGATGGCCGGTAAAAAGTGAAATTTCCCTCTTTTGTCCTTTACAGATTCTAAAAATGGCGGCCCCAGGCTGATGTTGTGGTAATCTAATCAGCTCGGGTCCTCCACACCCCTTGCAGTGCGTTTGTCTGCAGCATATTACAGGCTTATTATGTTTACATGAAAAGGCTGGGCCTTTTTTCACCTCCCCAAACCGTTTACAAAGATGTGTCGATTTTACTGCAAATTGCAATGCTGTGTTTTAGTTGATTAGTTTTATGGGTTTCTCCTGAGAGACAAGTAAAATGACACCACGTTTCAAAAACTAAAAAGCACTCAGGTGTTTTTATTAGAAATTTCAGCAGTGAGGTCAGGTGCTCTTACATATAAAAAAATTATCAGGGGGCAAATAATAGTTTTTGTTTGGTTTAATCCAAGCGTTTTTCATTCAATAAGCTAAAGTAAATTAAAATATTTAGTAAGTGTGCAAGTACAGCCTATTTTGTAAGAATCGATGTTTTAATCTACAGTAGAACGTTTCTCATTGAACTTTTGAACAATTTTGTGAATTTTGGTTTTTGTACTCTTTCAAATTAATTTTTAGGGAGCTGTACAAACAAGCCTAAACCTGTTACTTCACTGGGTGTGGAGATGCTTGTTCTTTTCACTATTATATTTTGCATCCATTTTCCCCATGTATTTAAGCGTTCCTTAGGAATTTTGTAAGTTGGTTGTGTGTTTGATAAAGTAGAGCTCTGTGCCTTGCTGCCCTGTAATTGTCTTATAGCATACTGTCACAATTATGTAAGTAAAAAAGTAAAGCTCTAGCTCTTGATACTGTTCCTTGCCAAACATGTCCATTTATTTACTCGCTATGGGATGTGAAATTTAGTCTGTTTTAGTGGGACTTTAAATAAAAACCATATCATAATAGGGCCTTGAATCTGGGCAGAGAACGAAATGATGTCACTCAACTTGAAAAGTGTGAATGATTAGAATTCATCTGTCTAGTGGGAGGTCGATCTTTTTTGGCTTGAAGTAAGCAATGAGATATGAGTGGGTTATTAATGGTGTTTAATGACCATTCTGGTTGTGGAGCAACTGGAAGATGAGTGCCTTTCAATCCAGTACTACTTAAATAGGTTGGAGAGGGTCCACTCTCTAATGATTCTCTTATTCCTTTGTAAATTCTGCTCCAAAATATTTACAGTGAAATAAGAGAATTTATGAAGCTTGTGTGAATTAGACTGATAATTTCTAATTTACAAAATAGTAGAAATTAGCTTAGGGAGTTTCATCATGAAAGACTGAACACACTGCCTTGCTTAAAATCTTTGAAATGTTTTAAGATGAAATGTTGGTGGGTAGTGGGAGAGTTTGTGTAGGGATTTGGGGTCATTACTCATTTGTATTATGTTCTGAGTGAGCATTTCATTCAGATCCTCAACTGCTGTGTAAAGATTGCGCATTTATAGACTAAGTGATTAAGATCTGTGGGTTAAGATCAGAGGGTTGGTACTTTAAACTTACTACCTAATGTAGGAAATAAGTATACTCCCAGGAAAACTTGGTTTATGTAGTCATAGGAGGGAATGCTGTCTATACATGTATTTTTGTTGATCTTGACCTTGATCAAGTCTAGACATATAAGGCATTTGGATTTATTTGGCTTCAAAGAAACAATACAAAGTTGGAAATTATGAGAAAAGATGCCTTCACTTTTATGCGCTTTCTTCATACTGGCCTGTTTCATTGCTTTGAGGTTTGTTTCTTTTTGTTTTCTTTTGATATGTTTTTGGTCCCTGTAAGATGAGTCTGGCTTTTTATTTATTTGTTTGTATATTGCCCTTTATAAAAAAACATGGTTGTAAATGTTTGCTTTTGATTCTTGTGTACTCCATTTGACTATGTGTGTTTTGGATTGTCAAGGCATATTTATTAAAAGGTGAGGCATAATTTTTGTTCACAGAGAGTTTTGAAACATTTGGCCCTTGGGGCAAAGCTAGTCAAATGGTCTTTGTTCTTAGGGTGGCTAAGTTTGAGGGATTAGTTGTTTATCTGTTTAAATGGATCTGTAGAAAATCATAACATAATTGGAGAGCAAATTTTATTTTTAGAGACTGTGTTTTGATCATGTTTCTTTTTTGTTGTCAGTATAAGTTACAGGATCCCTTTGATCTCAATTTAAGTTTAGAACCTTTACAGGGCTTCTCATTTCTCTTCAACTCTTTAGGTCTCTCTGATAACTCTTCTACAATTTTGCCTTGTCTATTTTCCTCACAGTTTCCAGCCATAGAATTTTTACCCTATATACTACAGTAAGCCCTAGGAATTCTTGACTCTAAAAATGAAAAAGTGAGGCAAAAAGCCAATTAATAAGTTAGGAAAAACGTCTCAGTACATACCATGGTGGTCTTAGTGAAATTGTAATTTATTAAGTTGATTTCTAAGAATAGTATACCCTTTTTAATGCATCAAACTCCTAAAGAAGCGTATGGTTTTATTTTTCAAACTGTATTACTCTAATAGCTCTTCTTTTCTGGAAATTATTGCTGGGACATAAAATATGTACTATCACTGTGTGTTTAGAGTATTGAATAAAATCAACAGAACTTTGAAGAGCTATCAAAAAACTGCTTAAAGAATATTAGTATGGAATCTTAAGAAATGTTATGTTTATTTTTAAAAGGTATTTTAATAATATATAATAGTGTCTGTATCCAAGGGAGTCATTCTTAGCAGATAGTAGGTGCTCAATTATTTGTTCAGTTTAAAGCTTTTGTTTTAAGTGAATATGTTTATATCTCAGATATTCAGAGTGATCAGGAACATTCCTTGTCATGTATTAGAATAAATGTTTAATATTTGTATTCTGCAAGGCTTTTTAATATTGAGTATAACATTTTTATTTTGCAATAAAGTTTTTTGTGTTGATTGGCAGAGTAACAAGACATACTATTTGAGATATTGCTGTGTAAATTTTATTCAGTTTGTAGGCTGGGTTTAAAATTGGAGTGGCCCCCCCCCCCTTTTTTAACTGCCTTTTTTGTAATGTTGGGAGGAGCCTCATTTTTTCTTAATATTAAAATGATACTATTTTTGTTACCTAACAATTTAATATGAAGAGCGTGTTTGTGGTTGAAAACTATAGAGAAGGTAGTCAGTCTTGTATTTCACTCGATATGTATTTTATTTTGATTTGAAATGAATTCTTGTGGACAGCTTATAAATCAAATTTTATTTTAAACTGGAAAGCCATATTTTATTGTTAGGTAAAATTTACATCCTTTTCAAATCTCATTGAGTTATTTACCAGAACTGTTTAAACTTTTAGGCGTATTGAATATTTTCCATGCAACAGGTCAGTCACAGAATTCATTTTTGATGTGTTGCATAAAGATGTCATCAAAACAGACATCATGCTTTTTAATGAATAAATAATTGATTTACAATTTAGTGGATAAATAATTACACATCCATAATTTTAAATTAAAATGTTTGCTTTTGCATTTTAAAACTACCTCAAATGTGAAATCTGGGTTTAACATGAGAAGCAAAATAAGTACAACTTTCTTTATTCTATTTATACAACTGGAGAAGATTATGATTTTCTAGCAACTCTTAGATTGCTCAATTTAGAGTTAATCCAAACAAACATTTTTGGTTCTGAGGCTTATTATTGAGAGAGATAATACTGAGTAATCATACCTGTGTTATAACCAACATGGGTGCAGCATTTAAGGTCTGAGCTTGTAGCAGAAGCTAAGCGTATAATATAACAGTGGGATTGAGTTAGTTTTGGATTGTGGTATTTATAATTTCAAGTTTACATAGTTATCTAACATTTTATCTGAGACCAGAAATTTAAAAAAAAAAAAAAACTTAAAGATTTATGTTGACTTTTATTCTCAAAAGGTATTTAAAACATAATTTTTATTTAAAGGCTTTAATAGAATTTACTATGATAAATTAAATAATTTAAACTTTAGAGTTAAATAGGTTTAATGTTTTCCATTTTTCTCATTGTTTGGTCTGTCAGGAGACGTTTGAGAAAGATACACCCTTCTAATATTTTTTCCCCCCAGAGATTAATGAGGTGATAGTTTCTATTTTTGATTTTACAGAGAGATCTTTTGTATTCCTCATATTTTGTATGTCATTTAAAGAGAGACCGCTTTCTAGAATTTGAAAGCTCATTTCATCTTTAATCATGTGGCAAAAAACTCTTGATGTGATAGATTTGAATGGTTAGGACTTTACTTCAGTAGCCATAAATTGATGGGGTTGGGGGCAAGTCTGATGTTAGTCTGATACATAGTAACTCTTCTTGAGAAAGTAAGTTTGAAAGTAAGATTGTTTCTTTGGGAATTGTTTGCATTTCTCCTTAAATGAAGCTGCCTAATTGGTTGAATTTGACAGGGCCTTATTACATCTTAGCTTTAAACTTCCACCTAAACACTATTTTTGAAGCACAGACAAAAGATTAATTTGAGTAGCTACTGTTTCCCTTGTTCCATTTATTTCTACTTTTCAAAAGCCTACTGTTTTAGGATTTGTTTGGATGCAAGGAACAGAAATCAGCTCCAGCTAGCTGAAGTAAACGTTTTGTTACAAGGCTGTAGGGAAATCTCACAGAACTTATTTGAAGAAAGTGCAGTTGGGCCTCAGAAGAATTGGCAAGGTGTCAGAGAGCCAGTATTCTCCATCTTGATCCCTCTAATTAGCTGTGACTGGTAAAGGAGATGGTAGTGGTTTGAGTTTTTATGGTGTGTGTGTGTGGAGGGGGGGTAGTTTCCTTGGATGGAGGGCAAGAGAAAAGCACCTCTAATTCATCTGAAAATAATTGCCTTTCCCCCAGATACCCAGATGTATCTGGGAAGATTTCTAAAATTAAGTATTGTCAAACTGATGATTCTGTTTCTTAATTTTAAAATGCTATATTGCATGTATATAAATATGTATGTGTATGTTGACCAATTTCCCCAGAAAAACCAGGGTTTTCATTTTTGTTTTAATTTGTAATGTCAAACTTACAGGAAAGTTACATGAATGGTTCAAAACTTGCCTTGTATCCTTCATCCAGATCCCCTGATTTTTAACATATTTTCACTATATACTATATTGGTCTCTCTGTACATGTTTTAAAAAATTTTTGAAACATTTGGGAATATATAGTATACATCGTGCCCTGTTAGAGCCCTTAATACTTAAGTATGCATTTCCTAAGAACAAGCATCCCTCCTTAGGTAACCAGAGTGTTAAATTCAGGAGAATTAGCAGAGATGTAATACTTTTATCTAGCTTATTGACCATATTCCATTTTCATCAGTGGTCCCAATTATGCCCTTTATTAGTACTTTTTTTTTTCTGGTACGATAGCCAATCCAGGATCATAGATTACATTTAGTTCTTAGGTCTCTTTAGACTCCAATAGTCTGGAAGAGAGTTCCTCAGTCTTTCTTTTGTCATGACATTGGTGGGCTAGTTATTTATCCAATTCCTCTCAATTTGGGTTTGTCTAAGGATTCTTCATAATTAAATTCAGATTTTGCATTTTTGGCTGGAATACTGGATAAGTAATAAGTGTTGTGTTTGTTTGTTTTTATTATCTGGAGGTACTTGATGTTTGTTTGCCCACTACCAGTATGTTCATTTTGATTGCTTGCTAAGGTATTGAGTAGTTTCTCCATCCATTGAGTAAATTGTTTCTCATTTTGCCATTATTAAGTAATTCCTAAAGAGATATTTTGAGATTGTGTAAATATTCTGTATCTCATCAGACTTTCCTCTCCTAGATTTAGCGTCTATTGATGATTCTTGCCTGAGTAGGTTTTTACTCTGATGACTGTACATTTACCAAGGTTTTTAGTTTGTGGTTTGTTTCAAGGTAATTGGCATTATGGGAGTTTTCCTTTTTGGTGTTTCTGTAATGCATATAATTTGATTTCATAATCACAACAATAAATTAATTTTAAGTAAGAAAAGTATAGATAATTTTGATAGTATTGATAATATTCCTGCACAGTGTTCCGTACAAATGGGATTTAAAATAGTTTCTCGAATCTGGTCTAATTTTAAATTCAGAACATAAAAATTAAGTACTTAGATTGGTAGTTTTTTTTTTTTAAATGGTGTAGTTCCATGTCCTTGTTTAATTTTTAGAGTTATTGTTATATGAACCTTGAGTTACAGTTTATGATTTGCTCTTAGTGCTACCAATTTGATTTCTAAGGCAAGGCTGAAAATACTTACTTTAATTGTGCTGTTTCTTTTCCTCCATTTAAAAATTCTTCCTTCGTATAATTTTTTACAAGTAAAGTATTTTTTTTTCTGAAAACACTGAGACTGGTTCTTCATTTACATACATACAAGCCAGTACTTGTTAAGAAGGCGTTGGTAAGGTGGTAGTACAGCAGAGGATCAGACATCTGCAACTCTTAGGACAAGCGGTGTATGATCTTTGGAACCTTATAGTGAGAGAAATACGTACTCCTCAAAAAGTTCAGAAGGGCAAGAAAGGGACAAGAAACAGAAAAAACACATTTATACTTTGATTACATTTTGATGAGACTTTTATCAACTTGGCATATTTCCTTTCAGTGATAGCAAAATCTTGGTAATAAATTTGGATGATAATTTGAATGTTATACTGATTCAGGTCCTGGAAAACATATTGAATGAAAATTATTAATTTCTTTGGAAATTTTCAGAGAGACTAGGAGAAGGAAAGTGTTGTAAACATTTGCAGAGTGGGGATTTAATCCTATAAAACTTCAAATTCCCTTCTGAGAAAATTAAGGTGGTATTTCAGAATAGTGAGAATTAATAAAATGATACAGTGTATTTGAAGCATTTAGAGGTACTTTGTTGATTTAAAACTTCTTTGAGTCAATTGTATACAACTGCATTAAGAGAAAGCTTATTTGTAGCATTACCAAATCTTGTCCTGTTGTTTTAAAAAAGTATAGAGTGAAAGGTGCAAAAACAAGTCCCATGATGAATTAGAAGATTTTCTTTTAGGCCCAAATCCCCATTGTAGACATGTAAAATATCACCATGTTGGCTAAAGTTAAGAACCTAGAGTTAGAATTAATGTGTGAGATCTTTTCTTTAAATAGTCTTACTGTGTGACCCAGGGCCCACATGTATCATTTACATGGAGTGCTTATTGTATTGTGCTTATATTAGTTAGATATTACATGAATCAGAGATAAGTGAATGTAAAGAGAGAATTGTTTAGACGAAAGCTTAGTTAAAGCTTAGCTTAGCTTTAGAAAGCTTAGCTTTGGAAAACTTGATAAAGGCATATTAATTGCTGAAGAAAATTGTCAAGTTAGGTATTGCTAAGACAAAAGATTATGGGGAAAAATAATACAAATCTAGAAGGACGTCTGCATTCACATTGCTCCATAAGTGTCTAGGTGATTTCTTACCTTGGAATAATCTAAAACCAAAAACCATGGATAATGCATTCTAGATATGGTTTATGCAAGAATGAGAACCCAGGATTCAAATAATAAGAGCCATATTCATTTTTTTTTAAGAGCCATATTCAAAAAATATTTTGGCTTGACCCAAAAATAATGATGAACGATATCCTAAATTAAAAATACAGGTTTATATTATATATACATATATATGTATTACATACATGTATATACACATATGTTATATATACAATACAATTATAAATACAATTGTATTACATATACAATTTGTGTGTGTATATGTATATACAAATATATATACATATACAGTCTTTCATTATTCTCTATGTTAAATGATGGACTTTGAACTCATGAATTTCTAGTCCCTGGGTTTCCCTGGTAGCTCACCTAGTAAATAACCTGCCTGCAATGCAGGAGACCCGGTTCGATTCCTGGGTAGGGAAGATCCCCTGGAGAATGGTTAGGCTACACACTCCAGTATTCTGTGGCTTCCCTGGTGGCTCATTTGGTAAAGAGTCTGCCTGCAGTGTGAGAGACCTGGGTTCCAATCCTGGGTTGGGAAGTCCCCTTGAAGGAGGGCATGGCAACCCACTCCAGAATTCTTGCCTGGAGAATCACTATGGACAGAGGAGCCTGGCAGACTGCAGTTCATGGGGTCACAGAGTCAGACATGACTTGAGCAACTGATAAAGCACAGCACACTTTTTATATGTAAATCTAGATTTCTCTGTATTTAATCCAAAAGAGGATGGATCTTACAGTGTTCTGTAACTTTCTTTTTTTTACTTAGTATCTTGGAGATCTGAAAATGTTCTTTCAGAATTAGACCCTGGTTTGTCCAGTGGGGTTTATAGGACCCTCGCTAAATGAAATGACAGATTCTGGAATTTAACAGATACACTGACATGTTAAGATCCAAGAACCCTTGTTATCTTGTGAGATTTAAATTGTACTTTTTTTTTTCTTTTTTAAGGACCTTTCTATCTCTGATAATATTATAAACTAGATTCATTTAATGGCAAAGAATTGAATGCCCTCTGTATGGAAGCATCATGGTAGCTACTAAGTTTGGCTTGCTGATCTTGTACATATTTCCTATGGAAAGTAGCTGATGATTGTGTTGGCTAATGTCTGTGGGATCAGTTTGTGTGGTTTTCAAATTTCAGCCTGTGTGATATTTAATCTAGAGTGATGGAGATTTTAAAAGACGTTCTGCTTATATGTATAGCCTAAACTATCACTTAAAAGAAGCCTCTTATGCACTAAAGTAAGTGGTTCATTATGGATTTGGGGGAAAGTATTGCTAGTTCAGTCCTTGACTTTACATAGTAATTTCTTTCGCCATGTTCAGATGACTTTTATAAGAGTGGCTGATCAGCTCAGTACATGTGGATTATTTTTCGTTTATATGTAATCTTTTCCATGAAGATCTTTACAGTGAAATTTGAAAGTAAAAGTGGATGTAGCCTGTCTTTTAACAAATAATACTAGTCACTGTAGCACTCGTATCTACCAACTTTGTTCTTAATTTTTGTTTTCCTCTTTACTGCAAAATTTCTCAGTGAGTATATGCCTCTAAAAGCATTCCTGATAGAGATTTAGATGTTAGTGTCGATTTATTTTTGAGGGTGAAATGCATAGACTTTTTCTCTAAGCTTCAACTGTCTAGTTGTAATACACTAGTCTTCCATTTCTAGATTTTGTTTTTATATTAAAGTATGAAGAGGAGGAAGTTGATCTTTGAATACTGTAAGCTCTGAAATCAGAAGACTGGGAAAAATTCCATAAAAGTAAACAGTTTAAACATGGAAAGTATTTTCCCTTTTTTTATTCATTCTCTTGCTGACTTTGTAGGTTGTTAAATACTTAGAAGTTAAGGTACTCCTTTTTAAAAAATACGCTTATTTGGCTGCACCGGGTCTTAGTTGTGGCATGGGATCTTTCATTGTGGCATGCAGGCTACTCTCTGGTTATGGAGCTCGGTCTCAATATTTTCTGTACGTGGGCTTAGTTGCCCGTGGTATGTGGGATCTTATTTCCCCAATGAGGGATCAAACCCAAGTCCCTTGCATTGGAAGGCAGGTTCTTAACCACTGGACTACCATGTAAGTCCCAAAAGTCCTCTTACTTTATACTTAAGATTTTGATAGTAAATATTTTAAACTCTTTCACCATGTATTTATTTTCTTTCACCATTTATTTATTTTTTATCAATTTGATCTTAAAAATTTTTTTTTAAATTTATTTTTGGCTGCACCGGGTCTTCATTGTTGCATGCAGGCTTACTCTAGTTGCAGCAAGTGGGGGCTACTCTGTTGCAATGAGTGGGCTTCTCATAACAGTGGCTTCTCATTGCAGAGCATGGATGCCAGGACATGCGGGCATCAGTAGTTGTAGCACATGGGTTTAGTTGCTCTGCAGCATGTTGAATCTTCCCAGACTGGGGATTAAACACATGTCCCCTGCATTGGTAGTCAGATTCTTAGCCACTGGACCCCCAGGAAGTCCCATCATTTGTTCTTTCATGTGTTTTTTCACCATTTGAGTGGCCTTGATACTCAATAGAATTTTGACTGGAATTAATTAAATTATCATTGAATTGGAAAATATAAACTTCATGGCTTTAATTCTCAGAGGCACAACACTAATGTCCATAAATGAGTATCTACAGTGTATTTATGTATCTGATTTTCTCTGTGCAGCAACTCTGCAATGTAGATCTTTCACTGATTTTTCATGAGAGACCTAGAGAGACTGAGCCGAGGGTCACAGAGCTAAAGAGTGATCAAGAATTTTAAGTCATTTGGAAATCATCATAGCTTTCCATTAATCCTTAAAAAAGACTAGTTCTTGACAAGGTAATGAGAGTATACAAATTATTAATCCAAGGCAGTTACTTGAGAAAACTACTCTTAAGATACCCTTGATCATATTAGATTGTCATAACTCATTTCAGGTGTCTCAAGGACAACTTAATTTTATACATTACTCATTTCCCAGCACATCGAATAGTATTGAGAAAGTATATATGCTCAATAAGTATGTTAAATGAATGAATTTGCATTTATACTTATAATGTTTTGAAATAACAGAATAGTTGCCATGATGTGGATAGGGGGAGTGCTTAACACTCAAGATTTCTTCTATTGTTTGGAGACAAAGTACTCAACTCGATAGTGATAAGCTGTAAGGGTTGATTGTTGGAAATTATTCAGATGATGACGATGATTGGTGGAGGTGGGCATGAAAATTGAGAAAGAGTAAATCTGAAATACTGGGGAGACATAAAAGACTGGGTGACTAAATTGACTAGAGAAAAGAAGGATTAAAAATAGAACTGGGAGAATAGAGTACTAATGAAAAGAATGGAATGGAAGAAGATAATATGAAAAGATTCTGTTAGAAAGTTTGAATTTTGCAATGATGGCAGGTATTTGAATTAATGGCTAGGAATAGGGAATCAGGAATGAATGGTTAAATACAAGATTGGAGACTAATAATGGGGAAGATTGAACCTTAAAGGACAACCACATTTTCAAGTAATAAGGAAAAAAGAAGCAATTAAAAAAACAAAAAAAAATGTTTCCAGAAGGAAATCAATCACGAACATTCTTCAGTGGCAGAGTTTTTGTTTGTTTTTAAGATATGTTCATCTAAAAAGGGAGAAAGGGATTAAGTGTGTTAAAGAAAGTGTGGTTTAAACAAGAATAACTTAGGTGGGACTTCCCTGGTGGCTCAGTGGGTAAGAATCTGCCTGCCAAGGCAGGAGACAGGTTTGATCCCTGGTCCGGGAAGCTCCCACATGCCTTGGAGCACCTAAGCCTGAATGCTGCAGCTGCTAAGCCTGTACTCTAGAGCCCGAGTGCTGCAGCTGCTGAAGCCTGAGTGCCCTAGAGTCCATGCTCCCCAACAAGAGGACCCATCGCAGTGAGAATCCCGCATGCCTGACTAGAGAAGAGCCGGTGCAGCAGCGAAGACCCAGCACAGCCAAAAACGTAAAAATAATTTTTTTTTAAGAAAGAATAGCTTAGGTGATGTCTTAGCCACTTTGTTCTCAGCTTTGAGAGCTAGATCCCTCTCTCAGATGTAAGTATCTCAGTTCTTGCTATAGAGTGAAGTAGATAATCTGTATATCTAACACTTAAAAGTGTGTCAGAATATAAACCAGTGGTTAAAAAATGTAAGAAATATATTCTTCGGGAAGTTAAGAAGGGAAGAGATTAGTGTGTAAGAGGCCTTATAGCTGTAACAGTTTTTTGAGTTAACCTAGTCACATTATTGTTTACAGATGAGGAAAACAGTGATCAGAAGGTTGATCTGCTGACAAACTTAAAGCTAGGTTGTGGCAGAAATGTCAAAGTTGGGAAGTTGAGACTTCAAGGAAGTGTTGATACTTAAAGGATCCTGGAAGGTTTAATAATATTTTTATTATTGGGTGGGATGGATAGAAATACAGGAAAATGAAAGAGAATGAGCAAGGATATGGCAGCAATCACAAAAAGACTGGCATAATCAGTGGATTTATATATTGGAATATTAGAATGGAACAAGGTAACCTGATAATGCCAAGATTAGGAACCAGTTATTAGTGTGAGCTATTATGCTTTTTTAAAAATACTTTTTTAAAGAGGGCAAAATTAGGAAACTAGAGTGGGCTTTGAAGTATATTCAGTATTTAAGCAAATGTTCTAAAATAGAACACTGAAGCAGATCCTTTATATATATATATTTTTAAGATCACATCCAGACCTACTTAATCAGAATCTCTGGGGTGAGGCCTACACATCTGTTATCTTCAACTCCTAACCCCATGTGTATGAAAAGGGGCATTTTGTGGATCTGTGTTTGAGAATCACTGATTTAAAGGTCAAGTCAGAATAAGAAGAGCAACTACTTAGAAAATTATTCTGCTAGCCTAGTCTAATAGAATAAAATGTAGACAGTAGGATCAGAAAGATTTGTTCAAATCCTGTTAATTAGATTTGATGCACATTGTTTTTATATAGGGAAATGAGAGGATTCAGTCTCAGTCTAAAAGAAAAGTAGTGATAGGAGGCATACTTAGTTCATGAAAAGTGAGAACATTGTTTTGCTTTAGAGTAGGATAAAGAATGAGAGAATAAAATTATTGCCAATTTTGTTTCAGTCAAAAATATGCCCTTTCCTGATGACATACTTTTTGTAGGCTAAAAAAGCGAGAATGAACCAGCTTGATAGTCTGTATAGGTTGAGAGACTGAAGATAAATGCAGGACTTTTATTGTTAATTTTGATTTTTAGTTGTTATACCTTAATACTACTTTTTTTTATGAGTGCTTTTGTTTTTTGCCTTTGATAAGAGAATTCACCAATGAAATAAGTTTTTCATGTCACATGTTGACTTAGTATTTCCTTTTAGCTAATGATTTTCAAACTATTCTCCAGGAATTCTTAGGTTTTTAATGAAACTTAACTGGTAGGTGGGAGGATGTGCAGGCAGGGACATTTCCCTGCCACCCTGTTTAACCATAGACTTAGCAAATGATGAAGTGAAAATGTTTGCTGTGCCCATTAGCAAGTATCATTAATCACTGTGGCCTCATTAATCACTGTGGCCACCTCCCATTTGTATGTGGCTGTAGCCTCCTTGACACAACACTTGAAGTTGATGCTGGCAATCATTGGGAAAAGCATAGGAGATTAAAACTGTCTTTTATCCTAGAATAAAAATAGATGATTAGATTTTTGTGTAAGATTTTATTTGCAGGAAAGTTTCCATCAGTACTCAAAAATTGAAGGTCACAATTTTAATGTCACTTAAATATTTTTAAATTTTGAGGTGATTGTAGATTCACCTGCAGTTGTAAGAAATAATAGAAATTCTTTGTGTCTTTTCCCTGGTTTCCCTCAGTAGTAACCTCTTGCAAAACTGTAGTATAGTATGAGCACCATATTGACATTGATTCACACATTATGTTCAGATATCCCGTTTTACTTGTCCTTGTGTGTGTGTATATGGTTCTTTTCATTTTTACCACAGGTAGATTCCTGTCTCCACCACCACAGTTAAGATACAGAACAGTTTTATCATTGCAAGGATCCCTGGTGTTATTCTCTTAATATTAATGCCACACTAGTCTGTTCTCCATTTCTATAATTTGTCATTCAAGAATGTTAGATAAATGAAATTATACAGTATATGTGACATTTTGGGGATTGACTTTTTTTTTTTAATGAGCAGTTTCTTTGAGATTCATCCAAGTTGTTGCATGTATCTGTAGTTCATTCCTTTATATTTTGCTAAGTAGTGTTATTTTCCCATTTTGTAGCTACCACATAGAACATGCAGGTTCAGACTTTTCCTTTTAAATCTACAGAACATATTGTCTCTCATTTTCTTTTGTTTGCTTCCCTGTTTGCTTTTATTATCTCAATCCCCAGCTCTGTTAGGACTATTGGGAGCACCGTTTTAAAATTACTGTTGTAAATAACAATGGTTTTTCTTTTTCTAACTGAAGGAAGGTTTAGAACTCATTGAAGTATGTGGTAATGAGTATACTACTCATTACTTTTGTACATAAAAATAAGATATTAAGGAATTGGGAAGATGTGATTCTTAAATTTAAAGATATATTTTTCTTCTGTGTTTGTATATCAAGCGGTACATTCTAAGTAGATAGTTGTGGGCCACATGGCAAGTAGAAAGTAGGATTAGGTAACAGTTTAGAATGAAATACTTTTGTTACTTACATACTGGAGTATGAACAAAGACTAAACTCATTCTGAGAACAGTTTGTGCATTTACAAAGTATAAAGTTGTACACTTATACCCAGAGACTCTAACCAGATGCTAATCACTGAATTGCATAAAGGCTGAATTTTACTAGATTTTACATTAGAGTTTAGCGATATCCAACACTTTAAGGAATGAGGAACACTTTTAAAGTAATAGCATGCATTAAAAAACTGGATAGTATTGAAAATGTTTTAATTCAAGGTTGTTTTAGGGTGGTAATAGAGGAGTATACCAGTAGTTGGACAGGTTGAAGAATTGGGGTATAGAATAGCTTCTCCAGACCCTGTTAGAAAGAGTGGTACCCCAGACAGATAGTTCAGTATATCATATTCACTATCAACATTTCTCATCATTATAGTATATTTGTTACATTCTGTGAACCAACATTGGCACATCATTAACAACCAAAATTTACACTAGGGCTCACTCTTTGTATTTGTGTTGCTTTTTTTTTTTTTTTTTTTTGAGCTCTTCGAATCTCTAGTGAGCTAAAGATAAGGTAAACTGGGTTGCAAGGTAAGCTATTGTGGAGTACTGCCAAATATTAGCTGATTTTAGAAAGTCCCTCGTTCTTAACTATAGGGGTGGTCTGGTGCTTATTGGGAAGTATCATGAGGGCTGGCATTGGCTTATTCTTTAAAGAAATTAATCTTATTAAAGCCAATCTTGTTTTGACAAAAATTTTGTACAAAGGATTTCAAGGGCCTTTGCCTAGTTATTTTAACCATTACTCTGTACAGGTTTTTATTTTAAGAAATTAATTGAAACAGTATGTTTAGAGTTTGTAATAAAGAGGTTTGACTGTTAGCTTTTTAAGTGCAACTACTGTCACATTCTCTGAATTTGCAGTTCATTACCAGAAGCATCCTTTCTCTTTTACTGACAAAAATGGACTCTAGAATAGATCAGAAATTCCTAATAGTTTGATTGACTTTTACAAGTATAATAGCTGATAATTGTTCTACAATACTTTTTAAAAAAAATTATCACTATGGTTTATTGTAAGATACTGAATATAGTTCCCTGTGCTGTATAGTAGGACCCTGTTGTTTATCTATTTTATATACAGTAATTTGTATCTGCTAATCCCAAACTCCTAATTTATTCCTTTCCCACCTCCCCTAAATTTGTTTATGTCTATGAGTCTGTTTCTGTTTTGTAAATAAGGTCATTTGTATCATATTTTAGCTTCCACATATGCCATACGGCCCAATACTTACCTTTTAAAGACTTTTCCTAAATATTTAACTCCTAGAAATATTATCTGGTAATCATAGCTTATACTTAACTGAATGCCACACAGAATCCTTGAAACAGTCCAGAAATATGTTCTGTGATTATTTCTATTTACAGATGAGAAGCTAATGCTTCAAGAGAATAAGTAACCATTATTAATAAGTGGCAGAGTATGAAAACTAAAGCATTGCTAATTTGATACTGAATTTAGTACTAAAATATATAGTGAAACTCTGGAACTCTCATATAGAAACAGAAACTGTGCTTTTTGAACATTGAATTTTATATATAGGTTTCCATTTTTCAAGTAGGTCCATCTGCATTAATCCTGACTACCAGAAGAAAGATTTTTCTAAATAAAGTTTATTTGCACCAAAACTATCATAGTGCAAGTTGAATTGATGAAATTTTTTATCTCTAGGAACAAAATTGTTATCAAAGGAGACTCAAGTTAAAATTCAACTGGTTTGATAGGTGGTCTTTGCTTAATATAGTTTTGTATAAGGAATTGAATATACTTACGTATATACATTGTTGCTGTTTAGTCACTAAGTCATGTCTGACTCTTTGTGACCCCATGGACTATAGCCCACCAGGCTCCTCTCTCCATTCTTCCCAGGCAAGAATACTGGAGCAGGTTGCAGGCGGATTCTTTTCCACTGAGGCACCAGGAGTAATCTCAGATTTGGAGCCTGGTTTCCTTAACTTTCGGGTTGTTTTCAGCACACTAGCAAGGCATGTGTTTGTTCCTGAAAATAATAGGAAATTTGAATATTTTTATCTTTCTTGTGAATGCTTTGTACTGTCACCAAAATACTCTTTTAAGCACAGATTTTAGGCTTTGAGCCTGTGCGTCTTTACTAATATTTCATAGTGTTCTAATGCATTGTTGTGGGATAGGTGTAAGTTTATGAAGTAGATGAGGTTTGTGGCGGGGGAGAGGGGGAACTAAGTAGATTTTATTAACTGTTATTTAATGAGCCAGAATAAATATAGTCCAGATGTTCTGCAGTCAAACACTTACATAGTTATTTAATTTCTCTTCTTGAGAGAGGCAGTTGTCAGTTTCTCCCCCTCTAGCTGTAAATTCTAGATTATTTATATTACCAGTCATCTGGCAAATTTTAATTTCAGGGAAACTAGTGTGTAGGTTCTAGAGACACCATTAGGGTTCAAAACTTGATTCTTCTAATTTATTATCTGTGGAACTTTGGATAAGTTTAACCTCTCTGCCTTATCTGTAAAATGGGGATAATAAATGTACCTATGCCATAGGCTCATTGTGAGGATTAAACATTGAAAACACTCAGTATTTATCGTCATTTGTATCATTATATCATTATTATAACCTGTTTTCAGGACATTTGAGTGCTCTTGGAGCACTGTACTGATACATTAACCCAGTTGGAGAAATATATAATTGATTCTGTTAGGTTTTTAGAGTCTGATATTTATCTGTCATTTTGATTATCAGGAATTATCTGTTAATGTATGACTAAGATTTAAACTCTAAGATCATCAGCCTAACCTACCTCCATTTATAGTTGAAGCCCACAATAGTGAAATGAGGTGCCCAGAGTTTCATCGGTAGTAACTTGGTATTAGATTTTTATCAACTAGTATTCTTTTTTATTATACCTTAGTCAACAGCTGTAAATAAAATTAAAATCTTATATGAATAAAAAGGACAGTTTAATTTCTGATTTATAAGGAAATCTCAGTTATGTGGCCTCATAATTTCTTGCAAGTTTCTTTGTTTCCTTTCTATTAGTAATTGAGCCCAAAATTCACCCGCTTATTCTCTTAGTGTTACATGTCCAAAGTGTCAACATGGATCTAATTTTACATGTTTATTGAGTTCTATCTATGTAAAGTATTTATTAAGGACTGAAAGATAATAATAAGTGAGCCATTCTTCAAAGAGATTGTGTTAAATTGAGCTGGGCCCTTTATTTGTAATTTTAGGGAAAAAATTGTCCTTATTTTCATCCTTCTTGCCTGTTTGGTATCATGTTCATCTTTTCAGTGTTTTTTGTTTTCTGGACCCTTTAACTGGGGTTGCAGCCTCAGTTCTCATTTGTTTCTCTTGTTTTGTCTGCGCCACACAGCTTTGGGGTCGTAGTTCCCTGACCGGGATTGGGCTCATGCCCTCCACAGTGGCAGCACAGAGTCCTAACCACTGGACTACCAGGAAATTCTTTGTAATACTGTCTTCCCAGTTTCTTTCCAGTTTGATTTGGTAGTTAGCACTGTTTCCTTTGCTTCTGTTTGTATTCATCTATATTAAAGAGTGAAGAATAAATTTATCATTTTAAGAATTAGCTGCTGTCTTTATGAATCCCTTTGGTTTTAGGTTCCATGTTAGAAGTACTATGTATACTTTTATGCCATTAATAAATAGCTCAATACTCCTATGTTCACTTGGTTTCTAGGTCTATTCTGGATAGCAGGTTTTGTGAAGACCTGTATTCTTTCTTGGACCTCAGATTTACCAGACATCTCATGGTATTTCCTTTTATATTATTTCTTTAATGGCCGCCACTTATTCTCAATATATTTTGTATATATTTAACTTGTCAGTTAGGTAAACCAGGTTTTTGATTCACATATAAGATATGAAGCCTTTGTGGTAGTTGTTTCGATTGTTGAATTGTTTTTCTCTAGTTATGCCTGTGTTATAAGCTCACATCTTTTCTACATCTGTATACTATATTGTCTTTTCTTATTTTTGAAGACACAGTGATCTGACCCTAATGAATTTATGATTTAAGTACCAGCTGGATTTTTAAGCAGCATGAGTTTTCTGGCTATGTAGTTTTTGATATTAATGAATATAGTGAAATATTTGCCATTTTTATGATCTCAATAGATATGACTTTTTGCCTTCTGACCTCTTGTGAGTAAATTCTGATATCATCTTCTCTGCTGAATCAAACTCAAGCGTCTGTGGTTCTTTTACAGATGTAATGCTGTGTTTATCCTGGGGATGAGCTTCTGTGATTTTAGGAGAGAGGTGCATTTCTGGAAAAGGTGTCATGTGGTTGTTCTTATAGCACTTACTTGCATAGGTTGACAACTCATTTGATTAATGAGACCAGAGCTGCATTTTCATCGTGGGTGCTCTAATTCATTTACCTGTTCTTTGTAGAGTACCTGTTGCATTCTGTGCACTGTGCAGGATTTGAGAGAGAGGCAGTAATGACACAAATATAAACTATCGTCTGAAATAGGTTTTTGTGGCATGCTCTTCACTGTTAATTAAAAACAGCTCAAATATAGTGCTAAATATTGAAGATTGTGTATTTATGTAAAAATGGGCTGTATGTATGTATGAATGTATGTATTAAATACATACTCAAATACATACTCAAATAGATTGTTTTAGATTCGAAATGCTACTCAGCTACCTAAAAGAATACATAATTATTTGATTTCTGTTTTCCAGTTTCTGCCTCTGGTTAAAAAAAAAAGCATACAACTATATATTTAGCAACATACACCTAAAAGATAAGGTTTCCTATGAGTCGAGAGATCAGCTGAGCTGAAGAAGGCTTCTACCAACTAGATGCTACCAACAAGGAGAAATTTTTTTATTTGTAATTGTTCTTAGCTCCAGGTCTTCAGCATTTTAAAGAAATACAAAATAATATAACATTTGATTTATATATTGCTTGCATTTTATCATTTAGAAATTTTATAATTTTATAGTTTTGTGCAGGTTAATAAATACAGCTTTTTATGAAGTAATTCTAAAACAGTCCCAGGTGCAGAAAAGCAGATAGGGCAGTTGTTTTTAGAGGATAATTTTAATTTGTTGAAAACTGTAAAATCATAGCAAATGGTGAACTATAACTACATACTTTATTTTTAAAAACTATTAGAAGATTCTCTTTAAATGAGAACTGGAGAGGTTTTTTTTAATCCACATAGTTTTTTGGTTATGAAATAAGAGCAACTCTTACGTGACTACCACTTAATGATTGCTAAATATGCATAATGCAGTGTATGAAATGCTTTACAGTCATTTTTTTCATTTTTTTTTCACAGAAACTATATGAGGATGTATCCCCATTTTATAAACAGAGAACCTGAAGCTTAGAGTGGTTAAATAACTTGTCTAGCTCACACGTCTACTGTTAGAGTGTTAGAGATAGGTTCCAGTGCTTACATTTTTAACTTTCAAGTGCAATTGCCTATTATTGTATCTTTTTATTATAACTTATAATCTAGTAGCTCTTCCCCAGTTATATACTGTTTAAAAGTAAAGGCTAGTTTTCTTGGAGAATTCAAACCACTGTTACCTTATTTCACTATTTTGGTATTTTTTTTCCCCCATAAAATATGAGCTCACAATCTGTATCATCTGTGAAACAGGAATTAACCTGAGTAGATATTCTCAAACTTACTTGTAAAAATTAAGGGTAAATAAAGAATTGCTATTTGAAAAAATACTTGTCTTCAGTATTTCAGGTATAACATGAGAGGGACAGTTTGGACTCTTTTTCTTGTTTATGTGATTATCTGCTTTGTTCCAAGTTGTACTATATCATTGCTGAAGTATTTTAAGTAGATACTTCACACACACAACATACAGCAGGTGTTTTGGGCTTCCCAGGTGGCTCAGTGGTAAAGAATCCACCTACCAATCCATCTACCAATGCAGAAGACGCGGGTTTAATTCCCGGGTTGGGAAGATCCCCTGGAGGAGGAAATAGCAACCCACTCCAGTATTCTTGCTGGGAAAATCTCATGGACAGAAGAACCTGGTGGGCTACAGTTCATGAGGTCACAGAGAGTCAGACACAACTGAGCACTCATGCACAAACAAAGAATTTAAATTGGAAAGATTGATATTGAAGCTGAATATATTTTCTTTACTATGGTAAATTTCTTTAAACATAATTCAAGTATGTTAGTTTTCTAATTGTATTAGGGATCATTAACTCATGGAAGAAAACTGGAGAAATAGAGAAACTCCCTTAGTATACATATATTTATGTAGAATAGAAAGTGACAACCACTGTAAAACAATTTTATTACAAATAGCTTTTTTAAAAAAATACAGAGACAGTAGAGTAGAATTGTTTCAAATTCTGGTTTTATCCCTTAAACCGAGCAGCTTTGGTTATGTTATTTATCCATAGTTACTTTTGAATTCTTTGGTGGTAAAATGGAGATCCTTACTTGAGTTGTGAGGATTAACTAGATTATCCATGTAAAAGCTTAGTATGGTGCTTAGTTCACAGTAAGTACTCAAATGTTTGTTAGTTTATTGTTAGATCATTCACTTAACCAGGAAGCCTTATTTTTGGAAAGTGCTTTAAGAAATTCTGTCTCATCATTCAAAATGAATAATATTTGTTGGTTCCTTACTAAGCAATATGCCTTAGTAATCCCACTTATGGCACCCTAAATTCATTCCCTGAGGAAGATTATGATTCAGAAACTTTTCTTTGGAGCATAATCTCATAACTTAATTCCAGAAAAATGAACAAAATAGAGACTCCCTGAGCAAATTGCACTGATACTGATATTTTAATAAAGAATGCTTTCTTTATGTATTTTACTTTCCTTTATTATAGGTTGACTGTTTCTGGGAATATGAAGATGATTCTTAACTTCTGGTTCCCTTTTCTTTTAAACAGGGTTTGTGGATGCACTTAGATGTTTGCAATGAGCACTGTGGCTGGCATGCCCCAGTGTTTTGGATACCAATGCATAGGACTCCATAGTAATCGAATTTACCAGAGGCGAACGTCATGAGCATAGTGATCCCATTGGGGGTTGATACAGCAGAAACGTCATACTTGGAAATGGCTGCAGGCTCAGAGTAAGTATTGAAATCATAGGTACTTTGGATAGGAAAGAGCAAAATGCTTCGTATAATTATTTTAGCACAACCAAGCAGTTCTTGATTTGCATTTATATTTTTCTCATTTTAGACTCTTGGCTAAAGTAAAATCTCAGCAGTTTAAAGGCAAAAATTCCTGTAACTATAATTACTTTTTGTAAAGAGCTTTTGAGCCAAAATTCTCTTTTTCTGATTCTTTCTGTCTCTTCCATTTGCTGATTGTTGACAGCAAGTATCAAGATAATAGGTTATTTTTTTAAAATTGTGCATCTGTCTTGTTTATATTGGAAAATTAATTTGGTTTTCAATTTGAATCTTTTTAAACATAATGTCCATTGAAACACTGTTATCCCCCCCCTTTTTTTTTTAAGTTGAGTTGAAAAATAAAATTCCAGCCAGTTTTAAATAAGAAAAAGGGAGTATTTCCTTCTAGATGAATGTTTTGGCACCTTTTGCTTTTGTGGGAGCCATTTCTGAGGGATTTAGTGAAAGGTTCTTACCTTGCCTCTAGACTATTTGGTCTTGGCAGTTGAGTTGGATAGATTTTCTTTTATTTTGATTTTGAAAGACCACTATGTTAACACTGAATTACTGCTATGAAAATTGATTGTTTTTTGAAAATTGCAAAAGGTTTATGTAACAGTGTTGGAATACCTAAAGAATAGAAAGATGTATGTTTGCTCTCTGATTCAGTATATAGTTGAATTGTGCTAAATGGGACACTCACTGACCAGAAAGTGGAATTTAACTTTTTTGGAAAAAAAAGGAAATTTATTTCTTTTAGGGCTCCTAAAACTGGTGTGCAGAAAGGACAAAAAACAGTTAATACTCTCAGTTTGCTGGCATTTCAAATGGTCTAGAAATGTTTTCACCACTCCCGCTTCTACCATTAGGAAAGACTCAGGGGTGCTCTCTGATATTTCTATAATATGCTACATAGTCCATTTAACTGTATGACTATTATAGTTTTTAAAAGCCTCTTTTTTTTGCACTATGTGTAAGTTATTTTTGTTATAAAATAATGGATTCCCAAACAAGGGTACTCTTGTGACTGTTGATTGACATTCCTTCTGCCCAGATAGGCACACTCCTAAGAAAGGAAAAAGAACCTGGAAGCAGGGCTTGACAGGCAAGTGCGGCGTCCCAGACTAAAGTACCAGTTTTTCTTAATACATCTGATAGATGCAAGTCTATATCTGATGATAGTTATAGGCATTTATTGGTAATAATCAAAGATTTTTTGCTTCCTTAAAAATTCACCTTGACAGTTTTTTTAAATTAGCCTCATAAGCAGTTACTGCAAAATGTAATTTATGAAATATTATTTATGTATGAGATAGGAATTAGTTCAGTATACAATGTGAGATGCTCCTTTGTCTTGTTTGCATGTTTAGTATGTATGCTGTAAGGCAATTCACAAACAGAATAAAAGCCACATATTAATTATACAGTTAAAAGAGAATGAATAATATATTGACAGGAGTTTAGGGGAGAGCTTTCTGCCTGTGTTCTTTATTAAATGCATTTATAAGAGTGTTTATAGAATAATTATGATTTATATTGTTGAGCCAAATCTTTCCTGGTACAAATAGGGACATTTTTATTATTAGAAAATGATCAACTTGTAGGTAATTACAGAATGACTATTTTTTTTTAAAGAACATTTATGTTTTAGGAAATTTTCTATTCCACATACAAGTATGTGTCCCTTGGATGTAGTATCCCTTACTCAGTGGACACAAAAAGTATAACTGGTACCAATTTCTACTATGAGACAACTATCATAATTTTTGTGGATAAATTTTCAAACTTAAAAACTATATATATAAAGCTTTTAGAGCTATTTTCATAAGAAATTTTTATATAATTAATGTTTCCTTTTTATTTCAAATATGTAATCAGAAGATACTGTACTTGTATTGGTGCAGGATGCTGGGGAAAGGGCACCTGGGACTTCCCCATATATTTCTTTGTTAACGTCCTGTTCAGCTACATAATTATTCCAAAATATTTTTCTTAAAGTACTGAATTTTGTTATGCTCATGTAGCTATATGATATTAATTATATATTAGTTTTATATATATGTAAATGTTTATTTGGCTGCATTGGCTCTTAATAGTGGCACGTGGGATCTTTGATTTTCGCTGCAGCACACAGGGTCTTCAGTAGCCACATCTGTGGCATCTTTTAGTTGCGGCATGTGGGATCTGGTTCCCTGACCAGTGTTGAACCCAGACCCCCTGCATTGGGAGTGTGGAGTCTTAGCCACTGGACACACCAGAGAAGTCCCTATTAGTTGTATTTTTTAAAAACACTGCTAAAATATATCACTCATAAATTAAACTACTATAAAGTTTAGGGATACTTGATTGTTGAGTGAATTAGTTTACTGAACCAAATTTATACTCATTTCTAAGACTATAAAGGGGAATTTATTTAATCACAGTTCATCTAATTTGAGTTCATCTAGATAGAATACATGCTATCTGTCGCATTTTATAGATAGGAAATTGAAGGTCTGGTTCAGGATCTATAATAATGGACTTGCTAAACTCTAGTCCAGTATTCCTATATGCAATAACGTTTCTTCTTGGATTATCGTGTCTCTGAAATAAAACTCATTAGTCCAGCTTCTTTGTTACATATTTGTTTTCCTATCATTATTAAGTTTTTAAACATCTTGGATTTGTCTTGCCTTTCCTGCAGAGTTAGGGATCTTGTATTTTGTTTTTTTCTGTTCCCCATTACCTTGCCACGAGTTGGTTTTACACTTCCAGAATCTTTCAATTCAAACTAGCCATATTTCAAGTGTTCTATTGCATATATGTCTAGAGGCCATTGTATTGGATAGAAAAATTCTAGGCTAAATTACAACGTATAGGATCTCAGAAGAGAAAAGAACAGTGAAGCCTCAGCTAGTTATGAAAATTATGAGATCATAACAATCTATTTCTTTTTGAATAAGAAAGGTAAAGATGTGACTGTGAGATAGATATTATTTTCAAATACAGTTGAGGAAACAAGTCACAGAGCAGAATGGCAGAAGCAGAACTGATTGATGTGTTAATTTTAGGCCTTTTCTATTACACCTTCTTTCCTGATACTGTTACCAAAAATGACTTCCATAACGTAACTAATTTATTTTGATATATGGTTCGTGTAAATAGTAGCTTTACTTTTAGGAGTAGTAAATTTATTATAATCAGTGACTGCATATAACAAAGATATTTTCAGGTCTCTGCTTGAAGATAAGAAATATGAAAGAAAACCTAGACTCAGTTACCAGTAGATAAATAGGAAAGTTGAGCCAGAGTTCAGCATTTATTAGAATTGTATGGTTTTTATCCTAATTGATATAAATTGACCTCTTCTACTGCTTCTTCTGTCTTTTATGTCAGGCATTCTGTCTGAATTACTAAATTGGTGAAAGAAGCAAAGGTGATCTTTTTTCCATTGTATATTTTTGCCTCCTTTGTTGAAGATAAGGTGTCCATAGGTTTGTGGATTTATCTCTGGGCTTTCTATTCTGTTCCATTGATCTATATTTCTGTCTTTGTGCCAGTACCATACTGTCTTGACTGTGGCTTTGTAGTATAGTCTGAAGTCAGGCAGGTTGATTCCTCCAGTTCCATTCTTCTTTCTTAAGATTACTTTGGCTATTTGAGGTTTTTTGTATTTCCATACAAATTGTGAAATTATTTGTTCTAGTTTGTGAAAAATGCCGTTGGTAGCTTGATAGGGATTGCATTGAATCTATAGATTGCTGTGGGTAGTATAGTCATTTTGACAATATTGATTCTTCCAGTCCATGAACACGGTATATTTCTCCATCTGTTTGTGTCCTCTTTGATTTCTCTCATCAGTGTTTTATAGTTTTCTATGTATAGGTCTTTTGTTTCTTTAGGTAGATATACTCCTAAGTATTTTATTCTTTTTGTTGCAATGGTGAATGGTATTGCTTCCTTAATTTCTCTTTCTTTTTTCTCATTGTTAGTGTATAGGAATGCAAGGGATTTCTGTGTGTTAATTTATATCCTGCAAATTTACTATATTCGTTGATTAGCTCTAGTAACAAGTGGTGCTGGGAAAACTGGTCAACCACTTGTAAAAGAATGAAACTAGAACACTTTCTAACACCATACACAAAAATAAACTCAAAATGGATTAAAGATCTAAATGTCAGACCAGAAACTATAAAACTCCTAGAGGAGAACATAGGCAAAACACTCTCTGACATAAATCACAGCAGGATCCTCTATGACCCACCTCCCAGAATTTTGGAAATAAAAGCAAAAATAAACAAATGGGACCTAATGAAACTTAAAAGCTTTTGCACAACAAAGGAAACTATAAGTAAGGTGAAAAGACAGCCCTCAGATTGGGAGAAAATAATAGCAAAGGAAGCAACAGACAAAGGATTAATCTCAAAAATATACAAGCAACTCCTGAAGCTCAATTCCAGAAAAATAAATGACCCAATCAAAAAATGGGCCAAAGAACTAAACAGACATTTCTCCAAAGAAGACATACAGATGGCTAACAAACACATGAAAAGATGCTCAACATCACTCATTATCAGAGAAATGCAAATCAAAACCACAATGAGGTACCATTACACGCCAGTCAGGATGGCTGCTATCCAAAAGTCTACAAGCAATAAATGCTGGAGAGGGTGTGGAGAAAAGGGAACCCTCTTACACTGTTGGTGGGAATGCAAACTAGTACAGCCGCTATGGAAAACAGTGTGGAGATTCCTTGAAAAACTGGAAATAGAACTGCCATATGACCCAGCAATCCCACTTCTGGGCATACACACTGAGGAAACCAGATCTGAAAGAGACACGTGCACCCCAATGTTCATCGCAGCACTGTTTATAATAGCCAGGACATGGAAGTAACCTAGATGTCCATCAGCAGACGAATGGATAAGGAAGCTGTGGTACATATACACCATGGAATATTACTCAGCCATTAAAAAGAATTCATTTGAACCAGTCCTAATGAGATGGATGAAGCTGGAGCCCATTATACAGAGTGAAGTAAGCCAGAAAGATAAAGAACACTACAGCATACTAACACATATATATGGAATTTAGAAAGATGGTAATGATAACCCTATATGCAAAACAGAGAGACGCAGATGTACAGAACAGACTTTTGGACTCTGTGGGAGAAGGCGAGGGTGGGATGTTTCGAGACAACAGCATCAAAACATGTATATTATCAAGGGTGAAACAGATCACCAGCCCAGGTTGGATGCATGAGACAAGTGCTCGGGCCTGGTGCACTGGGAAGACCCAAAGGGATCGGGTGGAGAGGGAGGTGGGAGGGGGGATCGGGATGGGAAATACATGTAACTCCATGGCTGATTCATGTCAATGTATGACAAAAACCACTACAATATTGTAAAGTAATTAGCCTCCAACTAATAAAAATAAATGGAAAAAAAAAATAAAGAAGCAAAGGTAAGAAACCCATCTAGAGCTGAGAAGTGGGAAGAGGTATTAAATAATTTAGGGAGTGTTAAACTGATTCTTTCCTAGTCTTTTTAAAAAAGAAAAACCAAATTAATTTTTCTCTCAGACACTGGGAACATGATTACTAACATTGTATTCTTTTTAACATTATTTTTACTACGAAATATTCTTTAGAAATCTTTATAATGAGATTTTGGATAAATATGTGTATTTTGGGATGAGGTGGACAAATTAGTAAATGTGATGTATCTAAGTTAACAGGTGAATTACTTTGGAGGAGGGCTTTTAGTGCTATGACTAGGAATACAGTAAATGCCTCTTTATTGACTGAGAGTACTAAAGGGAGATATTTGGGTTTTCAGTTTTGTTCTGCCACTAATATACCAGTGAGCCCTTACGACAATTATTGTAGACTCTGGTATCTTCATTTGAAAAGGAGGTCTTGAAGTATTAATGTGGCTCTTTTTGACTCCAGATTTCTGAGATTCAGTACATTTTTACTGTCTGTATTTTGTTTATAGTATTTAATATTAGGTTATTTCAGTGTCACTAGAGCCATCTGCTGACAGAATTCATTATTAGTTTGTTGAAATATTTGGCTGCTTGTAGTCTGAATTTATGTAATTAAAGATACTAAAATGTTTAATGTATAATGAAATGTTTTCAGTAGCTTTTTACTTGTGTTCCACTAGTATTTAATGTTTCTATTCATGATTTCTTTACACTTTTTATTTGTCAAGAAACTAATACTTTCTGCTGCCCTAAAAATGTTAATTTGCTTATCCTAATTTAGAAGTGCTTTCATTTAATTGTGATTTGTTTTAATATTCAAAAGAATGTTTTGAAGTACTGTTCTTAGTTCTTAGCATTGTTTAGAACTGTTGAAATTTCTCATTTGCCTTGTTATACTTAAAGTTTTCTGTATTTTTTTTCTTGTCTGTAACACAGTGTGTAAGCAGCTGTTATTCCCATTTTACAAAAGAAATGCAGCTCAAGGAGATTAAAAGACTTCCCCAAGGCCACATAGTTAGTTAACAATAAATAAAGAGCTAAATCCAGGGCTGCTTGGCTCCAGATCCATTTGCCACATAGATCAAAAGAGCTAAGTTTTGTTAATTGATGAGTTAAATGAAGTAAAATGCCACATGTGGTAAACAGAGGACAGTTGTCACACCAAATCTCTCCGTTTACAAATTTTTCTTGTATGCCATTGTAATGTGTGTAATTTTAATATATCTTCAAAAAGTATTAGGTATAACAAGAATGATAGAAATGTTTTGATCACAAATCTGAAGGAGCATAGTGAGAACTCATGGATATCTTTTATATTCATTACTATGACAGGGAGCCGTTCTATCCATGTGCAATTACTGATACCCAAGTGTCTGTTATTGAATGTTTTAACTTTGAAAGAAAAACTAGAAATTTCACTTAAAATACTCATATAAACTTCTCATTAAAATACGACTGTATTTTGAAGGTTTATATAGGGAAGAAATTAAAATTTTGATGAGGAAAAAGGAAATCACAAAAGTCCAGTTTCAGGAGGAATCAGAGCTTGTTTAATCAGTCATTCTAGCCTATTCTTTTTCTCTAAATTCCTCTCTTAATTTTATGATTGGCATTTCTCTCTGTTTAGATCTTCAGTTCACCTGACTGCTTAAATGTCTACACTAAAATATATAACAAATGATAATTTATGATGGCTTTTTAAAGAATAAGGATATTTTGGTATAAACAAATACAATTTTAAATTTGTAAAGTGGTTCCAGGAAAATGTGGCAACATCAGGTAGATTACTGCAAACAAAATGGTAGTTGTTCTGCTTTCTGAGTTTTCAATAATAATTTAGGACTGTAACACATTTGAAAATGACCTTTTTTCATTTTTAAGAATGGAAATGTTACATAAATAATTTAAATTTTAATGCCCAAATTTGTTCTCCATATTTGTAAAGTTTATGAAGTAATGACAGTTAAAGTGGTATAGATTCAGAATTACCAGAAATCAGGCTTTGTGTAGCTCTAATAAAGTAATACGTGGTACCATCTTTTAATACAGAAAGGAGGTAAAGCTGTTTACATCAGTAGGTCATTAATCCATAGGCAGAATGGCACTCTGGTAAATCTCACAGGAAGTGGGAATAATGCAGTTTGATAGGAATAGTACTAGACCAACCTAAGAGATCTAGGATTTAGTATTTGCTTTGTTATTACAATACCATGTGACTTAGAATTAAGACTTGATTTTGTAAATGTGGAATCTGAAGTCCAGAGTGCTTGTTTCATGTCTTGTGGATACACAGTGACTTAATGATAATCAGTTTGTGGCACTTAAATCAGTCATCTCATGGTGTGTAATACTGGAGGTTGAACAATGTGATATTTAAAATACCTTCTAGAACAGTTCCTGAATATCACTTTGGAGCAGCAGGTACTGTTTCCCTGAATAGTTCTGTCCTACTACACTCAATGTCACAACAAGCAGAACTCAGCGACTGCTTCTCCACCCCTTGCTTCATGATAGCATTGTATGGGAATCCAAGAATTGCCCTCCACATTACACCTTTATAGACTCAGCAGAAGCAGATCTATTACCACTAATTCTAGGCCAGAACAAAACTACTTCCAATCTGAAGGAAAGAAATCCATATTCTGCCACTCCCTTGGGGCCATCTGCAAAGCATCGCCACTACATCTTTGTTCTACCTGCTCCACTAAATGAGTCTTAGCAATAGCATTTTACCTTTTCTAACACCCAGTATCACCTCACAGGGTTAGAGGTAGGTTCTAAGAGGTAGGTTCTAAGAATGGTTATTTCAGATTAACTCTTAACCCTGTGTCAGTATTATCTGCGTCTGTCTTTCTTTTGGTTCCTTGGGCACTGTCTCAATTGTCAGTCTATTCAGATGCTTGAATGCTTGCGTCCTTCACTCTTCTTCCAACTGCTCCATACAAGTTGACTTTTACTTTGGCCATGCTACTGGCATGTTGAAGCTAATGCATAGTTTTCAGGCCTCATATTGTTTGTTGTCTCAGGAGGATTTATTACTCTTGATTCTCTGTACTTTTGGCTTTAGTGAAACTAGCCTTTTGTGATTTTCTTTCTTTCTTTCAAAAAATTGTAGTAAAATATACATAGCATAAAGTTTACCGTTTTAACCAGTTTTAAGTGTCCAATTCAGTAGCATTCAATACATTCACAGTGTTACTGCAGTGTCCAAGGCAAGAGATGACAAAGACTTGGACTGGGGAAAGAAGTGTACTGATTGTAAATGTATATTGGAAGAAGAGCAAGAATTGACCAAAGAATTAGATGTGGAGGGCGAGGGCAAATGAATAATCAAGAATGATACTTTATGGTTTTGGATTAAGTAACTGGATGGAGAGTTGTTTAAAGAAAAAGATCAGCCGGGGGAAAAGAGAAAACATTTGTGGGCAGAAAAGAAAATCAAGCAAAAAATGAGAAAGAGTGGCCAGTTAAGTGTGGTATCCAGAAAGCTAGCAAAGGTAAATCTTTTTAGGAAGGGAACATTTACATCACATGCTGAAAAGTCTATATAAACTACAGATGCCAATTAGTTTGACAATATGGGTAGTTATTGTGGTGTTGTGCAGCCTGATGTTGAGCACGAATAACTCTTTCAAGGAGTTTTCTAAAAAGAGGAACAGAGAAATGACAATTGAACGGGGGCAGGAGTTTTAAATGGAATAATAAGTAAGACAGCAGTGATCTAATATAGAGGTAGACTGAAGATGTAAGACACAAGGGATAGTTGCAGGCAAGAGTAAAGTGTACAGATCTTGAAAAGGTGAGAAGGGATAAGGTCCAGAGAGCAAGTGGAAGAATAGGGTTGTAATACAAAGTGGCATTTTTCCATTTTTATAAGAGAAAAACAATTTGAATGTAAATACAAGATTTTAGATATGGAATTGTGTTCCCAGTACCTAAAACAGTAGCTGGTATATAATAAACCCTCAATAATTATTTATTAATAAGTTAATAAGAAATTCCTGTTGATGTTACATTTTCAAAGAAAGTTATACCATTAAACTAGTAACACTTGCTAAAGCCATTGAAATCAGAGAAAAATGGTACTCTATTACAATCAGTTCCTTCCCCAAATTTGCTTTCTCTAAACAAGCAGTCAGCAGACTGGGATCACTGAGCCAAACCCAGCCTGCTGCCTGATTTTTGTGAATAAGATTTTACTGAGACTCAGTCATGCCCACTTATTTACTTATTTTTTTCCACTTATTTACTTATATTTTCTGGCTTTCCAGGTATAGTAGAGCTGAGAAGTTGCAACAGAAACCATGGTTTGAGGTCTTGAATATATTTACTCTCTGGTTCTTCACAGAAAAAGTTGGGTGGCTCCAGCTCTAAATTTAGTTTAATTTAGTTGTTTTTTTTTTTTGGCCACACTGCACGGCATGTGGGATCTTAGTTCCCCAAGCAGGGATTGAACCCATGCCCCCTGCATTGGAAGCACCCAGTCTTAGCCACTGGACCACCAGGGAAGTCCCTGGTTTAATTTTAAATTCCAAAATATGGGATGTAAAAAAGGGTTTTCTACAACAAACATCTATTTTACAGTCATGAGACATCTAAATTAAGAGGTCTAGTAATGTGGAGCGGAGAAGGCAATGGCACCCCACTCCAATACTCTTGCCTGGAGAATCCCAGGGACGGGGGAGCCTGGTGGGCTGCCGTCTATGGGGTTGCATAGAATCGGACACGATTGAAGTGACTTAGTAGCAGCAGCAGCAGTAATATGGAGAGCTATTTGGGTGGAGCTAATGAAATAGAATTAGATTGAGGATGATTTGGAAGTCATGAACACATAGGAAATGGTGAAAACTATAGTAGTGGATGAAACCTCCAATGTTTAAAGTACAGACACCTAGAAAACATAAACATTTAGGAGATAGGGAAAAGAAAAATTTTAAAAGGAGATTAAGGCATTAAAAAAAATAAGAAACAGTTTGGTACTTTCTCAAAATGTTAAACAGAATTACCTCATGACCCAGAAATTCTACTCCTAGGTTTATACTCAAAAGAATCGAAATCAAAGGCTCAAAACAATATTTGTATACCAATATCCATAACAGCATTACTCTCAATAGACAAAAGGTCTAACATCTCAAGTGTCCATCAACAGATGAATGGACAAATGAAAATGTGGTCCATCTATACAATGGAATATTAGCCATAAAAAAGAATTCTGAAATGTATAAAATGGATGAAACTTGAAAATGTTATGCTAAATAAAAGACATAAATATTTTATGATTCCATTTATGTAAATTGTCTTATGTTGCAAAGAGTATTTATGTCACGAAGAATCGGACACAACTGAGCAACTGAACTGATGTAAGTTGTCTAGAATGGGCAAATAGAGATAGATAGTAAAGGTTACCAGGTGCTTGGACCTGGAGAAAGTAAGAGATATGGAACAAAGTGTCTGTTTGAGAGGATGAAAAAGTTTGGAAACAGTAGTAAGACATGAATCATAAGGCTTGAAGGTCTCTTTGTGAACCCTGAAACTTACTACATACAAATATTGTTGAATGCTCGCTATCTTAGTTAATTCTGTTTCATTTGTTTAGGAGAGGTAGAACTAAAGCTACAAAATTTTTATAGCCTTTTCATGGTAGACAGATATAAGGGGCTATAGAATTGAACAAAATGTCCCTATATGTAAAAAATAATAATGTGATTTCAATAAGTTGAATGGTATAGTTCTTTAAAGTAACAGGTCCAGCTAGTGTCTATTTCAAGTGAAAGTGAAAGTGTTAGTCACTCAGTCGTGTCCAACTCTTTACAACCCCATGAACTGTAGCCCACCAGGATCCTCTGTCCATGGGATTCTCCAGGCAAGAATACTGGTGTGGGTTGCCATGCCCTTCTCCAGGGGATCTTCCTGACCCAGGGATGGAACCCAGGTCTCCCACATTGCAGGCAGATTCTTTATTGTTTAACAGTTCTGGTTAGTGCCTATTTCAGGCAGCTGGAAAATACTAAAAGACATTCGGAAACTAGCAGAATTAAAATAGCAAGACAGATTGAAATTTGCTGCGTTATTTGAGTGACTGAGTACTGACTATGATAGAATACATTGGGACAGAATATAAAAGTAGGAGGGATATAAAGTTCTCCAGTACAAAAATTTTAACAAGTGATGGTATTTTTTTAAGTAATAGATTTTAACTAGGAAATTTAAATCGTATTATCTTATGAAATATCCCACCCTCACATTCTCCCACAAAGTTCAAAAGTCTGTTCTGTATTTCTGTGTCTCTTTTTCTGTTTTGCATATAGGGTTATCGTTATCACCTTTCTAAATTTCATATATATGTGTTAGTATGCTGTAATGTTCTTTATCTTTCTGGCTTACTTCACTCTGTATAATGGGCTCCAGCTTCATCCATCTCATTAGGACTGGTTCAAATGAATTCTTTTTAATGGCTGAGTAATATTCCATGGTGTATATGTACCACAGCTTCCTTATCCATTCATCTGCTGATGGGCATCTAGGTTGCTTCCATGTCCTGGCTATTATAAACAGTGCTGCGATGAACATTGGGGTGCACGTGTCTCTTTCAGATCTGGTTTCCTCAGTGTGTATGCCCAGAAGTGGGATTGCTGGGTCATATGGCAGTTCTATTTCCAGTTTTTTAAGAAATCTCCACACTGTTTTCCATAGCGGCTGTACTAGTTTGCATTCCCACCAACAGTGTAAGAGGGTTCCCTTTTCTCCACACCCTCTCCAGCATTTATTGCTTGTAGACTTTTGGATAGCAGCCATCCTGACTGGCGTGTAATGGTACCTCATTGTGGTTTTGATTTGCATTTCTCTAATAATGAGTGATGTTGAGCATCTTTTCATGTGTTTGTTAGCCATCTGTATGTCTTCTTTGGAGAAATGTCTGTTTAGTTCTTTGGCCCATTTTTTGATTGGGTCATTTATTTTTCTGGAATTGAGCTTCAGGAGTTGCTTGTATATTTTTGAGATTAATCCTTTGTCTGTTGCTTCCTTTGCTATTATTTTCTCCCAATCTGAGGGCTGTCTTTTCACCTTACTTATAGTTTCCTTTGTAGTGCAAAAGCTTTTAAGTTTCATTAGGTCCCATTTGTTTATTTTTGCTTTTATTTCCAATATTCTGGGAGGTGGGTCATAGAGGATCCTGCTGTGATTTATGTCAGAGAGTGTTTTGCCTATGTTCTCCTCTAGGAGTTTTATAGTCTCTGGTCTTACATTTAGGTCTTTAACCCATTTTGAGTTTATTTTTGTGTATGGTGTTAGAAAGTGTTCTAGTTTCATTCTTTTACAAGTGGTTGACCAGTTTTCCCAGCACCACTTGTTAAAGAGGTTGTCTTTTTTCCATTGTATATCCTTGCCTCCTTTGTCAAAGATAAGGTGTCCATAGGTTCGTGGATTTATCTCTGGGCTTTCTATTCTGTTCCATTGATCTATATTTCTGTCTTTGTGCCTGTTAAATCGTATTATCTTAAACCAATGAATATTAAGTTCCCAAATCTCACAGTTAAGAGTAGGAGTTTAAAATACAAGTTTATTTTCTCAACTCTAGAGTCTATGTAAAGGTCTCTTTTTGGAAGCTCTTTAGTAATGTGCTATAAATCAAAAACAAGCCCTTGAAGATGACTCAAGCTTTGTGTGGCTAAATAGTCAAATAAAAAGTTTCTTTTAGAATTCTGAACAGTCTTAAATGGAAAAGTCGACTCAAGTTCAGAATATCATGTAACTAGAAATTGTTGTTGTTGTTCAGTCGCTCAGTCATGTCTGATGCTTTGTGACACCATGGACTGTAGCATGCCAGGCTCCCGTGTCCTTCACCATCTCCCAGAGCTTACTCAGACTCATGTCCATTGAGTCAGTGATACCATCCAACCATCTTGTCCTCTTCTCTTCCTGCCTTCAATCTTTCCCAGCATCAGAGTCAATTTTTTAATGAGTCGGCTCTTCACATCAGGTGGCCAAAGTATTGGAGCTTTAGCATCAGGCCTTCCAATGAATATTCAGGATTGATTTCCTTTAGAATTGACTGGTTTGATCTCCTTGCAGTCCAAAGGACTCTTAAAAGGCTTCTCCAACACCACAGTTCAAAAGCATAAATTCTACAGCACTCAGCCTTCCTTATGGTCCAACTCTCACATCCATACACAACTACTAGAAAAACCATAGCTTTGATTATACGGACCTTTGTCGGCAAAGACCTTAGCATTGAAAAACTTCTATGTCATAGCTTTTCTTCCAAGGAGCAAGTGTCTTTTTAATTTCATGGCTGTAGTCACCATCTGCAGTGATTTTGGAGCCCAAGAAAATAAAGTCTGTCACTGTTTCCATTGTTTTCCCATCTGTTTGCCAGAAGTGATGGGACTGGATGCCATGCATGATCTTCGTTTTTTGAATGTTGAGTTTTAAGCCAACCTTTTCACTGTCTTCTTTGACCTTCATCAGGAGGCTCTTTAGTTCCTCTTTGCTTTCTGCTACAAGAGTGGTGTCATCTACATATCTGAGGTTATTGATGTTTCTTCAGCAATCTTCATTCCAGCTTTTGAGTCATCCACCCTGGCATTTCGCATGATGTACTCTGCATATAAGTTAAATAAGCAGGGTGACACTATATAGCATTGATGTACTCCTTTCCCAATTTGGAACCAGTCTGTTGTTCCATGTCCGGTTCTAACTGTTGCTTCTTGATCTGCATACAAGTTTCTCAGGAGGCATGTGAGGTGGTCTGGTATTCCCATGGCTTTAAGAATTTTCCACAGTTTGTTGTGTTCCACACAGTCAAAGGCTTTATAAAGCATACTCAGAGAAGCAGAAGTAGATGTTTTTCTGGAATTCTCTTGCTTTTTCTATGATCCAGCAGATGTTGACAATTTGATCTCTGTTTCCTCTGCCTTTTCTAAATCCAGCGTGAACATCTGGAAGTTCTTGGTTCACATACTGTTGAAGCCTAGTTTGGAGAATTTTGAGCATTACTTTGCTAGCACGTGAAATGAGTGCAATCGTGTGGTAGTTTGAGCATTGCCCTTCTTTGGGATTGGAATGAAAACTGACCTTTTCCAGTACTGTGACCACTGCTGAGTTTTCCAAATTTTCTGGCATATTGAGTGCAGCACTTTCACAGCATCATCTTTTAGGATTTGAAAAAGCTCAGCTGGAATTCCATCACCTCCACTAGCTTTGTTCATGTTGCTTCCTCAAGCCCGCTTGATTTCATACTCCAAGATGTCTGGCTCTAGGTGGGTAATGACACCATCATGGTTATCTGGGTCGTTAGGATTGCTTTTGTATAGTTCTTCTGTGTATTCTTGTCACCTCTTCTTAATATCTTCTGTTACTGTTAAGTCCATACCATTTCTGTCCTTTATTGTGCCCATCTTTGCATGAAATGTTCCCTTGGTAAGTAGTTTTCAAGAGATCTCTAGTCTTTCCCATTCTGTTGTTTTTCTGTTTCTTTGCATTGAATACTGAGGAAGACTTTATTACCTCTTCGTGCTATTCTTTGGAACTCTACATTCAGTTGGGTATATCTTTCCTTTGCTCCTTTGCCTTTTGCTTCTCTTCTTTCTTTCTTTCTTTTTTTTTTTTAGTGGTTTTATTTTTTTTAATTTTTTTATTTTTTTTAAATTTATTTTTATTAGTTGGAGGCTAATTACTTTACAATATTGTAGTGGTTTTCATCATACATTGACATGAATCAGCCATGGTTCTCTTCTTTTCTAAGCTATTTATAAGGCGACCTCAGACAACCACTTTGCCTTTTTGCATTTATTTTTCTTGGGGATGGTTTTGATCACTGTCTTTTATACCATGTTACAAACCTCCGTCCACAGTTCTTCAGGCACTCTGCCAGATGTAATCCCTTGAATCTATTTGTCCCTTCAACTGTGTAATTGTAAGGTATTTGATTTAGGTCATATTTGAAGGGCCTAGTGGTTTTCCCTACTTTCTTCTATTTAAGTCTGAATTTTCCAATAAGCGGTTCATTATCTGAGCCACAGTCAGCTCAGGTCTTGTTTTTGCTGACTGTATAGAGCTTCTCCATTTTCGATTGCAAAGAATATAATCAGTCTGATTGCAGTATTGATGACCTGTGATGTCCATGTGTAGAATCGTCTCTTGTTTTGTTGAAAGAGGATATTGCTATGATCAGTGTGTTCTCTTGGCAAAACTCTGTAACAACTATTTACATGAAAACTTATTGTATATTATCTGTTTCGCCATGCAGTATAAAAAAATTATTAAAGCTTTGTGTTAATGTTCCAGGAGATTTTGAGAAAGCTCCCAAAACCATAATGTAGTAATTTTTGTTACTATGAGTTCTTGCTGTGCATTGTCCATGTGTAAATATAGTAGATTTGCTCAAGTTTAATTAATCATTTTCTACTGGTTGGACATTTAAATAATTTCTACTTGTATACCTGGTTTTAGGAATAGTATTACAAAGAACATCTCAATTCTGTGAGTAATTACTTAGTGAAAATTACTGTTATTAGAATAAATTTCCAAAAACGGGGTTACTGGATCTAAAGGATATTTGACTGTTGGTATTTGTCACAAAGTTGTTTTCAGATTTACTGTGTGCTTTGAGGATGTTTGGCACCATGGACTTTTTAAAGATCATTTCTAAGGATGTCTGGTGCCCTGTTTTTTGTTTTCTATTAAATACTATCTTACAGTTAAGAAAAATCCTTAAATTGTGTCAACCCATTTCTTTTTAAATTGTTACCTTTTAAAAATTACTTTTAGTAAGTATCAGCATAGAAATGAAGATCTTGATGATGTGTTTCTGCCTTCTTGCATTGCTACCTTTTCAGTACTTAGAGCTTTAATTTGTTTTTTTTTTAATATTAAAGTATAGTTGATTTACAGTGTTGTGCTAATTTCTGCTGTACAGCGAAGTGGCTTAGGTATACACATATGTGTTCATTTTTATGTTCTTCTCCATTATGGTTTATCCCAGGAGATTGGATATAGTTCCAGGTGCTGTAGAGGAGGACATTGTTATTTATCCATTTTAAATACAGTACTTTGCATCTACTAACCTCAAGCTTCCAGTCCCTTCCTCTCTTTCCCTCTGACAACCACAGCCTGTTGTCTATGTCTGTGAGTCTGCTTCTGTTATATAGATAGGTTCATTTGTGCCATATTTTAAATTCCACATATAAGTGACACCATACATTATTTGTCTTTCTGTGTCTGACTTACTTCGCTTAGTATGATAATCTTTAGTTACATCCATGTTGTTGCAAATAGTTTATTTCATTCTTTTTTATGGCTGAGTTGTATTCCATTGTATTATATGTACCACATCTTCTTTACCCTTTCATCTGTACGGACATATAGGTTGTTACCATGTCTTGGCAATTCTGAATAGTACTGTATAGCTTTAATTTGAATCATGAGGTTATGCAAAGGATTTGTGGCTTGTTCACATGCTTGAATTTATCTATATTTGGACTGAAAGTCTTGTTTATTTCCCACCCATTATCTACTCGAAATACAAACTTCTTGCCACACTGTAAATCCCTAAAAGTGATTCTTTTCTATAATGGCCATAATTCTTACATGTTGCTCTAATAACCAGGAATTGCTAAAACTCCACTTCTTCCCTCTATGTATTTTTTAAAGTGTTTATTTATTTATTTACGTGGTTGGGTTGGATCTTTCATTGTGGCACACAGATTCTCTAGTTGTGATGCATGGGCCCAGAGCACATGAGTTCAGTAGTTGAGGCAGTCGGGTTTCGTTGCTCTGGAGCATGTAGGATCTTAGTTCTCTGATCAGATATCAGACTGGAGTCCCCTGTATTGCCAGGTGGATTCTTAACCAATGGACCACCAGGGAAGTCCTCCTGCTGTGTATTTTTAAAAGAATTTTAAAGGAATCAGTGTTGTAATCAGAGCGATTTATCAGTTCATTTTATGTGAATTTTACCTTTTTGTTCAGCATGTCTGCCTCAAGGAACCCATGCTGTAGAAATACCATTATGTAAACAGAAAATGATACATAAAACAGTGTACAATTGAAATGATACCTTTAACACTGAAGAATAGGAACAATTTAAACATCCATTAGGGAATATATTAAATAAACTATGGTACATTCATATAATGAAATAAGCAGTTATTATAAAAACATAAGACAGCACTATGTGTTAACATTGGAAGGTTGAAAAAGCAAATTGTGAATTTGTTATTGTTGTTTAATCACTAAGTTGTGTCTGACTCTTTGGCACCCCATGGACTGTAGTTGGCCAGGCTCCTCTGTCCATGGAGCTCTCCAGGCCAGAATACTGGAGTGGGTTGCCGTTTCCTTCTCTAGGGGATCTTCTTGACCCAAGGATAAAATCTGGGTCTCCTGCATTGGCAGGTGAATTCTTCCGAGGTGATGCTAGCCATAAAGAACCTGCCTGCTAATGTAGGAGACTTAAGAAATGTGGGTTCGATCCCCGGGTATGAAAGATCCCTTGGAGGGGAGGGCATGGCAACCTGCTCCAGTTTTCTTGCCTGAAGAATCCCACGGACAGAGGAGCCTAGCAGGCTATAGTCCACGGGGTCACAAACAGTTGGACACGACTGAAGCAACTGAGCACACATGCAAGCCATCAGGGAAGCACCAGATTGTGAATGCATATTGTACATTTTCATTTTTAAAAAACTGAGATGTATTTATGGATAGACAAATACAGAGGAGGGTACATGGCATCTTAACATGGGTCTATCAGGTTTGGATGAAGACATGATCTTTCACTTTCTTGTTACGTCTCTTTTAAAGTGTGTACAATAAACATGAATTAATTTTGGAATTAAGAAATACATTTCTCTTTAAAAAATTAAACAAGTCAGTTTTTAACGTGACAGCATAGCTATTAGGTGAGTACTGGTTTTCTAAAGATTCAGAACATTTTGGAGACTCTTTTATAATCTCCTTCAGAACCACTTGACCTCAGTTTGTGTCTCCTCTCTCTCCTGATTCTAGCACACTGGATTCCAAGTAATAGTCACTTAGAGTGAAATTGAGAATTTGCTTAAGGGATGAGTTGAGGAGAGAAGTAGTTGACAATAGAAATTTGACCTGTTAGATTGTAACTGCGTTAAGCAGCCTTAAACCATGAAGAATTCAAATAGTATTAAATTCTAAGGGAAGGTTTTGATTAAGAGGTTTGATAAAGGTTTTGAAAAAATCATCTCAAACAGTGGCTTGGTAAGAAAAAAGGCATGGAAATAAGTCACGTTCTGTTTGCGCAAGGGAGAAATTAATTTCAGTGTGAATTGCCCTCAGAAGTAGGTTCACTACCACATTGATCAATAGGAATTGTCAGACGAGGGCTCCAGGAGGATTGATTTAAGTGAAGAATCTGGGCAAGTGATGTACACAAAATGCTAGACCAGGGAACTTAGAAGTCAGCCATAGTAGGTGAGTTGTTACTGTGAGTAACAACAGCTCATCATCATCTTGTCATTATCAGGCCAGAACTGCTAATCTGACATGACTACAGTCTACTGGTTGCATTTTTTTTCATAAGCAAATCTTGCTTCATTTAAAGTTTTTTTTCCTTAGCTTTTCTGATAGTTCCAAGGCTTTGTTATATCTTGACATAGTAACACATACATAAAACTTTGAACTTTGAAATGTATACTTCACATTCAAATTGGGGTCTATCCATATGGATTCAGTATGTCCTTGGTCTCGTTTAAATGATTTCTACCACTTTTGTCCACCCCTGTGCATCGTGTCCTCAGTGCCACTGAGTAATTTTTAATGTCTAGTAATTTTTTCAGTGATAGAGAGGGAAACTCTATCAGAATTTGAAGGTGGAACATTTATTGTACTTAATTAAAAGTTTTTTTATAACATGGACTCTAGATGAGGTATGTCATATCTGCAGGGTGTCTATGTTTTAGACATTTTAAAGACATTTGTATAGTCAATATAGGAAGTGTTATAATTTTATTTTATTTTTTTTGCCTGGCATTCTCTTTTTATTTTTTCCCAATTATTTTTATTAGTTGGAGGCTAATTACAATATTGTAGTGGTTTTTGCCATACATTGACATGAATCAGCCATGGATTTACATGTGTTCCCCATCCTGAACCCCCCTCCCACTTCCCTCCCCACCCCATCCCTCTGGGTCTTCCCAGTACACCAGCCCCGAGCACTTGTCTCATGCATCCAACCTGGACTGGCGATCTGTTTCACCCTAGATAATATACATGTTTCGATGCTGTTCTCTCAGATCATCCCACCCTTGCCTTCTCCCATAGAGTCCAAAAGTCTGTTCTATACATCTGGTCTCTTTTTCTGTCTTGCATATAGGGTTATTGTTACCATCTTTCTAAATTCCATATATATGCGTTAGTATACTGTATTGGTGTTTATCTTTCTGGCTTACTTCACTCTGTATAATGGGCTCCAGTTTTATCCATCTCATTAGAACTGATTCAAATGTATTCTTTTTAATGGCTGAGTAATATTCCATTGTGTATTTGTACCACAGCTTTCTTATCCATTCGTTTGCTGATGGGCATCTAGGTTGCTTCCATGTCCTGGCTATTATAAACAGTGCTGCAATGAACTATAATTTTAAATAGATGAAAAGGAAAAAAAAGAATCAGTGGAATTCTCTTTGATGCAATGTTTTTCCCTCCAGACCAGAATCCGTAGAAGCTAGCCCTGTGGTAGTTGAGAAATCCAACAGTTATCCCCACCACTTATATACCAGCAGCTCGCATCATTCACACAGTTACATTGGTTTGCCCTATGCGGTAAGTGTCAAACATTTCTCTGGAAGGTTTTTTTATATCTGTATATAAATCTATATTTTTTATATCTAAAGGTTGAAAGTTGATGTATGTGGTATTATGCCTAAAAATGAATATTTAAAAAGCAGACCCTTTATACTATCTAAACAATTAGGTATATAATTTGTAGTTTAATTTTTAATTGATCTAATTATATTTATTCAAGGGATTAAAATTCTATAAGAGGAGTTCCTTAGAAGTTTTTATAGTATTATTATTTTGCTTTTTATGCTTTTACTAGTTTAGTGTTATAATTCTTTACCTTCTCTATAAAATGATTGTAGGTAGAATTATACTATCTACTATTGATTTTATATAGTGATTTATATGATAAATTATATAGTTACCACTTATTTAGCTCTTACATGTCAAGCTCTGTGCTGAACATTTTTACATATATTATCTAATTTTCAAAAACAACCTCATAGGTATAATTTTCATCTCCATTTCATAGCTGAGAAAATGAAAGCTTAGCTAACTTATTCAGTGTTGTATAGCTAGTAAGAGGCAGAACACAGACTGAAACAACTGCAGAACTGAACCCATTTGTGGTATTATGGAGTTGCCATTATCAGAAATTTTTACCACTTGGACCAGAATAAAAAATACCCAAACTTAAAAAATCCCTATTGTATACTGTCTAGTGACAATATGTCTTTTGTAATTGTTTTTGTTGTTCTTTAGCCTCTGTTTTCCTAAGGGTTTTGTGTTTGTTTTTTTTAACCATCACTATTCTCACATCTTGTATTGTGAAGGTGACCAAGGTTGTATATAGATATTTTCATTTATTACTATGGTTAAAATTTTAGTTTCAGAAAGTCATTATTTTAAAGGTATAAGAAATGGGCCAGTTTCATCTTTCTCAAATACTCAGATTAAGGACTGAATTTTATTTAAGTTGCTTAGATCATACTGTTATTGAAATTACATTGTGCTGTGTTTGTGTTTAATTATCCAGGACCATAATTATGGTGCTCGTCCTCCTCCAACACCTCCAGCTTCCCCTCCTCCATCAGTTCTTATTAGCAAAAATGAAGTAGGCATCTTTACCACTCCTAATTTTGATGAAACTTCCAGTGCTACTACAATCAGCACCTCTGAGGATGGAAGTTATGGTACTGATGTAACCAGGTGCATATGTGGTTTTACACATGATGATGGATACATGATCTGTTGTGACAAATGCAGGTAAAATATTTCATGCTATTTGCTTATTTTCTTGAATGCTCCTAATGTTTGTGATTGTTAATGTTGGAAAAGATAATTAAAGTCACTTTGAAAGGAACTAATAAATGAATTTTTAAAGTGATCCTTCTGCTACTATCATTGCAAACTGTTTTGCTCCTAGAAAGTGCCCTATGGGAAAGAAAGAAAGAAAAAAAACTATCTTAAGAGTTTTTTTGAAATCCTCATTGTTAATTGAGTAATAGGCAGTCAGTTCTAAACTTTATTTATACAGAATCACACCACTCTTTTCACTCATTCAATAGTAATACACTACATAAAGTAGACAAGATACAAGTGAGAGGAGAATTGAGTCCTGTGTATTTCCTTTGGAGTTATCTGTGCTTGTAGTCAACTGTGATTTTCCAGTTTGGGGGAATTATACATTTGATTGATGTTTGTTTGACCTGACTCTCTCACCTCCTTTTGACTTGAACCTTGCAGCACTCTGGAGTCTCCTTGAACCAGAACCACAGTCTCCCCTCCCCCAACCCTGGTTCAACCACCAAGAAAGGCCTCCTCCCCTAGAGAAGGTGTGATTGGGACAGAAAGTGGGGTTTTGTTTTCTTTATTTTTTTTTTTTCTGGTGGGAGGGAGTTGGGGAGGATGGAGAGGGGACAGTAGGGTTTCAACCTGAAAGTTACTGAGTCCATCCCCTGCATAGGCTGGGAAGCAGAGAGTATTTAAGCAGTATTTAAGCGCTGTAGAGGGTAAGAAAGTTTGATAGTTTTCAGAATATCCTGGATCTGGTCCTTAAGGCATAGCTTCATTATTTTATTTGAAATAGTATTCATATTTGAATGTGAGTATAACATTTGGCCTTGTTGAGCCAAATATAAATTACTTTGCATTATTTGTAATCCTGTTCCCGTCTATTAAGTTAGGTGATTAGGAGTGAGATGTAATTGATACAAACATGCAGTTAGGGTTATATTTCAAAAAGGTGATTTACCTTTGTCAAAAATGGGAAAAATTAGTCTTAAGTGAAATGTGAAATTTGATGTTATTTTTATGGAAAGTTGTAATATTAATACTTTGAGTTAATTTTAATAATAAAACTATATTGTGATGCTTTTTCAAATTAACAACTAAACTTATGGTACATACTATTACCATAAGCAATCACCTCAGCAAGTTTATTCAGGAGGTAAATTTAAAACCGAAGAAAAAAAAAATAATAAAAAAAAATAAATCGAAGAAAATAACTTCACTGGTAACTTGTTTTCCTCATTATTTTTTTTATTACTTAGTAGCAACTCTCAATTCATATTTTAACCAATCATATAAAATATCTCATAGCTGATTTTTGTCTTATGTGATAAATTATATACCATTTGACAGTATTTTTATTCTAACGCATAATCTAAAGTGTTTTTCTTTTGATTAATTACAATGATCTATATATAATATAGAATTATATCTATTAGAAAATAGTGAAATAGTTCTTACGATTTATACCTATCTACAAATTCTTGAAGGACCAGTTCACATATTTTGGATTATTCAAGGTATTTGCTTTTAGCAACTGGTCTATTTGTAATGAATTTTTTGTTATTCTACTTTTCTACTGCTTAATCTGTAGTATAATATATACTGCCAGTATAATACATACTTAATTTTTTTCCTCTGTTCTTGTTTTACATTGCCTCTATGCATTTTCATGTACCTGCTGCCCATACTTTCTTTCAAGTTTGCCAACTAGAGCTCTGATATTTATTCATTTCCTAGTTTTATTTCTTCTATTGTCTCCATGACAGTATAACTTACCCCCAAATTTAACATAATTTGTTATTCTAACTCTTGTCAAGTGCTTTGCTTTTCTTTTAAACTTTTTTCCCCTATCATCTTTGATATATCGACAGTTATCTTTACATTCTACCAATTCTTGTCCCAACATCCTCAGTTAAGAAAAAGCAAGGTCATAGCAGTTAACTTAGTAGCTTTTATGTATAAATCATATATATTAAAAAGTAGCTCATTATTATATAAAGAATAAATAAGATTATTTTTAGAAACAGGCATATATATCAGGTATAAACCAATTAAAGTTTTGTCCATAAAATAGCCTCAAACTTGAGAAGTTTGCCTTAAGCTGCTCCATGTATTAGTCTTAAAAATAGAGTTCATAATAAATTTAGTCTCTATCTTCATGGAATGACTCTTGGATTCTTTAACAACTTCTCTGCCATCATTCTAGTTCTTTTGGTTCTTTAACTTAGATCTGGAATGTTGGAAAAGCCTCTTAGTTGATTTTTATACTCATACAATCAAAACAACCTCTAATTGTTACCTGTTGCCAGTTAGAGGAATGCTACACACACTTTGACATTCCAGGTTCTATATACTGTAAATACACTTTACTCATTGAATTTTATTCCCCTCTGTTTCTCAAAATGAACATTCTTCAAATACATTAACTGCCTTCTGACTGTTGCTGTCTATATCCATCTACTTGAGAAAACATTGCTATGTGACATTTCTTTCTGCATAATTTCCCATGTGAGGTTCTCTTCAAGTCCCATTGTTCTCCAGGATGCTTTTCCCATTAATTCCAAATAGTGTGGACATCTGCAGGTTGTGATTTGTAATAAAATATGTACCTTTTACATTTTAATATTATATTTGCTTTAGAAATTTGTATCATGTATATGATATCCTATATTTGTCCTCTTACTTTAGCATCTCAAAGTTTTATCTTTCCAAGGACATATTTCTATGAATTCTTCACGTTACCTTTTATATTGCTAAACTCAAAATAGGCATTTATTAAGTGATAGTTAAATAGAATATCAAATCTTAATTTAAGTATGATTTTAATAATATTTTGTATGTTCTACTTTTTTTTCCTTCCTTTTTAAAGTGTTTGGCAACATATTGACTGCATGGGGATTGACAGGCAGCATATTCCTGATACATATCTTTGTGAACGTTGTCAGCCTAGGTAAGTTGTGCATGCAGTAAAATTGCCAGTAATTTTACCGAGGTAATCTTTAGTTAACAGAAGTTTATGTACGAATTCTAGATTAAACAATGAATGGATGCTGTGTTAATATGTGCTTCATTTTTATGGTTTGGGGTTTTGTTTGCTTTCATTCTGACATCTCTAAAATTGGGAAGAATCTTTCCATTGATAATGTGTCATGGTTTATTTTCTATCTAGGGTTTTTAATAATGCATAAAATACTAGTGCATTTTCTAAGTGACATCTTTTTTCAGTGGACTGCACATATGTTAAAAAGTTATTAGAAGGGCCTTCCCTTCTAATACACAGTTTTGTAAGGCTTATACTATTACTCTGCCTATTGGCAATAATGTGTTTTCTTCCCATTTCTTTTTCTGTGTTTTTAAAAAAATCTTTTTAAATGGACATTTCAAGCCTATATAAAAGTACTGGTATAATGAACCCACATGTTTCTACCACCCTGCTTTAGCAGTTCTCAATAATCTTTTCATTTACACTGCTATGAATTTTTCTCCTTCATATATTTTAATGCAAATCCCAACTATATTATTTCATTCATATGTATCTGTATATATATTTAAGTATATATATTTCCGTTTGTATATTTCAGTATGTATCAATAAAAGAATTCTTAACAAAAATCTGTAATCACAAAACAATTACTATACTTGCAACAAAATCTACATTTAAGCACTTTTTGTTTTTAAACATAATTTATTTTTGGCTATGCTGGGTCTTCATTGCTGCATAGACTTTCCTCTAGTTGTGGTGAGCAGAGGCTGCTCTTCACTTGCGGTATGGAGACTGCTTCTGTTGGGAGCACAGGCTCTGGGGCGTTGGGGCTTCAGTAGTTGTGGCACGTGAGGCCAGTAGTTGCAGTGCGTGGGCTCTGGAACACAGGCTGAATAGTTGTGGCGTGTGCGCTTAGTTGCTCTGCGGCTTGTAGGCTCTTCCCAGATCTGAGATCAAACCTGTGTCCCCTGCCTTGGCAGGCGGATTCTTTACCACTGGACCACTAGGGAAGCCCCCGTTCATGTTTGTGCTAAGTCGTGTCTGACTCTTTGTGACCCGTTGGACTGTAGCCCACCAGGCTCCTCTGTCCTTGGGACTCTATGGGCAAAAATACTGGAGTAGGTTGCCATTTCTTTCTCTAGGTCATCTTCCCAACCCAGGAATTGAACCTGAGTCTCCTGTTTCTACTGCATTGCAGGCAGATTGTTTAGCTGCTGAGCCCTCAGGAAAGCTCCAGGGAAGCCCCCAGGCATTCTTAAAGTATTGATATACATCTCTTTTAAGTCTCTAGTAATGTACACCTATACTCTTTACCCCACCAACCCCAATCTCTGTTGCAGTTTGTTTCTTTAAGGGAATGAATTGTTTATCCTGGTGACTTTACCAATTCCATTTTCATGATTTAAGAGTTTTCTCTCTCTGTATATTTCTATAAATAGTGTGTAATTAGATTTAGATCCCCCTCCTTTTTGCAGGGTAAGACATAGACCATATTCTATCAAGTGACACATAATATATGAATGGGACCCATTGATAGTCATTTTTAAGATCTATTAATTGATTCAGTTCAGTTCAGTCGCTCAGTCGTGTCCGACTCTGCGACCCCATGAATCGCAGCACGCCAGGCCTCCCTGTCCATCACCAACTCCCGGAGTTTGCTCAAACTCATGTCCATTGAGTTGGTGATGTCATCCAGCCATCTCATCCTCTGTTGTCCTCTTCTCCTCCTTCCCCCAATCCCTCCCAGCATCAGGGTCTTTTACAATGAGTCAACTCTTTGCATGAGGTGGCCAAAGTATTGAAGTTTCAGCTTCAGCATCAGTCCTTCCAATGAACACCCAGGACTGATCTCCTTTAGGATGGACTGGTTGGATCTCCTTGCAGTCCAAGGGACTCTCAAGAGTCTTCTCCAACACCACAGTTCAAAAGCATCAATTTTTCAGCGCTCAGCTTTCTTCACAGTCCAACTCTCACATCCATACATGACCACTGGAAAAACCATAGCCTTGACTAGATGGACCTTGGTTGGCAAAGTAATGTCTCTGCTTTTTAATATGCTGTCTAGGTTGGTCGTAAGTTTCCTTCCAAGGAGTAAGTGTCTTTTAATTTCATGGCTGCAGTCACCATCTGCAGTGATTTTGGTTGCAAATTAAGTGACGTGTTAATTCTGTTGCTTACCACTTATTAGCTGGACTGTTTCTGTAGAACCTCCCCATATTAACTGTTTAGTTCTTTTATATTTTACTGAGGAATGGCAGGATAAATCCTTGTTGATTTGTAGTGTTCATCTGTTTTCAGAATAATGAAAATAATTTTAAGAAGTCAGGGGTTTAAACATACTGGGTATCAGCATATTGCAGTTATCAGCATGACAAGATATCTCAGGCTTATCTTCTACTTCTGTGCCCCAAGCTCAGAATAGGTTTTCAAGACCAGAATCTGAGAGCTAGTAATATTCCTTCCTACTGGACTTCTCAGTGTTCCTATGCCTTTTTAGTAGATGAAGCTAGTCTACTATAAGTTTTGTGTGTTTATTTTTAAGATAAAATACAGGAGTTTATATTGATATTGCAACTTAAATTTAGGGATACAGTTGACCCTTGAACAGCATGGATTTGAACTATGCATGTCCACTTATGTGTGAATTTTTTTCAATAGTAAATATTACAAAACTACAAATGCTGCATTTTGGCATCCCTAACCCTCACATTGTTCAGGGGTCAACTCTACAAGCTTTCATCTTACTGTTTCTGTACTCCACCTGTGTCTCCTATGCTAGTTCTCTACAACATGGTCAGTAATCAGAGTATCACATAGTTTTCTCAACTGCCTAATTGCATAGAAGAATATAACAGTTTCAGAGTAACAGTACCAACATTAGCACCAACAATATGATTATGTAAAAAACTTAGAACTTTTTTTTCCCCTTTAGATATTTTCCATAGGGATGTATAGTTAATTTATTGTGTTTGAGGTCTCTTGAAAGAATTTTACTGTTTACATACTGTGTACACACTTCAGGCTTTGATTGTTTTATTTTTGATTTTTTAAAAGTTAACCTTTTCAAGTAATGTAGATTCACATGCATTTGTGAAATAATACAGAGATCCTCTGCATCCTTTATTCAATTTCTCCTAGAAGTAACATCTTGCAAAACTGTTAATACAGTATCACAGGCAGCATACGACATTGGTATAGTCAAGATACAAAAAATTTCAATCACAAAGATCCCTCACGTTGCCTTTTCCACTTCGATCTTTGACCCTTGGCAACCAATAATCTATCTATACTCTATTTCATTAATTGTGTCATTTAAAGACAGAAATGAAATTACACAGTATGTGATCTCTTGGGAGTGGCTTTTTTTTTTTTTAAACTGAGCAAAATTCCCTGGAAAACCAGCTAATTTGTGGCATGTTATCAGTATTTTGTGTTGTTTTTTTTTTCTTTTTTCCTTTTTCAGATTAGTGTTATATGGTATATATGTACCAGAGTTTGTTTAACCACCTACTGAAGGACATTTGGGTCATTTCCACTTTTTTGGCTATTGCAAATAAAGTTGCTGTGAACATTTGTGTACAGATTGGGGTGTGAACCTAAGGTTTGCTTTCTCTGGTGTATGCCCAAGAGTGCAATTGCTTGGTCATTTGGTAGTTGCATGTTTGCTATTGTTGTTTAGTTGCTCAGTCGTGTCCAACTCTTTTACAGCCCTGGACTGTATCCCATCAGGCTCCTTTGTCCATGGGATTTCCCAGGCAAGAACCCTGGAGTAGATTGCTATTTCCTTCTCCAGGGGATCTTTCCAACCCAGGGATTGAATCCCCATCTCCTTCACTGCAGGAGAATTCTTTACCACTGAGCCACTTGCAAAGCCCCAGTTGCATGTTTAGTTTTGTAAGAAATTGTCACGTTGTCATGCAACAGAAACCAGCACAACATTGTAAAACAATTATCCTCTAATTAAAAATAACTTTTAGAAAAATTGTCATTATTTTGCAGAGTAGTTGTATTTACTTCCTGTGAGAAATGGATGAGTAATAATTTTGTTTTTAAGAATGACTTTTTATATCTTTCTTGTATAGTCATATGCTTGTTTAGTTATGTAAGTAGTCCCATCGTTCCTGTTCCTTTGACTTTGAAAGTAACAGTTTTTTAAAAAATCAGTTATTCCTTCCAATTTTTGTTATAATATTAGAAACAGATATGCACGTGGTGGTGGTTTAGTCACTAAGTCATGTCCAACTCTTTTGACCTCTTGGACTGTAGCCTACCAGGCTCCTCTGTCCTTGGGATTTCCCAGGTAAAAATACTGAAGTGGGTTGCCATTTCCTTCTCCAGGGGATCTTCCTGACACAGGGATCGAACCCAGGTCTGTTGGATTGTAGGCAGATTCTTTACCCATTGGGCCACTAGGGAAGTACAGATATGAACATGTATATTTGTATTCCCCTGATTACTTAGCTAAGCAATGGTACATAGAGTTTTTGCCACAGTAGTTTTTTGTCTTAAAAATTTGTTCTAAAGATCACTTCATGGTAATAATATAGAAATTAACTTACTTCTTCCTATAACTCAAGATGCTCCATCTTTTACATGTTGTATACTTTAGACAGCCCTTTGAGTGGACATTTGAGTTGTTTCCAGTCTTTTGTAATTGCAAATAGAAGTGAGATTGTTCAGTAAAAGGGTAAAAGTATGTGTAAAATTTTGTCTGATACCGCCAAATTCCCCTCCAGTAGGAACTGTTCCATTTTGAATCTCCACCAGTCATGGATAAGCATGCCTATTTACCCCCGCCTCACAACAGTTTTTGACAGACTTGGATTTTTGCTGATTTAACTAAGTGAGAAATGGTAATGTCACTGTGATACTTTTCATTGCTTTATTATGAGTGAGGTTTTTCTATGTGACTTTGTTTCACCTTTTAATAGTTACTAGCCTTTTGCCAGAGAGTTTTTTTTTAACATATTAAAATCTTTTATTTTTAATCATGAAGTAAATATCTACTGATGAATTCAGTAAGAGTTAGTTAAAAACTGACCATTAATGAGGATAGTCACTTAAGCAATAACTGGCTGTCATTCTGTGATAACTACAATTATCAGTAATGCTAGGATAGTTTTGACCTTCCAGACATTAAGGCAAGTCTGAGTAGCAGGTACTTCAGTCTAAAGCCCTTATTCTCCCAAATAACTGTATCTAGCTATTTGACCTTTAGACTAATAAGTTTAGACAGTGAAAACATTGCAAGGATGGTGTGGGGGGGGCAAATAAAACAGTTACTATGGATGCTCTATTTCATGAGTGGAGGCTGGAACAAGTTAATGAAATATTTTAGTTGTTAAATATTTAGTGTTTATCACTTCAAAAATGGAAATAATTTAGGCAATTAGTAATTATCTAGTGTTTATCATTTCAAAGATGGAAATAATTTAGGCAGATAGTAATAGTGCAATAATTATATTACCATTTCCCCCCTAAACTTTTGTTTTAAATATTCAGTTTGGGAAAAAGTAGGGCTTCCCTGGTGGCTCAGATGGTCAAGAATCTGCCTGCAATAACGGAGACTTGGGTTCAGTCTCAGAGTTGGGAAGATCCCTTGGGGGAGGGCATGGCAACCCACTCCAGTATTCTTGCCTGGAGAATCCCCAAGGACGGAGGAGTCTGGTTTTCTAAGTATAAAATTGTTTTCTTAACACAACAAAGTCAGTTAACTGGCATCTACTGCTAATTATGCTAATCAAATCTAAACTGCAAGGCAAGTGATAATACACATAATTTATGTTGTTCATTTTTCAATAAGAACACTGGAGAAATTATAAAGTTTTTATCACATTTAAAACAGATCTTTATATCTAAATTTATGAAAGTTTGATAAATATGTTAATATTTTAATGTAGGAGTTTGGATAAAGAGAGGGCGGTGCTACTACAACGCCGGAAAAGGGAAAATATGTCAGGTAGGTAAAAAGGATCTATAGTAAATGAACTTTAGTATGACTGAGAGAGTAAGTGGCCTGCATGTTTTTAGTCAGATGTAAACCCCTGTTTAATGAACATTGGTTATATGTATAATTTACTATCTCAGGTATACATTTTAAATATTCTTTTTTATAGATTTTATAGAACAGTAATATTTATTTTAGAAAATACGGAAAACAAAAATTTAAAATCATATCTTTGTGCACATAGATAACCTATTGGTTTAAAGAAGTAAAATATGTTCTTTAGAAAGATGGTGATCCATTAGTTGATCACGTGGGATAGTATTTATTTTATTTTTAGGAATAGGATTTAAAGGTGTAACATATGCTAAACTTTCACTGTGGCTTTTAAAACATGTTAACACCAATACAACTGGTTTTGAATAATAAGTTTTTTTTTAACTGATGGATATTTAAATTGTTTCTAGCATTTTTGTTTTGTCTTGTTTTTGTTATTACAAATAGGAAGGTCAATGAAACCCTTTTAGATAAGGTGTTTTTTGTGTTTTTTTGGTTTGTGTCCCATTTTATCTTTGGATAGATCCCTAGATATGGGGTTGCTGGGTGAAAAGGATAAGTGCATATAGAGTTTTGCTAGATATGGCTCAATTCCCCTTCATAGAGAATTTTTAATTACAGACACTGGCAATGTTTGTAGGTGTCTGTTTCCCATGGTCACACCATCTGAGTACCTTGTCAGATTCTGTATCCTTTCTAGTTTAATGGTTAAGAAATACATTGTAATTTGCATTTAAATGTGTCTTACTATGAGTGAGGAAGGGGGGGGAAAAGGTTTATTCTTCAGAAAGATAGAGAAATAATAGTTTGTCATGAAGAATGGTATTTTATTGTTTGAAATAGAAATATTATTTATGCAGTAATTTTTATTTTGCCTTTGAAGATGGTGACACCAGTGCAACTGAGAGTGGTGACGAGGTCCCCGTGGAGTTATACACTGCGTTTCAGCACACCCCGACGTCGGTCACGCTGACCGCCTCGCGGGCTCCTAAGGCCAGTGATAAAAGAAGGAAGAAGAGTGGGGAGAAGGAACAGAACATTTCAAAATGTAAAAAAGTAAGTTTTTCCTGTTTTGAGGATGACTAGACAGGGAGTGACAGTTTTACAGGAAAGACAGAATTATGGATAGTATTAATAGCTAGAAAAGGTAGCAAGATCAAGTTTAATTTTAAAAAACTCATTAAAAAATTTTAATGTATTTTAAAGACTGAAATGGAGTGGAGAAAAATGTTTGCAAACTGCTTTGAAATCATCACTATGATGAGACTAGTTATAGAAATGCAAAAGAAGTTTTAAGGTAAGATTTAGTGAAAGTTGCCGTTCTATAAAACAGAAATAAGCGTGGTAAATTTGTAGTAGCTTATAAACGGGTAGAGGTTTGTAGCTGTTTGTTTCTGAATCATGTTTAATCATTTTATAAGGCTACACATTTGTTGAGTTTCTTACTATCTAGATTTTTCTCACTTAAATTTTTGTATTAAAATATCACCAGGATATGGCAGAAAACTGTAAAGAGTGAAATTATACCTAGATATAAAATGAAGTTTTACCCCCCCTAAACATTGGTTTTTTTGGAGTAAATCTTTATGATATTTGATTATTTAATAGGCAGCATGTACTTTTAAATACATTTTTCCGTTTTCTAATTTCACCTTCCTATTTAAAATAAGTCTTGATTTATTAGTAGTCTTGATTAACTATTAGTAGTCTTCACATATATGTCTCTCTAATTTTGCTTCTCTATACAATTGTTACCAAATTCTACCTCTGTTTTCTGACATGTTATCCTTACTTACAGTGTTCCTTTCATTACTAGAGTATTCTTTTCTCCGTCTTTATCTTTTAAACTCCTATTCTACTTTGAGGCCCATCTGAAGCACTACTTTTTCAATGAAATTTGCTTTTCTCCTATCAAAAATGATCATCTTTCTTTATATTTCATCATGGCACTTGAACCTGTTATTATAGCACTTAATCAGATTCTGCTTTATTTCATTGTTACTTTCCTCATCTCAGAGTGTAGTGTACAGAGGAAGAGATCATCTGTTAAGTGCATTTTACAATTTAGGAAGTCATGTTTAGGTATTAACGATCTTTTTCTCTCATGCTGAATTAGTAATACTTGATAAGGATTAGGAAAAAAAATCTAAGAACTGGGCATAAAGATCTAGTTTGCTTTGCTGTTATGTTTTTACTACTATTGGGGCAATATGTAGTTAAAAATACACAGCAAAAAGATGTATCTAATTTTGCTTTTTATTCAACCTGTTGTTATGGCTGATTGTTAAAAATGCGAATGGTGTTCACAGTAGACATTCTGGACAGATGACATTTAAAAAATACTCAAACACCTAGTAAGGTGTTGGTTGGTGTTTTAGCAATTCAGAGCTTTGACATGAAGTGTTAACACTGTTAGAGACATAGATTGTGTATTGTGACCCACATATTAGGAGTTTAAAAATTTTATTAATTGTTAAAATTTTCTGATTTTACTTGAAAATAATTCTTTACACTTGATATTAATTTTTTTCATAAAATTATTGTCTGCACATATTACTTAGAAATGTTCTTTTATTATTTTCTTTCAGTGTTTCCTCTGTAAACCAAACTTGTATCTTCTTTCATCATACTTCAGATTTTTCTTTTGTTTCAGCTGCATAGCCATTATGCAGGTTTAAAATCTGTAAATCATCTTCAGTCTTTGACATTCACTCTTGATTTTTCCTTTGGAATGTCTCTTCGCTGCGTTCTTATTTTTCTTCCTTTTTGCTTCTACAAACCCAATCTATGCCCTCTTCCCTCATAGTAGTATAGTAATACCTTCTTTAATTTCTCCAACTTTATCCTCTTTCCACTTCAGTCATTCTGCACTTGGTTATGACATTTTCTACAAATACTGTTTTATATCACTTCTCTGCATGCTAAGTTGCTTCAGTTGTGTCCACCTCTTTGCTACCCGATGGAACATGGTCTGCCAAACTCCTCTGTCCATGGGATTTCCCAGGCAAGAATACTGGAGTGGGTTGTCATTTCCTTCTCCAGGGGATCTTCTCAACCCAGGATCAAACCCATGTCTCTTATGCCTCCTGCATTGGCAGGTGGGGTCTTGGCACCACCTGGGAAGCCCTTCCCTGTTGAGAGGTATTTCATAGATTCCTCCATCATAGTGAAGATCTTAAAGTATTTAAGCCAGAATCTTAAAATCTGACTGACTTTCATGACCTAATTTTACAGTTTTTTAACCAGTCTTACGTCATACTGTTTTTAGTAGGTACAAGTGTGGTATACTAGTTTTTTTTTGAATGCGACATATTTTTGCTTATTGCATGCCTTCTTTCTTATTTCTTTAGTACCAGAATTGTGTTCAGTTTTCCATATGGCTGAACAAATCCATTTTCTGTGTTCCTAGCTCTTTTCCCATGTTTTATGTGAAGATTCTTTGCTGCTCTTACTGCTTCTGCTTCTCTTCCTCCTCCTCCTCCTTTTAACAAAACTTGCTCTCTTCCAACATACAGTCTACACACAAACTTGGAACTTAAATTTGGAACTATATTGCTTACTCTAGGTTTAATGTTTGTTAATCTCTGTAAATACAGAGTTAATCTCTCTAAATACACTCACTTTGTGGAGTGGAGTGGTGAAGTGAGTCTTAAATTCCACTTTAGAATGTGGCAGAATAGAGAGTTCCCATTAAATATTAGTTAAGTACAGTTCTGTTTACCACATTGCTTATTATTCTGAGTCCCAATAGGTGCTCAAATATTACTTGCTAGTTGACCTAGAAAATTAAGGTAATAACAAAATTGTTTTATCACCACCCCAAATCTTTGCTCATGACTTAAAACTACTATAATATTTTTAATACCTTCCAGCTTTTATCAAGTGTTTTTCCATGACTGTATTTTAATATTGAGCAAATAGAAAATTTAGACATTTTCTTAGCATTAAATATATATACATAATTTCATGTTTTTACATTGTATTTATTTTTAATAGTAGTTTAGTGTTCTAGTAGATGATTTTACTTCAATATTCCCTTAGTTCTGGCTATATTGGTTTTTACCATATTTTGTGTAATTATGCAATTTCAAGAAAAAGCTTGAGTGAGCTCATTCTTAGATATTAATTTATCCAGTTTTTAAAGATCTAACTCAGAATGCTGTGTTATTTCAGGCCTTTCGTGAAGGATCTAGGAAATCATCAAGAGTTAAGGTAAACACATTGAATCTAAGCCCTAATTATCAATTGTCAAGTATCTAAAATCTTACTAAGTGGTTGCTTGGTCATAATCTTTCATTAATGCTCTCCCCATTCTGTGTCATTTCATTGCTTATTATCTTTATGAAATGAAGTGGGAAGAAGTGGGACCATAGAGAATTCTAATTGGATTAAAGTTTATTAACACTGTTAACATTAAACAAAAAGGGATACATAAGTAATTTCTAATATTGATTCATTTTTCATTTATCATTGTATTCCATGTCTCTAGTGCCACTTTTTTTTAGTATACTAGACATATAAAATTAGAGAAGGAAATGGCAACCCACTCCAGTACTTTTGCCTGGAAAATCCCATGGATGGAAGAGCCTGGTAGGCTACAGTCTGTGGGGTTGCAAAGAGTCAGACCCGACTGAGTGACTTCGCCTTCACCTTCAGACATATAAATGCAAAATCATACTTGGAATTTGAAATTTTGCTCTTCTACATAGTTTGAATTCTAGGGATTTAGTCAAGTCAGTAGTTATAAAATACTTTGAAATCACATAGATTCACCATGTAAGTACAAACTTGTTACTTGTACCTTGAATTAATTAGTATACATCCTTAATTTTGTAGAGGCCAGGATTGCTGAGAGAAGCAAGCCCAGCCCCTCACCCCCCAACCCTCCCACCCTCCTCCAACTCTGCCTTCCCTTAAAAGATAGGTTTGTGTTGGATGATACAGGTCAGCTACACAGTGTTACTCTTAGATTTTTAGGATAGGTAGTAAAGGAAAATAAGTATCTCAAGTTGGCAGATATTAAAATAGGATGTGGGAAGAATGTTACTCTTAGGTTTCTAGGATAGGTAGTAAAGGAAAATAAGTATCTCAAGTTGGCAGATATTAACATAGGATGTGGGAAGAATGTTAGAATGTATCTGTTGTACCCATAGTATAAAGTGTAATAATTATTAATTACCCCACATTCCTGAAAGACAGATCATTAAATAGCTGTCAAATGATTTGTTTTTCTTAAGAATGTTAATACATGGTGTTGGCAACATACTGCAAGTCCAAAGTTTTATAAAATGTTCTTTATATGTTAAAGTTGGGTATTTTATATTTACCATGTTAAATTTGTATTTATGGTATTTTTTCTGATGCCAGAGTGACGATCTGAAAAAGGGTTTTATATTAAATTCTTGGATCTATTCATCCTTCAGTGGTTTTCCTTTCTTTCCACTTTATTTAATCTGAATATCAGACTTAATGAGGAAGGAACATCTTTTACTTAACTGAAATATGTTTTCATTTATTATGTAAGGAACTGACTAAGGAATTAAAACTTTCAAAATGCTTTGTGCATCTTTGAAAATTTTTTCCTTAACCTGAAGATGTCTGTTTATGATCATTACATTTCCAATAAGTGATTCTGTCATATGTGAAAAAGGTTCAAGAGATATAGAAGAGCTCTGATCCTCTTCTGTAGAGGAGTTTTTTTTTGGAAAAGGGAGCAAAAAAGAAAAAAATTTAAATGGACTAGATTTCTTTAATAGAGGTGATAAAAATCTTAATATGTAGTCATGTAAGAGAAAGACAGGTATTTATGTTATCACATATGGAATCTAAACAATATGAATAAATACAACAAAATGGAAACAGACTTACAGAGAACAAACTCGTGGGTTACCAGTGGGAGAGAAGGGGACAAGGGTAAGATGGGGGTTAGAGGATTAGGAGTTACAAACTACTATGTATGGAATAAATAAGCTACAAGGATAATAATAAGCACGGGGGATATAGTCACTATTATATAATAACTTTAGGTGAAGTATAATCTATAAAAATTTTGAATCACTGATATACACCTCAAACTAATATAATATTCTGAATCAACTGTACCTCGATATAAATAAATAATGGGTAGTTAAAAAAAGTGCTTGTAGACTTTTGTGTCTGTATGTAATATATGAAAAACATTTTTGTATTACAGAAATTATATTCACTATGAAAAACTCTGAAAAATAAAAAAATAAATAAAGGCCAAAAATATGTAATGTTTCATGAGTCCATAAAATGTCAATTAGTAAAATAAACCTCCTATCAAATAGCTGAACAACTTACTATAGTTTGTTTCATTATAGAAAAGATACTTTTTGTAATAGTTTATTTACTTATACATAAGGTGGACTGTTGGTAAATTTTAGTTAAGTGTTACTGTACACGTGTACATGTTTAACATGCACATATATAAACATTTTATATATATATAAAGCATATATAAAAATTTTCTTGAAATCTTTACGTGATTTTAAAATTTCATACTTACATTAGGTTGTACACATTATGGAAGTTACCTTCTCATAAAGATGTTCAGTTCTGTAGAAATCAGAACAGCATTTACAAACAGCTTAATTGAAACTTTGTGTTAAATCTATTATAAATTCAGTATAAATTTGAATTATACTATCAGTAAGATACAATATATGTTTTTGTTATCTGCATTAATTCATTTTCATCCTGAGATTACAAATAACTGAGGGAGTCCGGTTTTAATAAATTTTTAAAATAATGTGGTAATTATGCCTTTCTATAAATTTTATTCCAGTGAGAAAAGGAATTCCCTTTTTGTTTCATAAAATCTATTGAGAGGTTGTAACTTTTCACTACTTGGCATTTAGCATTCTTTTTTTTTTTTTTATTGGAGTATTGTTTTACAGTGGTGTGCTTCTGCTATACAGCAAAGTGAATCAGTTTTACATATACATATATACACTCTTTTTTAGATTCTTTTCCCATGTAGGTCATTATAGAGTATTGAGTAGAGTTCCCAGAGTATTGAACACTGAATAGGTCCTTCTTAGTTATCTATTTTATATCAGTATATATGTCAATCCCAATCTTCCTATTTATTCCTCCCCTGACCCTTTCACCCTTGGTAACCATAAATTTGTTTTCTACATCTGTGACTCTATTTCTGTTTTGTAAATAAATTCATTTGTACCATTTTTAAGATTCCACATATAAGTGATATCATCATAATTGTCTTTCTCTGTCTTATTTTGCTCAATCTGACAGTCTCTCCATCCATGTTGCTGCAAATGGCATTATATTTTGTTCTTTTTAGGGCTGAATAATATTTCATTTTATATATGTACCACATCTTCTTTATCCATTCATTTGTAGATAGACATTTAGGTTGTCTATTCCTGGATATTGTATATAGTGCTGCAGTGAACAATGGGGTGCCTGTATCTTGTCGGATTATGGTTTTCTCTGGATATATGCCCAGGAGTGGGACTGCTGAATCGTATGGTAGCTCTATTTTTACTTTTTATGGACCGTCCATGCTGTCCTTAATAGCAGCTGTAGCAATTTACATTTCCACCAACAGGATTGGAGGATTCAGTTTTCTCCACACCCTCTTCAGCATTTATTGTTTGTAGACTTTTTGATGATGGCCTCTCAGACCAGTGTGAGGTGATAACATCATTTGATTTGCATTTCTGTAATGATTAGTGATGTTGAACATCTTTCACATGCTTTTTGGCCATCTGTGTGTCTTTGGAGAAATGTCTATTTAGATCTTCTGCCCATTTTTTTTTTTTTTTCCAATTGAGCTGCATAAGCTGGCTGTTTATTTTGGAGATTAATCCCTTGTCAGTTACTTCATTTGTAAGTTACTTGTAAGTTACTTCATTTCTCCCAGTCTGTAGGTTGTCTTTTTTGTTTTGTTTATGGTTTTCTTTGGTGCACAAAAGTGAGTTCAGTTAGGTTCAGCTTTTTAAATTTTCATTACTATAGGAGGTGGATCAAAAAAGATATTGCTGTGGTGTAGCATTTAGCATTCTTAAACGTTTTTTTTTTTTTTTTCATTTATTTTTATTAGTTGGAGGCTAATTACTTTACAATATTGTAGTGGGTTTTGTCATACATTGACATGAATCAGCCATGGAGTTACATGTATTCCCATCCCGATCCCCCCTCCCACCTCCCTCTCCACCCGATTCCTCTGGGTCTTCCCAGTGCACCAGGCCCGAGCACTTGTCTCATGCATCCCACCTGGGTTGGTGATCTGTTTCACTATAGACGATGTACATGTTTCGATGCTGTTCTTTTGAATCAGTTCTAATGAGATGGATGAAACTGGAGCCCATTATACAGAGTGAAGTAAGCCAGAAAGATAAAGAACATTACAGCATACTAACACATACATATGGAATTTAGAAAGATGGTAATGATAACCCTATATGTAAAACAGAAAAAGAGACACAGATGTACAGAACAGACTTTTGGACTCTGGGAGAAGGCGAGGGTGGGATGTTTCGAAAGATTAGCATTCTTAAATGTTTTAAATGGGGGTATGGAGGGGGCAAGCACTTAAGCTTAAAGGTCCTTGTTCACACTCTGTGAGAAGTGAATTTTATTCTTATGTAAAATTTATCATGTGGACAATTCATTATAGATTTTGGAATTACACAAGAGTAAGATATCAGAGTATATTTTTGTTACAAACATGGTAAAAGTTGAAGTATTACATCATAAAATAAGTTTATAGTTAATATGCAATATGTATAGTTTACGTATAATTGCAGATTTTTTTTTTTCTGGTTAAATACAACTGTGAGCATAGACTAGATAGTGGTAGATTCAAAGAAGTTTTTCATATGCTATCTTTTTTTAACTGTAGACTATTTTGGGGTGTTGTAGTTTTATTGATAGCTCCAATTTGGCTACAGTAGTAAAAAGTTTCTGCTGTTCAGATTAACTCCCCTTCCTTCAGTTTTCCAAGCCATGTGTCTGGCATCAGTATAAAATGTAAGCTGCTCACTTTCCCACTGGGACCTACTTAGAAAGCCTATCATTATTTCTAGTTTATATTCTTTTATATAGATTGTCACTGTGTGTGTGTGTGTGTGTGTGTGTATAAATACTTAAAATCCAGATATTAATGCTCAGTTTGCTGTGATTTTAGGGCTCAGCTCCGGAGATTGATCCTTCATCTGATGTTTCAAATTTTGGATGGGAGACAAAAATCAAAGCGTGGATGGATCAATATGAAGAGGCAAATAATAACCAATATAGTGAGGGTGTTCAGAGGGAGGCACAAAGAATAGCTCTGAGATTGGGCAATGGAAATGACAAAAAAGAGATTAAATCAGATTTGAATACCAACAATTTGATCTTCAAACCTCCTGTAGAGGTAAATACATCATTTGCCAGAAGATGATAGAACAAAAATGTTTTTCTACTGTGTATTTTAAGTATTTAGACTGAATGCAGTCTGGTTTTATTTTATTTATTTGTTTAGGTTGTGCTGGGTCTTCATTGCTGCGCACAGGCTTTCCCTAGTTGCAGCAAGCAGGGGTTACTCTTCACTGCAGTGCTCAAAGAGAAACTGCTGCAGTGGTTTCTGTGAGTGCCGAGCACAGGCTCCAGGCCAGCAGGCTTCAGTGGTTGCAGTACATGGGCTCAGTACTTGTGGTTCATGAGCTTAGTTGCTCCAAGGCATGTGGAATCTTCCCAGACCAGGGATTGAACTGTGTCCCTTGCATTGGTGGGCAAATTGTTATCCACTGTACCACCAGGAAAGTCCAGAAGCGATCTGGTTTAGTTAATCTTAACTTTTCTCCCATTGTAGAGCCATATACAAAAAAATAAGAAGATCCTGAAATCTGCAAAAGATTTGCCTCCTGATGCACTTATCATTGAGTACAGAGGGAAGTTTATGTTGAGAGAACAGTTTGAAGCAAATGGATATTTCTTTAAGAGGTATATTTATTTTCCCATATTAGTTTTCTATAGTTAAGTATTGAATTTTTTACTAATTTAACTATAATGTGTTTTTTTGTTCTCTAAGTGATCAATTTAATATTTAAAATTATAGTGTTGTTGAACAGTGATTAATGACAACTTTTGAACCATGATAAAATGTAACAACAAAAAAGATGCAGATGCATTCCTTAGAATCTTACCCATCCTATTTTGTTGACAGTCTTAAAGCAATCTACTTAAAAATAAACTGTAGCAGTATAGGTAATGAAAATCTCTGATTACCTGATGTTATAAGGAACCTTTCCCATCTAGATTTGCTAGAACCTGCAAAGACCATTGGTGACCATGTCCTTCTTTTATCAGAGTATGTTAGATGTGGTCTTACTTTATTGTCACCACTTTCAGCTCTGGCTTTCTTGGTACTGGAAGGACTTTGGAGGCCTCTTCTATCATTTGTGATTTGGGGGATGGGAATTGATGTGATCTTATGATAGCCATTGCATCCCTGAGGTCTGGAAGTATTTTTCTCTCTCTAGGGAAATAACATTCTCAACCTATATACTATAATTATTTAAGTATTTTGTATTGTTATAACTTGTGTTACTTAAGTTACAAAAGATATACAAAAATCTTTCCCTTTTACTTAGCAGATTTGATCTGAAACAATGCTGTGACTCAAACACTTAAATGGAGTGATAGGAACTTTAATCGCATCTCATTATGAATCCTTATGTAAAGGCAGTAGTCATTCCCTTTTTATCATTGTTTGTAAATTTGAATTCCCACCTTGAACTAATTAATTTTCTTTGGTTTAGGTAAGGTTATAGGAACAGGTAAAAATATTATTAGCATGAATTAGCCTAGTGGTTAAGAATGGATTCTGGTATCAGATTGCCTGTATTCAAATCTTGGCCTCCCTACTTAATGTGAGTCTTTTAGAAATTTCTTAAATTCAAAATGTTAATAGTTCTAATGAATTTCTTTTTTTGTAGACCATACCCTTTTGTTTTATTCTATTCTAAATTTCATGGCCTAGAAATGTGTGTTGATGCAAGGACTTTTGGGAATGAAGCTCGGTTCATCAGGCGTTCTTGTACACCCAATGCAGAGGTAAGCATACATAAATCCTTTGGGGAGGCAGGGGTAGGGAATGTATGGAACTTGAGTATTTAATTAAGCACAGAAGTCTGGTGGCCAAAAAAGATCACCAGTTTGTATCCATTGATGCATTTTCTAGTGCCTAGCATCTTTCCATTATAAAAATTAAGATGATACTGGCTGTGAGGTCTTCAGTTACTTTGCACATTGAAGAAATGGTGATGTTCATTCTAAGAAAAACTGTTGGACTTCTCTGTTCTGGAAGCTCTATTTATGAGTCAAATATATGCTCTGATTTGCTCAAACTTGATGACAAAGCTGAAAGCTAAAGTTGATTTTATATGTGCTTCTATAGTTTTTTTTTTTAAGTTGTGATTTAGAAGTGGTATATAAAATATTTCTGGTTTGTTTTTTCTCATACCAAAATAAACATTTTATAGTTATATAATGTTATAGCTAAGAGTATAGGGTTTGAAGCCAGACTTATAGGTTCATGTCTTCTATTTGACTTAACTAGCTTTGCATCCTTGTCTGTGCTTCAGTTTTATTTGTAAAAAGATACTATGTGGACTAAAGGATTTAATGCGTGTAGACTATGTACCTGGAACAGGGTGTACTGTAGAAAAGTATAGTGTTAAACTGTACTTTAACTGTTTACTTATAAATTGTATCATTACTTCTTTTCATTAAATCAAAGATGCCATCAGTTGTAAAACTCTAATTAAGAGATGTTAAAAGGTGAAAAAATGTGCATCATAGAACTGATGAAATAGGGTATTTTCATTTTGATGCTACTAGAGCCTGTATCAAACTTGCATTGATGTATACCTCCTTCCCAGTTGATAATAAATGTACAAGTCTTACAATTAATAGCATATTTTCCATGTTGTATTTTGAATTACTTTGAAAAGAATAGTTTTTAAAATTGCAAGATGAGATGCTTCTAAAGGTAGAAAATAATTTATAGAGATACAAAACTCCTTCTGGAAATATAAAAGTATTCTTTTAACTAACAGGTGAGGCATGAAATTGAAGATGGAACCATACATCTTTACATTTATTCTATACAAAGTATTCCAAAGGGAACCGAAATTACTATTGCCTTTGATTTTGACTATGGGAATTGGTAAGTTCAAGTCTGTTGTTTTGAAATAATTTCTGAATGTCCCTATAAAAATATGGGTATTGTCATTACTTTTATAGCATTTTATTTTTACTTACCATTAGGCAATTTAAAATACTTGGAAACAAACATTTTGGTATTAGCTTCCATTATAGCATGGTTGCTTAACTCTTCTAAGTTTTTCTTATTTATTTATTCTAAAAAATAAAATTTTATTCTAAAATTTATTCTAAATTTTCTTATTTATTGTTGTTAATGTAATGCTTATAGTATAATAATTTGTAATCCTAATTGAGCAATACTGACATTGTTTATGTGAGAATTTTTTCCTTTTCTTTCTTGTATTTTAGGTAGGGTGTGCAATTTTAGTCATTCAATTAATTTGGTTAATCAATAGAAATGGATGATTTCACTTTTTGCCCCTCAAAAGAAAAGAAAAATTGTGCCAAATTTTCTTTGCAATGTAAATTGAAAGGGTTTGTGGAGATCCTGCAAGGAAACTCTGAGAACTATTGTTCTGAAACACTAGGGGGTAAGAAAAGTTAATTCTGAGTATAAAAACTTCAATTTAAATTTTCAAAAAGCTTACTGTAAAAAATAGTAATACACAGGTCCCTGTAGGGAGTTCCCTGGTAACCTAGTGGTTAGGATTCTGGGCTTTAGCTGCCATGGCCTGGGTTCAGTCCCTGTTCAGGGAACTGGGATCCTGCAAGCTGTGTGCTCCCCCCAAAAAAGTCCATGTGCCTACTTTCCAAATTAAGAAAACAAACCACTGTCCACTGAAGGCCCTCGTGTTTAGCAGCCAGATTGCATTTCTCTTCCCTCTTTCACCAGAGATAACTGCCATCTTTAATTTGGTGAGTTTAATGTTTTTACTATGTCTTTAGATGTCCCTAAATAGTAACCAGTAATTTTGTATGTTTTAAAAATTTATGTAAGTTACAATCTGTATTATTTTGCATTTATCTTTTCTCGTTCATTACTTTCATGAGATTCAGTTCTTTTGTTATATGTAGCTTTAGTTCATTACTTTCACTGCTGATGTTATTTATCCATTCCATTATTGGTGGGCCTTTAGATTTACAAAAAATGCTGCATGTGTACATGTTCTCCCCATGATAGGCACCTAGAGGTAGAATTGTTAGGTTGTAGAATGTGTCCAAACTCAGTTTTTACCAGATAAGGATGCATGACCAGTTTATATTCCCATACTTTTACTTCCTTGCAGCACTTCTTTACAACTTAAAAAATCAAAGTTAATCCACGTAGTATCTTTAAAAGTTTGTGTGGTATCTGTTTTACACGGAGACATTTTTAATGCCCATTATGTTTGCTGTCATTGAAATCTCTCCTTCTTCAGTATGCATCTCTACTTGATTGTTGGAGTCAGATTTCTCCTGATAACTAAAGTATTTCCTTTTTGGCTCTTTCTTCCCACCGCCCCCCACTCCCCCCCACCTCCCCCCTCAAGGTGGGAAATTTAGCATAATTGCTCTTTGCTCATTGCTTTGAGAGATTGTTTCCCGTAGTGGGTAAAAACACAAACATTTTATAATATGACTCTCTGGTTTCAAATCCTAGCTCAGTGACTTATATTAGTTATATAACCTTGAACCAGTTTCGTCATCTCTCTACCTCATTATGAGAATAATACCACCTTACAGGAATGTTTAGAAGAATAAGTTAACACATGTAAAAGGTTTCAAACAGTTCCTGGTACAAAATAAGTGCTGAATAAATATTACTTGTTGCCACTGTTACTGTTTGCAGTTCTACTTTCCTAAAATCACAAAGAAAATACCCAGAAAGAGTTAGTTTCTATTAATACCTGATTTGGAGAGTTGAAGGGTAGAGCATAATGTTTGAATTCTATCCTTGATTCATAGAATTAGGCAGTTTGATTTTGTATCTTTCTACCAGTGTTGATCACTGATCAGTGCAAAGAAATAGAGGAGAACAATAGAATGGGAAAGACTAGAGATCTCTTCAAGAAAATTAGAGATACCAAGGGAACATTTCATGCAAAGATGGGCTCAACAAAGGACAGAAATGGTATGGACCTAACAGAAGCAGAAGATATTAAGAAGAGGTGGCAAGAATACACAGCAGAACTGTACAAAAAAGATCTTCATGACCCGGATAATCACAATGGTGTGATCACTCACCTAGCGCCAGATATTCTGGAATGCGGACTGAAGTGGGCCTTAGGAAGCATCACTGCGAACTAAGCTAGTGGAGGTGATGGAATTCCAGTTGAGCTATTTCAAATCCTAAAAGATGATGCTGTGAAAGTGCTGCTCTCAGTATGTCAGCCAATTTGGAAACCTCAGCAGTGGCCACAGGACTGGAAAAGGTCAGTTTTCATTCCAGTCCCAAAGACAGGCAATGCCAAAGAATGCTCAGACTACCACACAATTGCACTCATCTCACACGCTGGTAAAGTAACGCTTAAAATTCTCCAAGCCAGGCTTCAACAATATGTGAGCCGTGAACTTCCAGATGTTGAAACTAGTTTTAGAAAAGTCAGAGGAACCAGAGATCAAGTTGCCAACATCCATTGGATCATTGAAAAAGCAAGAGAGTTCCAGAAAAACATCTATTTCTGCTTTATTGACTATGCCAAAGTCTTTGACTGTGTGGACCACAATAAACTGGAAAATTCTGAAAGCAATGGGAATACCAGACCACCTGAGCTGCCTCTTGAGAAATCTGTATGCAGGTCAGGAAGCAACAGTTAGAATTGGACATGGAACAACAGACTGGTTCCAAATAGGAAAAGGAGTGCGTCAAGGCTATATATTGTCACCCTGCTTATTTAACTTATATGCAGAGTATATCATGAGCAGTGCTGGGCTGGATGAAGCACAAGCTGGAATCAAGGTTGCCGGGAGAAATATCAATAACCTCAGATATGCAGATGACACTACCCTTATGGCAGAAAGTGAAGAAGAACTAAAGAGCCTCTTGATGAGGGTGAAAGAGGAGAGTGAAAAAGTTGGCTTAAAGCTCAGCATTCAAAAAACTTAAGATCATGGCATCCGATCCCATTACTTCATGGCAGATAGATGGGGAAACTGTGGCAGACTTTATTTTCTTGGGCTCCAAAATCACTGCAGATGGTGGCTGCAGCCATGAAATTAAAAGGCACTTACTTCTTGGAAGAAAAGTTATGACCAGCCTCGACAGCATATTAAAAAGCAGAGACATTACTTTGCCAACAAAGGTCCGTCTAGTCAGGGCTATGGTTTTTCCAGTAGGCATGTATGGATGTGAGAGTTGGACTATAAAGAATGGTTAGTACCGAAAAATTGATGGCTTTGAACTGTGGTGTTGAAGAAGACTCTTGAGAGTCCCTTAGACTGCAAGGAGATCCAGTTAGTCCATCCTAAAGGAAATCAGTCCTGAATATTCATTTGAAGGACTGATGTTGAAGCTGAAACTCCAATACTTTGGCCACGTGATGCTAAAAACTGACTCTTTAGAAAAGACCTTGATGCTGGGAAAATTTGAAGGCAGGAGGAGAAGGGGATGACAGAGGATGAGATGATTGGATGGCATCACCGACTTGATGGACATGAGTTTGAGTAAACTCGGGGAATTGGTGATGGACAGGGAGGCCTGGTGTGCTGCGGTCCATGGGGTTGCAGGGAGTCAGACACTACTGAGCCACTGAACTGAACTGAACCAGTATTGAACATGAGATGAGCAGGACTATTAGAAACTTGGAAAAATAAATTATTTTATATTTTGCTGCTGCTGCTAAGTCACTTCAGCTGTGTCCAACTCTGTGCGACCCCATAGATGGCAGCCCACCTAGCTCCCCCATCCCTGGGATTCTCCAAGCAAGAACACTGGAGTGGGTTGCTGTTTCCTTCTCCAATGCATGAAAGTGAAAAGTGAAAGTAAAGTCATGAACAAACATTAAACTATTCAAAACATGCAAAGTGGGAGACTTCCCTTATTGTGTAGCTCCAGTTTTGGCGTTCAACCTGTATCCAGGAAATGAACTAATAAATCTTGGTGGTAGACATATAGAAGGCAGAAAGTTAAGAAAATTGAAGAGCTCAAAGTGTGGTCTTTGGACTCAGATAGACCTGTATTTGAATGTCTTCCCTACTACTTAATGTATGACTTTGGACAAGATACTAACCCTCTGAGTTTTAATCTCATCTGTAAAATTGGAGTAATGACTATCACTACTGTGAAGATAAGAGAATGCAATTATTTTTCAAGCTTCCATTTATTTGAAAGAGGGAATACGTAAGGGCAAAAGGAATTAAGACTCAGTTTTTTTTCAAGGTAGCTTTTTAAAGAACTCTGGTTATTGAAATTATTTAAGACAAACTAGTTAAGGTTTGGTATTTATTTACCTAGCATTTTTTAATTTAAGTCAGATTTAGAGTATTTATCATATTCTGCATATATATTTTATAACACGCTGAAGTAAACTTTTTTTTTTGGCCTTGATATAAGCCATGGTATCATTTTACTTAAGACTCAGTTTTAGCTTACAGTTTTGTTTTTTTCCTTCTATAAACCATCACTGGTGATCCTTATGATTGGTTCTTTTAACTTTTATATTGGTTTTATGAGAAAATAAAATTTATTTTGTCATAGTTACCAGGGATGAAAATTAGTGAAAAGGAGTGCTTATGATTAGTAATAGCATAGAGTTTTGTAGAGATACAGCTTAAGATGGATTAGGAAATTTTACAGTTTATGTCTTGAATAAATATTTAAGTGATTTTCTTTCCAGTAAGTACAAGGTGGATTGTGCATGCCTCAAAGAAAATTCAGAGTGCCCTGTTCTGAAACGTAGTTCTGAATCCACGGAGAACATCAATAGCGGTTATGAGACCAGAAGGAAGAAAGGCAAAAAAGAAAAGGATATTTCAAAAGAAAAAGACACACAAAATCAGAATATTACTCTGGATTGTGAAGGAACAACGAACAAAATGAAGAGCCCAGAAACTAAACAGAGAAAGCTTTCTCCGCTGAGACTATCAGTATCCAATAATCAGGTACTGAATCTTTTTATTTTAGGACTAACTGGGTGGTTTTTTTCCCTCCACATTTTAGTTATGTATGTATTTTTATTTTTGCTTGTACTGAGTCTTTGTTGATAAGTGCAGGCTTCTCTTGTTATGGGAAGTGGGGGCTACTCTTCATTGTGGTGCATGGGCTTCTCACTGCAGTGGCTTTTCTTGTTGTGGAGCACAGATTCTAGGCAAACAGCCTCAGTAGTTGTGGCTCGTGGGCTCTAGACACAGACTCCAGTAGTTGTGGTACCTGGGGTTAGTTGCTCCACCGCATGTGGAATCTTCCCAGACCAGGGATCAAACCTGTGTCCCCTGCATTGGCAGGCAGTTTGTTATCTACTGTACCACTAGGGAAGTCCTCTACTGACTCTTGATGACAGAAATTAACAGAAGAAAATTAATTTGTCATATTTTAAACTTAATGTAAAATGGCTTAAAATTAAGTTCATTCTATTATTTAATGAAGTATACTTATAGAACACAAATTCTGCTAGAATTTGTACAATATTTGTTAAACTATTAAGGAACAGCTCACACAGCAAATTCTTGTAGAAGTGAATATAAGATTTTTCTAAGACTGGGTAATTTAAACATTTTTTCCAGATGACACTGTTCTTATGTTTATAATAAATGTTCTTATTAAGAACTCTAAAAGTCTTAAGCCATAATGTTTCTTTTAATTTGGAACATGCATGCATATGTGCTTGCTAAGTCACTTCAGTCATGTCCGACTCTTTGCGACCCTAGGGACTATAGCCCGCCTAGCTCCTCTGTCCATAGGATTCTCCAGGCACGAATACTGGAGTGGGTTGTCATTCCCCCTTCCAGGGGATCTTCCTGACCCAGAGATCAAACCCGTCTCTTAGGTCTCCTGCATTGGCTAGCAGGACGTAGGTTCTTTATAGCTAGCGCCACATGGGAAGCCCAATATTTGGGACATAATGAAATCAATTCTGTAAGTGTGACATAAGATTTTTGAGAGGAAATTCTATTTAAAATATGTAAGATAAATTTGGGGAAAGAGTTTGGCCTATTCTTCTGCTTCACAAATACTTCACAAAGTATTTTGTTATATGCCCTCTAAACAAGTGGAAAGACCTTTTAAATGTGAAGATTAAGATTTTATTCATCTCCAGTGTCTTATTTTCATAAGTTTCCCTTAAGTTTTAAATTGAACAGATATTTACCGAGCACTTGGTATATGTGGGCACTAGGTTTTGTGAAATAATATATATGTTTATGTATTGGGAAGAATATAAACCTAAGGCTTTGTGGTCTCTATAGATAAAAGAATATTATTGACTAGAATTTTTAAAAAACAACATTATTTGATTGAAGGATTTTGAAAAGTTTTCTGAATTAAGAAACCAGTTATAAGTTTCTGAAATGAGCTTAAGAACAATTTTTATGTTTAATTAGTTCAGGATGAAAGTTATTTAAATTACATTGTTCAGTGTGTCTAGTTTGTAGATGGAGGAGTAGATGCTTAAAGCAGTCATTTCCATCTTTCAGGAACCAGATTTTATTGATGATATAGAAGAAAAAACTCCCATCAGCAATGAGGTAGAAATGGAGTCTGAGGAACAGATTGCAGAGAGGAAAAGGAAGATGGTAAGTTGGAAGGCCAGTAGCAGCTTCACGCTGTCACTTGTGTTTAGTGACATTGTTCTTCCCAGAATACTTGTTGCTGCCTTTAGGTGGGCCTTTACCCTGTTCTTTGAAATTAGCAAACAGGATGGTGTCACCGAGCATTTCTGTTTGGCTTTGTCATTACCATTCAAGTAACTTCCACTAATCTTTTGTATTTTTACTGTATGTTCACTAGACAATTTAGAATTTGTAACATTTATGAAATACTTTTAACATTTTTGAAGCAGTGTACTGTTAATAAATTTTAATGCCAGAATTACTGTTCAAAATGTTTTTTATTATTTAAATGTATCTTTTTTCTTCATAATTTAATGTAAAACAAAAATGGAGTTTAAAAGATTATAAAAAAAAATAAAAGATTATAAAAGCACTAACATGATTTATGCAAAAAGATACTGGCAACTGCTATTTTTGTATCTCATACTGCTATCATAAGGTTTTCATTAAAATAAGTTTGGCATTTATACTCCTTGTACTATTTATTTGCAAATACCTGTATAAAAGCTAGGACAAGATATTTTCTTAAAAATCCATGGTATTTTAGCAATTGATATAATGTCTAGGCCAGTTAAGAAAATACTGTGGTATAGTTTGCCTTAAGATTTGAAAATATCTTTATTTACCAACTGATGATCTTAGTGTGGGTTTTCCCCACTCCCTTTTTATATACTTCCTCATTTCCTGTTTCAGTGATCTTCATGTTGTGTTTCATGGACTCTCAGGTGTCACTATACTTAGTGGTAGTATCTTTGGATTTTGGTCATTTGTAGGCCTGCTTAATATAACTGTTTTGTTGCCTTGATGGTCATTCCTCTAACATTGATGTATTGTTGATATTCAAAACTGCAAAAGCGATGCCAAACTGTTCCACAGCCTCAGGGTTTCAGAAGCACTGCTCTGATAGGACAAGGGTAGTGTTAGGAATAGGAGAGAAGGAAAACAAAGGAGAAAAAGTATTGGTGGTTGCTTATAAAGAAAAAAGAGTTTTACCTCTACCTAGAGAAATTATCTTGATCCTTTTCTAAGATTCAGTTACATCTAATAAATTACTTGTACCCATCCCAAATACCTGTGGCCCTTTTTTAACTTGATTTTCAATATTGGCCTGTTTCATTCCACAATTGCCACAGCCTTGTCTTTGCAATAATCCTGGAGAAGCTTTAAGAAGATCACTTTATGCTATGACTGGTTTCTGTTTGAGACATGCGTCTGGTAAAAATATGGCTCTAAAGGATATAACAGTGCTTGGGGGGGGTGGGGGTGGGGATGGGGGCTGGAGATGGGCAATGGGGAAAAAAAAAGAAACTCAAACCTGGAGATTTGTTATATGACTCTGGGGTTGATTTAAAAATACTTTCTTCTTTTAGTATTGCAAAAGTTAGGGAAACCCATAACATTCTCATTTTCAGATCCCAGTAGAAAATACAAATGCCTTTTATTGAACATGATGGAACTTTGAATAGGTAGATAAAAATGCTTTCTTGGGAATCCATTTTTGTCCTGATTTTGTCTACTAGTATGCTATATTGACAAATGAATACTTCATGTTTTTGTATCTATTTTAGCATACTCATTTTAATATCAGTATTTTTCATAGGATGAAACAAATGTCAGTATTAGGAATTTGTCTGGCATCTTGAAGGGGTGTGAAATTTTTTTATTGAAGTATAGTTGAGGTACAGTGTTAAATAAGCTACAGGTGTACAATATAGTGATTCATAATTTTTAAATGTTTAACTCCATTTATAGTTATTACAGGACATTGGCTATATTCCCTGTGTTGTACATTATATCTTTATAGCTTATTTTATACCTAGCAGTTTGAACCTCTTAATCCCCTACCATTATATTTCTCCACCTCCCCACTGGTAACTACTAGTTTGTTTTTTATATCTATGAGTCTGCTTTTTTCTTATATTCACCAGTTGTATTTTTTAGATTCCACATATAAGTGATAACATAAGAGTATTTGTTTTCCTCTGACTTACTTCACTTAGCATAATATCCTCCAAGTCCATTCATGTTGCTATAAATGGCAAATTTTCATTTTTTATGGGTGAATAGTATTCCATTGGTGTGTGTATGCACGTGCATGTCTGTATCACATCTTTATCCATTTATCTGTTGATGGACACTTAGGTTGCTTCTGTATCTTGACAATTATAAATAATGCTGCTGTGAACATTGGGATACATGTATCTTTTCAAATTAGTGGTTTTGTTTCCTTTAAATACTGAGAAATGGAATTGCTGGATCATAGTTTTAATTTTTTGAGGAACCCCCATACTGCTTTCCTTAGTGACTGCACCAATTCACATTCCCACCAACAGTGTATGAGAGTTCCCTTTTGTCATAGACAACAGTGTGTGACAGTCATGGAATTCTCCAGGCCAGAATACTGGAGTGGGTAGCCTTTCCCTTCTTCAGGGGATCTTCCCAACCCATGGATTGAACTCAGGTCTCTTGTATTGCAGGCAGATTCTTTATCCGTTAAGCCACAGGGGAACCCTGAAAATACTGAAGTGGGTAGCCTATCCCTTTTCCAGCGGATCTTTCAGAGTTCCCTTTTGAAATAAGTTATTTTAAAATCCTTGGCTCTGTAACCTGTAGCCTTCAAAGTCACTGTAATGTTGTCTGTTGTAATTTCAATATTTGCCTTGATGTTTTAATTATAGAATTTTTGCTATACTCAAATGATGAGAATGCAAAAGTGTGCATCTTAAGAATTCCTAAGCAGTTGCCATGACCCCTCAAGTATTACTATTTGTAGTATATTCTGAAATATTTTGCTTACAAAAATTTAAATGCTAATCAGTCTTTATTAATCTACATACTTCCCTGACAGCTCAGTTGGTAAAGAATCTGCCTACAATGCAGGAGATCCTGGTTCAATTCCTAGGTCAGGAAGATCTGCTGGAAAAGGGATAGGCTACCCACTCCTGTATTCTCAGGCTTCCCTTATGGCTTAGTGGATAAAGAATCCGCCTACAATACAAGAGACCTGGGTTTGATCCCTGGGTTGGGAAGATCCCCTGGAGAAGGGAAAGGCCACCCACTCCAGTATTCTGGCCTGGAGAATTCCATGGATTGTATAGTCCATGGGGTCCTAAAGAGTAGGATACAACTGAGTGACTTTCATTTTCTTCATAGTCTAGTGTTTGCCTTTTACACTAGGTTATAGGCTAGGTTATCATCAGTAATGAGAAAGATAGGTCAACTCCTGAGAAACTTAGGTCATTCTCATTTAAATTTTCTCCTGGACAGGACAGACTTTAAATCATTATAATAGGAAATACCAGTCCTCATGAGATTGGGGTATAAAGAGAGTCAGACTTTCCTCCCCTTTAAGTTCCATGTAATATCCAAATTCAAATATACTTCAGCCTATCCTTTTGTAGTACAGCTTGAACCATATGAAATTTTTGAGGATAGTTTTTACTTACATAAATGGCAGTTCCATACACAATATTAGTATGTTGGTTAATATTACTATGTTGTTTGGTCTCCAAAAATAGCACCAGTGTCTTTATGTATTTTGGTTGCTACTTAAGAGTGGAAGACAATGTCTCTGCCTTCAACAGTTAGAATGCAGCAGGAAGTGTGGTAAAGGAGAGACAAGATTGGTAACTTAACGGCTGGAGGGTTCAGAGGCCATTTCTTGAACTAGGTAGAATTTACAATGGACCTTATGATGTTTAGTAAATAAGTACAGATTATAGTTTGTGGCTCAATTGTGTGGAATTGAATGGGTGGTTATTTCTCTAGGGGAAATAGCCTGGAGGTGGTTATGTGATAAATCACATTTGGCTGAATTTATAGGCTAGTTTTTTGGGTGAGGGGTGGGGAGGGATATAGGGTAATAAGATTGGTTGGTTGCAGATCATATGAAATGCTGAATGATTAAGATTTTATGGAAGAATATTCAAATCATTATGTGGCCAGGATAGGAAGTCATTCTTTTATTAACCGTTTCCTTTTTCCTTCATTATGGTTTGTCCCATCCCCTCCCTTTAAGAATTTACTACCTGCTTACAAAAGCTAACTTGGGGCTAAATGATGTGGAAGTAAACAGATGGTTATTAGACATTTTCTCTTTAACAAGAGATTCTTTGTCAGTGGGCTGAAACTGACTTGGGAGACTCTTACAGTCATCCTAGTTAAGCTGAAATACAGTGGGTTAAAATACAGTAAGTTGTAATTCAGCTGGTTGCTTATACTTCCCTGGTTCTAAAACCGGGACAACTGAATAGACTCCCCCAGTTCCTTGGTAGTTGCGGTTAGGTGGTCATAATCTTGTGAGAGGTTAAGTGTATAGAAGAGGGTTTGATATTGGGAAGCTCACCTTATTTTGATGAACTAACAGGTGACAAAAACTATAAAACTTTTGAAAGATTTAAATTAAAAAGGTTTACTTCCCCTCTTCTGCCCCATTTATAATTAAATGAAAATAACCTTCTTTATATATAGTATCTTCTAATATTGTTTTCAAAATAATTTTCTACAACCTTATGGAAAGACTGTATGTACCTTGGGAATAGTCTGGGTAATACTTGATGACTCTTTGCGACCCCATGGACTACATAGTCCATGGAATTCTCCAGGCCAGAATACTGGAGTGGGTAGCCGTTCCCTTCTCCAGGGGATTTTCCCAACCCAGGAATTGAACTGAGGTCTCCTGCATTGCAGGCGGATTCTTTACCAGCTGAGCCACCAGGGAAGCCCAAGAATACTGGAGTGGGTAGCCTGTCCCTTCTCCAGTGGATCTTCCTGATCCAGGAATCGAACCGGGGTCCCCTGCATTGCAGGCAGATTCTTTACCAGGGAAGCCTGTGATTCCAGTGGTCTTCACACTTAGGAGAGAAATTTGAGACCAAGGGCATGAAAGAATAGTTACCTAGGTGTGAAGTTCTTGAACCTAGGTGTGACGTTCTTGAACCTTTTAAGCATTTAGGACAATCTAAAATTGTGTATCACTAAAATATAAATTGCATAAGGGCAAGGGTTTGTAATTTTATTCATTGTCACAGCCATAGCTTCTAGGGGATAAAAGATGTCTGGCTTTTGTAAAAGTAGGTGGTCAATAAATGAGCTAAACACTAAATGTTCCTGGCTGCCATTTGAAGAAAGCTATATAGATAGGCCCATGCGTGTGAACCAAGTTAAGCTTCCTTGTAGTCCAGGCAGTGCCCTGGAGGTCCTACCAGGATGCAGGATTCCCGTTTTCTCAATATTAATCTTTGACATCAAAAAGTATTCCATGGAATTCTAAGATGTTTTGTCAAAGAGCTTTGTGGCTAGTTGAGTTTAGTAAACAATATACCTTGTCCCCAACTTGGAGATTTCCAGTATACATGGTATGTTTAAATGCTTTTGAGAAATTCTGTTTGTCAGCATTTCCTAAACTTGTATTAATACATCCTTGCAATTTGTTGTGGTGTTGACACGTTTGTCATACCACAAATTTTCATTCCATAGAAAAAACAGAAAACACTACTCTGTAGAATCCATGCTCTTACTAATGCCTCCAGGAAGTGACTTGGTTTAGATCACTTTAGAAGCTGTAAAAGGATTTCTAATAATAAATAGTAAAATATAAGCAGGGTAAATCTGCCAGAAAAGTCATCTGACATGTATTGTCCATCTCACTTTTCTCTCCTCACAACATTAATACTGATTACTAGTTGTAATTTTCTTATTTTCTCTCATCTGTGTTTAGGAATTATATCTTCAAATATGAGTAATCAGTGAATGGGTAACTAATCATAGTATTGAATAGCAAAAAGGAACCTGTTTATTTGTATAGGTTTTCTGTTCAAACAAAATGAGGACATTCAGTTTCAGCTGCCTTAATTAAATCAAGATTTCCAAAATCTTGCTTAAAGATTTCATTACATGCCTTCAAATAATAGTGATATACATGGTTTATATAGTGTATAAACAATATAGTGTATATAGTGTGTGTATATATGGTGTGTATATAGTGTATACACAGTACAAAAAATTGGAAGTTTGTTATATGCTGAGCACCATCTAAAGTACTGGGTGAGCAAAGAAAGCACGGGTCCTATTCTGGAGCAGCTTTCATGGAGGATGGGGTATAAGGAAAAACATCAAACAGGAAACAGCATGATGAGGTTAAATTAAATCATGTGGTAGAGAAGAAATGGAGATACTCTTATGGAACAGTTTTATTGGTAAGCAATAATGTTACCCATTTTTTAAAAATTAGTTTCTAATTCCTTTTTGAAAGGATAAGGGAAGTTATTTGAATAAAGTGTGCAAGTGTTAGTCATTCAGTTGTGTCCAAGTGTTTGCAACCCCATGGACTGGAGCCTGCCATGCTCCTCTGTCCATGGAATTCTCCAGGCAAAAATATTGGTGTGGGCAGCCATTCGTTTCTCCAGAGGATCTTCCCAGCACAGGGATCAAACCCAGATCTCCTGCATTGCAGGCAGATTCTTTACTGTCTGAGCCACAAGAGAAGCCCCTAGTTGAGTAAGAAGTCTTTTCCTTTCTCTATTTCAAGTTGTAAGAGTAATTTGGTAGGTTGGCCCTGCCATTTCCCTTTCCTTTAAAAGGCAACTTTGTTGTTTTAAAGAGCTACTTCCTACTTGGTGGCAAGGTAAAAAAAAAAAGAAAAAAGTAAATCACAAGTACCTAAATGTCTTCATTTTCTGTATCCTTCTTAATTCTTACATCCTACTAGCCGATTTCCTTCCAAAGCTACTGTAAGGCGTCTGCAGTGCACACTTACTTTCACTGTGCTTCGGATTACCAAATGTCTCTAACTGTAGTGGATTTTAATGGTTTACTCAGTTTATATTTTCACTGTGATATTGTATACAGCTTTAATTCATGTTCTTTCTTTATGTAATTCTTGAACTATATGGACCTTAGGCTTTCACTATTTGTTGAATAGGGAGCTTAGACAAGAAGATCTCTGTAATCTCTTCCAAGTACAAAGTTATGTGATTTCAAATTACATTTGTCCTCCAATGTGTTTACACTGAAGTAAACACTTAAGTGTTTATACTTAGTGAAGCACTAAGTTGGAATAAAAATTCTCACTGAACCCATCCTTAAATGATTAAAACCCTATAAAGGGATATTATTTTTTTTAAAGGGATATTATTAAACAGACTTTCTTACAAAGTTTTCTGCTGACAAAAACTACTCTTTATGCCTTACGGTAAAGCACATAAACTGAGAAATAAGTCCTAAAAGCCATCTGTCGATCTCATCAAGAGAGCTCTCATAGTTTACTTTAGCACCTAACCCTCCAGCAGTAACAGCGGTGTGTCAGTTTAGCCCTGTGTGATTCTGATTCTATGTCAGGGTCTAACAAGTGCCAAGAACACAGAGAATAAAAATGACTTTTTGAGGTCTCAGCAGTCACTGGCTTGGAGAGTCTGGATAATTTAACAGGCACATCCTAGTGGTAGACTTACAAGTATCACCTAAACTACATCAAGCCCTGATGTTGGGGTCTATGAACAGTCTGCTGGGGCTAATTAAAGACTCCTAATTTCTAGTCCCCTGCACAATCAGCTTATAATTATCTCATTACATATAAAACTTTATTATTCAGTTAGATCTATAAAGTGGGTGGTAAATTTTCAGTCATTAGATATTGTATATCTGGTTGTGTGTGTCAAAGAATGTATTAAATTCTTGAATATACAAGCTGAATGATATGTGGAGTTTAAAAGTAGATTAGTAACTAATTTTTTTTCACATAATCAAAGGTATGTTTACATTTTCTAACGTGTGTTTTTTAAGACGAAACTAGGTTAAAGCTGTTAGGATACCTGTTTAGTGCTTTCAGTTAATAGTTGAAGTAACTGTAGCAAGAGTTATGCTTTTTATGTAGTATGTCAGTGGTTGGTAATTGGAAAGAAGAGCAAATCAGAAGCCAGGAAACTTGGATAACAATTATGGTTCTGCCTTTTAGAGATTCACTTAATATTCATGGGCTTTGGTTTCTTCAGCAGTGTAGGACTGGTAATTTTTAAGATCCTGACTAGCTCAAAAAGATTGAGTCACCTTTAAATAAAGGATTTTGCTTTACTGTCAGTTCTATTTTTTTCAATTTTTTAAAATATTTTTTTCAATTTTTAAATGAATTTTCTCTTTATACCAAATAATTTTATCTCTTACTCTAAAACAAGTGAATAATGGATTATGTCAAAGACACTTCTTTTTGCATAAATTCATATTTATCTTAGAAAACCTTGAATAATTGTGGATTAGAAAATACCTTTTTTGGGTGCCTGGATTGTGGGTAAATTGTTTTACACATAAAATGATTCTTGCTAAGACAAGTCTGTTTCTTTTGGAAAGGTATACTTTTCTCAGATTTATTTTTAAATTTATAAACACAATAATGAACCCCGTCTCTTTCTACCCACCCCCATCAACAGGTGAAGCAGTTATGAAAATCACATTTCTTAGTTACTCCAGACTTCTAAATTTAGGGTTTTAGAAAAGCCCTAATATATGGAGAAAGGATTTTTATAGAGAGCCATAGATGAATGGCGGTTGAGTAAAGTGAGTTATAAGACTAGAGAGACATGAATTAGCTGAAGAATGCAGCTTTAAAATTTCCAGTAAAAATAATCTTTTGCTTGTGTTGTTTATTTTAATGTCTTATTAATCATCCCAGACCAAGAAAGCTAAAGATGCAGATATCTGTCCATGAACAAGTAATCTTACCTCTTTGAATCTCAGTTTCCTTACCTGTAAGAGGATGAAGATAATGCATTTATAAGACCAACACATTTGCAGTATGGTAGTTTGTTTTACCATCTGAGCTACCAGAGAAGCCCTTAACTAACTAGAAAGTTCTCAGAGGGGTTTGTTTATAGATTTCCCTTATCTAGTATAACAAAGGAAAAAAAATACAGGAAAGAGTTAATAGTTTCCTTCCTGTGGGTATTTTGATGCTTGAATATCTGCTAATTACTCGAACTCAAAAGCTCCAATGTTGAGATGATCGTGCAGCCAGATCTTGAGTTACTGATCTTTCCCACATCAACGATGACGAAGAAAGACAAGTGGATCTGAACCTCAGGACCTGGTTTTCTTCATTTGGAGAACTGGGCAGTTGATGGACCTGCTTCTTGTTTCTAGTTGAAACCAGAAGCATTTACCAGGCCCACTGGCCAAGGCTCTGGGTCTTGCTTTTAATGTTCTCTCTCCAAAGAGAACTGATGCTCAAAGGAATTTGTGCTGTTCCTTAGTCTGCCTTGGGAAGAGCAGAAGGTAGAGGAATGCCTCATAGGAATTATAATGGAAGACAAGAGAACCGAAGTAGAGATAATAAATAGCACTTGTGGAATGCGTACCATTTTTCAAGTAAGGTTGGAAAACTTCATGGAGACTTTGTATTTGAACTCATTAACAATTCGGTGAAGTACTGTTACCCACCCAAGGTTATTATGTTGCTTGGGGTCATGGATAGAGTCATGATTTTAACCGCGGTCTTCACCCCACAATATCCTGCTATGACATATCAATATATTCACTTCTTAAATTTATAGGAATTTAACTCTTTCAACATATCACCTTACGAATTTTGCTCTTTATGAAATACATTTGTAATGACAGGGTTTACCACGATGTTTGGAATTCTCAGAAATGGATATAAATGTTCTTTTATCCCTTATTTATCATCAGTTGAAGTGTTTTACTAAACACCATCATAGGAATTTTTTTTAATTTGCTATGAACATTTGGATTTTGAATTTTCTTCAGAGCAGTATTTATTATGTCTCTTAAAATTTAAATTTCACAGACAAGAGAAGAAAGGAAAATGGAAGCAATTCTGCAAGCTTTTGCCAGACTTGAAAAAAGAGAGAAGAGAAGAGAACAAGCTTTGGAAAGAATCAGCACAGCCAAAACGGAAGTTAAAACTGAATGTAAAGACGCACAGACTGTCAGTGATGCCGAAGTTATTCAGGTATTGCTTCTCAGGGCTTTTATTTTCATACTTAACCACTTTCTAATAAAATCTTCACAATTATATCTCTAAAGAATTTTTGATGTGATATTAGCCTTTCAACAGCATTTTTCAAATCCTTTGAGAACTTAGACTTCAGATATGAGACTTGCTTTGTTTTTGAATAAGGAAAATTTTATGTCAATTTACAGAATTCATAAATTTGAGGAAGTTATCTTCTGAGACAGATGGATACCATTAGAGTTCAACTACTATCTTAAATAAACATGTTGTTCAAAGTGCCATTCTTTTGTATTTTGAATTAGGAACAAGCAAAAGAAGAAACTGCTAGCAAGCCAACCCCAGCCAAAGTAAATAGAACTAAACAGAGAAAAAGTTTTTCTCGGAGTAGGACTCACATTGGACAGCAGCGTCGGAGACACAGGACTGTCAGTATGTGTTCGGATATCCAACCGTCTTCTCCTGACATAGAAGTTAGCTCACAACAAAACGATGTGGAAAATACTGTAGTTGCAATAGAACCAGAAACTGAAACTGCACTAACAGAAATAATTACTGAAAATGAAGTTCCAGTACTTAGTAAATGTCCAACAAAGTACCCTAAAACAAAGAAGGTATGATTCTTAATGAATGTAAGAACTGTTGTCTAACAAGTGTCTCACGATGTTAAATATATTCATGTTTTAGGAATTAAGGCTATAACATTTCATAAGAGTCATGGTTTTTATACTTCTAAACATTTTAAAGAGAATTGTAAAAATATAAAATATTTGATATATCAAGACTTCCTTTTAGTATTGCAATTATGATTTCTAATAATTTCCTTTTGCCTACTCTATGTACTTAAACTATATTTCTCAGGAATGACTGGTTTGAGACATTATCTTTTCTTTATATATATAATATATATATTAATAAATTTTGTGGTATATAGGTAATTACAAGAATTAAATGTTAAGAAATTGATTTTCATAGAATGTACTAAGGATTTGAAAATGTATAAAGGGTAGTTTTAGTTTTGCTGGAATATAGTTGATTTACAGTGCTGTGTTAGTTTCAGATGAACAGCAAAGTGATTCAGTTGTAGATACATTCATTTAAGATTCTTTTCTCATATAGAGTATCACAGAATATTGAGTTTCCTGTGCCATACCGTAGGTCCTTGTTGGTTGTCTTTTTTATATACAATCTATATACACAGACACATTAGTGTGTGTGTTCATCCCAGCTTCTGATTTATGCCCCCCACCACTGGCTTAGATGGTAAGGGATCTGCCTGCAATGCAGGAGGCCTGAGTTCAATCCCTGGGTCAGGAAGATCACTTGGAGAAGGAAATGGCAACCCAATCCATTCTTCTTGCCTGGGAAATCCCTTGGGCAGAGGAGCCTGGCAGACTGCAGGTGTCGCAGAGTTGGACATGACTGAGGAACTAACACCTCCTCCCCATCCACACTTCCCCTTTAGTAACCATTAAGTTTGTTTTCAATTCAGTACCTGTAAATCTGTTTTGTAAATAAGTTCATTTGTTTTTTTAAACTAGATTCCACATGAGTGACATCACGTGATATTTGTCTCTCTGTGACTGACTTCACTTAGTATGATAATCTCTAGATCCATCCATGTTGCTGTAGGCATTATTTCATTCTTTTTTATGGCTGAGTAAATACTCCATCGTGTGTGTGTACACATATCTTTAACCATTCAATGGACATGAGGTTGCTTCTATGTCTTGGCGTTGTAAATAGTGCCGCTATGAACACTGGGGTACATGTATCCTTTCTGATTAGTTTTCTGCAGTTATATGCTCAGGAGTGGGATTGCAGGGTCATATGGTCGCTCTGTTTTTAGGTTTTTAAGGAATCTCCATAGTGATTGTACCAATTTACTTTCTCATCAACTGTGTAGAAGGGTTCCAGGAAGGGTAGTTTTACATCAACTTATTAATAAAAATCTTTCAAAAACTACTGTCAGTTTTAATAAAGCAATTGAGGGAAACAGTTCACTGAGATCAACCACCTTGAGCTTTATAGGAACCTCAGAAATAACACACCACCATTATGAAGCTTTGTTTTACTCCCATTCTGAGTATAGTGGATTGGAGCAGAATACCAAAGTGGTAATCCTTAGACTCTTTGGGGAGTGGGGTAGATCATAAATGAATCCTTGTTATATTGTTTACAACAAAGTAGTTCAAAACCAAATTTATCTCCTTTTTGTTCTTACCAAATTCAGTATAGTTTGTAGGTACTATGAAACCATGAGAAGTAATTTAGTAAATTTAGTAAAAACCTAGTTTGAATCTGCAAGTATATTGTAATGGCTGGATGGAGGTAAAAGCTAAAATTACAGCTCTGATTTGAAGTCTGTGCTCACGTTTTTGCACTCTGGATCCCGAACAAACAAGCTAGTACTTGCTTTTGAAAATGACCATTATTTTTGCCCACTTTGGAAGGACAAAAAGTAACCGTAAATTTTCTTTATAATTTGGATTAGTGAGGAAGAAAACAGATTCATGTTTAAAAGAAAAGCTATCTTTGGGAATCCTCTAGCAGTTCTGAGCTCTCACTGCTGAGGGCCCAGGTTCAATCCCTAGTCATAAGCCATGTGGTGCAGGAAAAAAAAAAAAAACAACTACTTTCTTGATGACACATTATGACTTAAGCCCTGCCCTTTAGTTACTAAACTGTTGTGGGGCTACAGATTTAATCTCCTGGTCTGAGATACAGGTTCCTATATCCTCATATTGTTAAAAAAAAAACACCTTTCCCCCACAGGTTTTGCTTACGATATATACTGTTATTTTAAACAACATAGTGTTTGACAGGAGTACCGAATGACCCTGCATTCCCATAGTGTAAAAGCGTCCTTCACTTAGTACACAGCGCTTACCCTGTGCCAGGCGCTGTGAAAAGAGCTTGGGTTATTTAACTCTTTTAATAATAACCCTACTTGTAGAGCTAGTTTCTATTATAACCCTTCTTTTATAGGTCAGGATTAAGATGGAGAAAAGTTACATAACTTGCTGGAGGTCATGGTGTAAGTGGCAGTCTGGTTGCAGAATCCCAAGTGCTTTAGCGCTGCCATTCTTTTTCTTTTTCTCCCACACTTAAGTCTTGCTGTTATTAATCTCTCTTCAGTGTTACCCTGATTTAGTGCTGCATTCTATTGCCTGTCCTAGAAAGGAAGTTTAAATACATGGAAAAAGAGAGGGAGAGAAAAGATGCCAAAATGCTTATCTGGATTATTTCTGGAAGTCAGGATGTGGGTAGATTAATATCTATTAATGTGTGTGTTTCTGTATGTGTGAGAATGTATGTTTAAATACATATACACCTGTTTTTCTACATATATTTTTATTATAAATGGTATTTGTAGAAAATAACTAGATAGAAAAGATATAAATGCCCACACAGCAAAGAAAATGTGCTTGTGCTGACAAATTGTAATCCTTACTTTCATGACCATTACACCTGAACTTTACTAGTTTTTTTTGTTTTTTAAAGAAAAAGGTGAGGATATTCAGATATATTCATGTAGCCAGTAAAGACTGAATTATTATGTACAATGTAGATCCAAAAACCTCAACAGAATTAAGAAAAGGAATATGTGAATTTTCAAAGCATGGGAACTTAAAAGATTTCAAACCCTGTAAATCAACAGTGATTGTCAATGCCAACAGCTTTAAAGGAAAAATCATATGCACTGGCCTCACCTAGAGATTCTGATGGGTAGCCAGGGTAAAAGAGCACTGCCTCATGTCTGACAGACATTTTCCACATAATACAGAAGCGGTAACAAACCTAACTTTAGAATTTGTGTTTTTAAGGTGGTATTGAGGTGTCCTAGATTTTTACTATTTTATGAAAATATTTATACAAGTATTACTGTGTAAAAAATTTTAGTAATAAGAGTGGATAACCAAGGAAATGCAGAATAATTTATATTGACTTTTTGAACATCGAATATGAGTGATTTAAATTAATTGTTTTAGATAATGTCAGTTTTCAACTTGCTGTTCAAATACTCTATAGGAGAAACTGTATAATTACATAGTGATCCAAATTTTGTTTCTGTCTAGCACTTGGTCAATGAATGGTTAAGTGAGAAGAATGAGAAGACAGGAAAACCTTCAGACAGCCTTTCAGAAAGGCCTCTGCGCATAACTACAGACCCTGAAGTGCTAGCTACACAGCTCAATTCTCTACCAGGTCTCACGTACAGTCCGCACGTATACTCTACTCCTAAGCACTATATCAGGTTCACGTCACCATTCCTTTCAGAAAAAAGGAGAAGAAAAGAACCTCCTGAAAACATATCTGGCTCATGCAAAAAGGTAAACTTTGCTTTGGATGTGAAAATCTAGTTTGAGCCAATGCCATTCTCATTCCATACTACCATTCTTGGTAGTGAAGTACTTTTGGAATTGGCTGTACCATTATAGCTGCAAACTGACTTCTGTTCACTTATTGTTTTGTATATTTCAGCGGTGGTTGAAACAAGCTCTGGAAGAGGAAAACTCAGCAATTTTACATAGATTTAATTCGCCCTGTCAAGAAAGATCCAGAAGTCCTACAGTCAATGGTGAAAATAGAAGTCCACTACTACTAAATGACAGCTGTTCCCTTCCAGGTAGAACTTCTTTTCAGTGTTGTTTTAGTGTGGAGAATGTAACAGGATGTAGACAGCATATACATATATGTAAATAAAACATATATATGCATATTTATTCTAATTATTATATACCTTACAAAAGCAGCACAGATTGTTTACCATCTGAGCTACCAGGGAACCCAAAAGTAGCGCATTTTGTGTGTGTGTGTGTGTGTGTGTGTGTGTATATATATATATATATATTTTTTTTTTTTTTTTCCTCTCCCTCTTTTCTGCCTCCAACGTTTTGGATGAAGATAGATATAGACATGAAAACTAGAATTTGCAGTACCATGTATGTTGGGGCTTATGGTTGCATTTTGGGCCTAGTTAGCCATCTGTTTTCCAGATTCAAAAGGACTCTTAGAAATCAGTTAAATTAACAGCTGTACTTCCAAGATTTCTTAGCAACCTCTAGCCCTGTAAGCCTTCTGGCAAGGTAATGCTTGGTACTGCTGAAACTGGGGGGAGGAGAATGGGGTGGGGAGAGATTGCTTCATGTTAGTATTATCTTTGAAAACCTTCAAATTTAGTTTTGGGGTGAAAATCATCATCATGACGATTGTCAATGTTTTGTGCTTTCCCAAAATGCATTACAGATTGTAGCAAATGTCAGCAGTATAATTTATAATTTATTATTTTACCAACAGATTTAACTACACCACTGAAAAAACGAAGACTTTATCAGTTGCTAGATTCTGCTTACTCAGAAACCTCCACACCTACTCCTTCACCATATGCTACACCAACTCACACAGATATTACTCCTACAGACCCATCATTTTCTACTCCTCCACGGATAAAGTCAGATGATGAAGCTTGTAGAAATGGTTATAAGCCCATATATTCACCAGTTACCCCAGTAACTCCTGGCACACCAGGAAATACCATGCACTTTGAGGTGAGAGACTTACACGGCAAAAACAAAAGCCCATGGGGATGGGGTTTCTTTAATAGCTTTTCTCTCCTTTTAATAGATAGTGTAACATTTAATAATAGTTTTTAAGGAACTAAGTGAAAACTTTTGAACTTCCATTTATGTGAATTTAAACTTTATTTTTTTATTCAAATAAACATAACTTTCATTTTATTGATCTACAGAAGTCAGACTAAATGACTATATCAAACTGACTTTAAAGCCAAAACTATAAGGACAATGGAAATAAGAGAAAAGAAAGTTTAAAACCAAAGTGTTTCTCGTAACACTTTGTAGTAGTAGTTTTTCATAAGTTTCATTTCTGTAAATATGGATTTAGTTATATATTTTAATTTTCAATTCTGCTTTTGTCTTTTATGTAGAATATTTCTTCCCCAGAAAGTTCTCCAGAAATTAAGAGACGCACTTATAGTCAAGAGGTAAGGAGATGTTAAGATTTTTTTAATTGGTGGCTTTTTCTTAGTATCATTATTTTGCTTAAATTATTGGTAGTTTTAATGTAAGTAGCTTCCAAATGTGGTTATTTGTGTAATTTTTTTTTTTTAATTCTGTAAACAGGGATATGACAGATCATCAACCATGTTAACGTTGGGGCCTTTTAGAAATTCTAATTTAACTGAACTGGGTCTGCAAGAAATAAAGACTATTGGCTATGGCAGCCCTAGGAGTAGGACTGAAATCAACAGGCAGTGCCCTGGAGAAAAGGAACCGGTGTCAGATCTTCAACTGGGACTCGATACAGTCGAGCAAACTGCCTTACATAAAACCATGGAAACAACTACACATGACAGGACTGATTCTAACAGCCAACTGGAATCTGCTCACTCGGGTCGGGGCCCACTGTATTCTTCCTGGGTAAAGAGTCCTGAGAGAACAGGCGTTAACTTCTCAGTAAATTCCAACTTGAGGGACTTGACACCCTCACATCAGTTGGAGGTTGGAGGCGGCTTCCGAATAAGTGAGTCAAAGTGCCTGATGCAGGATGATACTAGAGGCATGTTTATGGAAACACCTGTGTTTTGTACTTCAGAAGATGGGCTTGTATCTGGTTTCGGACGGACTGTTAATGACAATTTGATCGACGGAAGTTGCACACCCCAGAATCCACCACAAAAGAAAAAGGTTACAAATTTAACAATTTATAGTCCTTTTAATAGTGTTTTATTCATACTACTACGGAGGGTAATTAGTAGTTATGTATTATGTAAGGCATTCATACTTTATTCATATTAAATTATTGATGTGTACATTTTTAAACCTTTTGTCAGTGCTCCGTTGACTAGATACTGTTTGCAGAGAACTAGATTATTATAAGGACCATGGTTTCAGAGATCAAAAACTCAAGGTGATTACTTCACTTTGAGTGACTTTTAAAGATAACGACTTCCCAACCAAATAAATGGAACTGAGTACTATGTCTTCTTGGTGGTTTTGTCGCTAAGTCGTGTCTGACTCTTGCGACCCCATGGACTGTAGCCTGCCAGGCTCCTCCGTCCATGGGATTTTCCAGGCAAGAATATTGGAGTGGGTTGCCGTTTCCTTCTCCAGGGGATCTTCCTGACCCAGAGATTGAACTCTGGTCTCCTGCACTGCAGACAGATTATTTTACCCACTGAGCTATGAGGGAAGTCCCATGTGTCTTATTTTACATAGAACATGAGGCCCTAAATGGAAGAAATGGCCTCTTTCCTCATCAGTAATACCTATAGTATTTTTAGGCCATGGATATAAAAGGTATTTTGAAAAGTATTGTACTAATAGATATATAAATAGTTCCCTGTCCCTGATTTACCACCATTATTTGGTTGGCAGACATACTGAAACAATAAGAATGCCTTATTTCAGAGCAGTGGGAGAAGCTACAACACGTATTTATTTGTTAATAGGCTTATTGCTTTTCAAGTCAAAGAATTTTAGTGATGTGTGCTTTTAATTTTTATAACAGAGTCCAGTTGGCAACTTTGTGGGAAGCAATATAGTATAGTGGAAAGAGCACGGGCTTTCAAGTAAGACCTAGGTTCGAATCCCGGCTCCAACACTCACCAGCTGTGTGACCTTGAGTGAGTGAGTTACTCAATTTCCTCATCTGTAAAATGGGGATGATAATATACCTATTTCATAGGGTTGTTGTGAGGCTTAAATGACATAATGTATGTAAAATCATCTAAATACAATGCCTGGCATAAAGTAGGCATTTGCTAATTGTTTATTATTGTTATTTGTTTGGAATCAAATTATTTTACATAATTTTCCTAATGTAAATATAATAATTCTCTTTAGAAAAAAGAATAGATTGTTTCTAATATTTAAAACAAGAATAAAAGATGTGCTTTTCCTTATCTTTCTTGCTTAAGGTTTCTCTGTTAGAATATCGGAAAAGACAACGTGAAGCTAGGAAAAGTGGCTCTAAGACAGAACACTTTGCCCTGGTTAGTGTATCACCTCACACAAGTGGAAACTTGAGCAGCAACAGTGGTGATGGGTGTGCCCACAGGAGTGAAAATGGGGAGCAGGTAGAAAGCACTGCTAGCCTACCTTTACCAACACCAGCTACAGTTTATCATGCTACTTCGGAAGAAACCAGCAATAACGGTACTGTTAAGGAAGCGTCTGCCAGTGAAAAGAATGAACCAGAAGTTCAATGGTAAGCTGCCTGTTTGAAAAAAAAAAAAAACAGACCTCATTGGTAACTTCAGAACTACAAACAAACAGTATACCTTCTTATGAAAGTAGTCTTTGTTATTTTATCTCCCAGTCAGTATCTTGGCTCATTTTGAATGGAGCTATACCTGTAAAGATTTGAACTATCTTATCCTGCAAAACAACAGATTTTTGTTATCAGTTACTTCCTGTTTGTTGTTGTTCTCCTAAGGCTAAGCAGACAGTGGTTTGTAATATTAATTTTGACAGATCTGTTTTGCTGATAGATAAGATTTTAAACCAAGATATTTATTTGCCTGTATTGTTAAAGGTCCGTTGTAGCTAATCCTTGATAATTTTCATGTTTTTCAAACAAATACTCCTTTCCAAAGAACCTTTATCATAGCATCTCACAATTTGTTTACCACCCATATCATTACCTTGAAACAACCATGTTTAGTGTTTCTTCAAAAGGAATAGAAGAAGCTGGCTAGTGAGGGTCTTGGCAAAGGGCAGGAGGCCATGTGCATTTTACATCTTGGTCCTCTTAGCTCTGAGCTTCCTGCTAGCCTTCTAATCCAGACACAACGTAAATTAGGGGGTATATTTGGTCCCTTTGGTAACTTGAAGTGATGGTCTGAATGTTAACATGCTACCCTTCAACAACCCCCTCTTCACCAAGAACTTGCTTAAGACAAAGGAATGGAGTCTGCTTGAGTTCTTCAAATAAATGATAAAACTCTCAGTATGGGAAGGTGTTGGGGGTACTATTTTCAAAACTTAACACCAAAGTATTTTCCTTAAGTGCCAAAGCCTTTATACCTGGGAGGATATGTTGACCATCAAGTGGCAAAAAATGAACTAGCCAGCAATAACTTTTAAACTGATGATATGACTTGATTTTAAAGGACGGCCTCAACTTCAGTGGAGCAAGTGAGAGAGAGGAGTTATCAGAGAGCTTTGCTTCTCAGTGATCACCGAAAAGATAAAGACAGTGGTAAGTGAGCTTGTTCTTTTGCCAAAAAGTGGAGTCAGCTAATCACCCTGCACCCCGTCCTCTGCATTCCTAACGTTCTCTTCGGGTCTGCTTCTGCTTCATCTCTAGGGGCAGAGTCACCATGTGTCCCATGTTCACCGAATCATGTTCCGTCTTCTCCTTCATCTCATTCAAATCACATTCCCCAGTTGCAACCCAAGGGCCCAGTCCCTTCTTTCAGTGAACTTTCGGAAGGTCAGTAAGCAGATGACCTGTCACGGTGGTGGTTTTAAATACCTTTTAAAAGCATAAAGGAGAGAGCCTTTCTAGACGTTGGTTTGAATTAATAGAATGTACACTGAAGTATTAGTAAAAGGAAATATTTATCATGTAATTTTACATTTTCTGTGATTCCTTATGCTTTACAGATCCTGATCCTGAAAATCTAGAACCCACAACTACAAATGAATGCCCATCCCCAGATACTTCCCAAAATACTTGTAAAAGTCCTTCAAAAATGAGCAAGGTAATAATTACACATTGACCTTTGAACGTGAAAGTTCCACTTCTGAAAAGTGGATGGTAAAGCACACCTGGAGATTTTTGTGCTGTACCCAAGTAATCAGTTTGTGATTTCTGGACATTTTTCCTGTTAAAAGTTCCAATGTGGTAAACACTAAAGCTGCTTATGTTTTGCTTCAGCAGTTTCACCCCTTCCTTATGCTTGTGTCTAGGAAATTTAGAGTGTGTTCATGAAATATTTGAGCAGTCAGTTAATTCTCTAAAAACAAAAGGTCAGATGACATTCACTTCAAAGAAATGCTCTCTCTGTCCTGGATCATGAATACATGATAACCTAATGGGGCAATATCTTTGGAAACTGATAACAAGGCAATCTGATCTTTTTCTTTTTCCTTAAAGAATATCATTATATATTCACATACTGTCATACTTGGATTATCTGTATTGAACAATGAAAAGGTATTAAGAATGAAAACAGTTGGGGATGGGGGGCAAGTTTATCAACCCCAAACAGATTTGTCATTAGGTTGAGTATAGAAATTTAAATTACAGAATTGAAACTTGCCTCAAGTGTTTAAGGTGCTTAGGGGAAAAATGGAGATTAATTTCCTTAATTTGTGTTCAATGAAAATTTGGGGAATTCAGTTGAAGGTTATTATCAGAACTTGTTGAACTACTTAAAAAACTGGCTTTTTAATATCCGAAACCTCTGTGGTTGTCTTCAGACCTACCCTATTCCCTGCCCCTTTTAAAATGAATAATATAAACATTCATTATATTAAATATATAAAATGAATGTTATAATAACAAACCTCAATGTATACAGAATGTTTCATAACTTTATATAATTTGTTTTCTTTACATAGCCTGGTTCACCTGGACCTGTAATTCCTGTTCAGCCACATGGGAAAATACTTACAAAACCAGATTCCCATTGGGAGGGAACAGTTATTGTATCTGAAGCTGAGAATGGTGTCCACCTGAAAACAGAACTCCATCAAAAACAGCTGTCAAATAACCCCCAAGCACTTTCAAAGAACCATCCTCCACAGCCACTTGTTCGCTGTTCCTCTGAGCAACTTTCACAGAAGCTGCCTTCTGCACCCATGAAGTTGCACTGTCCTCCGTCACCTCACATAGAAAATCCTCCAAAGTCATCGACGCCTCACACGCCTGCACAGCATGGTTATCTCTCACCAAAGCCTCCGACACAGCAGTTAGGCTCTCCCTACAGGCCTCACCATTCACAGTCACCTCAAGTTGGAACACCTCAGCGAGAGCCTCAAAGAAATTTTTACCCAGCTGCCAGTACTCAGCAGGCAACTTCTGGAGCATTATTTACACAGACACCCTCAGGACAATCTTCGGCAACATACAGTCAGTTTAATCAGACAAGTCTGAGCAGCACGGCACCACCCCCTCCACCCCCTCCGCCCCCTTCTTCTTCGTCTTATTATCAAAACCAGCAGCCCTCTGCAAACTTTCAGAATTATAATCAGCTTAAAGGTAGTCTTTCCCAACAAACTGTGTTTACATCAGGACCAAATCAAGCACTTCCTGGCACCACAAGCCAGCAAACAGTTCCAGGACACCACGTTACTCCAGGGCACTTTCTGCCTTCTCAGAACCCTCCTGTTCACCACCAAACTGCTGCTGTAGTCCCGCCCCCTCCTCCGCCACCACCTGCGCCAGGACCACACCTTGTTCAACAGCCGAGTTCCCACCAGCCACACTCTGTAGCACATGTAGTGGGGCCTGTTCACGCTGTCACCCCCGGATCGCATATTCATTCTCAAACTGCTGGACACCATTTGCCACCACCCCCTCCACCTCCTGGTCCTGCCCCTCATCACCATCCACCGCCCCACCCTTCCTCGGGACTCCAAGGTCTACAAGCACAACACCAGCATGTGGTAAATTCAGCCCCTCCACCACCCCCTCCTCCTCCGCCTTCCAGTGTTCTGGCTTCTGGGCATCACACCACGTCAGCTCAAGCCTTACACCATCCACCTCATCAAGGACCTCCACTTTTTCCTTCAAGTGCCCATCCAGCTGTCCCACCGTATCCCTCACAGGCTACACATCACACCACTCTGGGACTGGGACCCCAACACCAGCCTTCTGGAACAGGGCCACACTGTCCATTACCAGTTGCAGGCCCTCATCTCCAGCCCCAAGGACCAAACAGTATTCCAACACCTACCGCTTCAGGGTTCTGTCCTCATCCTGGCTCTGTGGCCCTGCCACATGGGGTCCAAGGACCTCAGCAGGCATCTCCAGTGCCTGGACAGATTCCAATTCACAGAGCACAGGTGCCACCGACATTTCAGAACAATTACCATGGTTCGGGGTGGCATTAAAGTGGACTTCAAAAACATTTTTTAAAATGTTCTGTAAGATAAACTGTATATTTCATATGTACCTGTTAAGGTACTTTTTAAAGCTTGTACATGAAACTTTGTATAAAAAAAGAAAAAACACCAGTGCTCTTTCATTGTATTTTTCCCATTTTTGCTTTTTAAAAAATTCCTTAAAAAATGTGCTGTTAAGCCAGTGTTAGTATCTTTATTTTGTAAGTGAACATTCCAGCTGTTTTTCTGGCAGTAGATTTGATGATACATGATCTTTAAATTTTATTGTTGCAGTTAAAATTCATTTAGTGAATGTTTTCTATATTATTTTATACATATGCATTAACCACACAGCTAAGTAATGGCAGTATGAGGATTTTCTTTCTACCAGCAGTTCTGTGAGTGCATCTTAGGTATAAAAAAATGCAATACAGATTTTTATAGTTTGCTGTGAACATGGCTCATTTTGTTTTATCGGTTATTTGCAAGCAAAATGTAATTTAATGTATAAATGATTTTTAATGTCTCCTGACTGTAAATACTGCATTTCTTTTGCGTATATAATTGCTTACAGCTTTTCTCATTTGATATATAGCATTGTACATATGACAAGTCTTTGCAAAACTATGTGATCTTTGTGAAAGTAGTACAGTATATGGCTTTTAATTTCTTTTTTATTTTAAATATACTGTCACATTGAAGCACTGGTTGGGCATTTTAATTCATGTTAATAAACCACAATTATGTCAGTTTTACCAAATTGTCCTGAACAACTTCTGAGATTGGGGTCTGTTTAAGTGGTTTTTACAAAAGTTACCTTTTCCAGATAGTTTGTAAGGAGCCTTCCATTTTCTTTAGCAACTACTACCTCAGTTGGACTGGACTGCGACAAGCATCAGGAAGCAGTAAAGGCTTGTTCCTGTAATGTTCCTACATGTTACTTCGCAGGAGCAAGAGCCAGAGGAAACTACCATGCTACATCAATGCTACAAACATTCAGTTACACCTGACATCATTCGAAACGAATCCATTTCATTAAAGCAAGCACATGATTCAATTATAGACTACAACTGTTTGAAAATACAGAGTATCTCACCTAAAAACAGGAATATCTCACTTGGACATGTTAGCACATGACTGAAATGTCCTATTGATGAATCAAAACTATGTGAAAACCTTACATTAACAAGAAACCTTAAATTAACAATACTGTCTAGCTATTTAAATACTGTCTAGTACTTAAAAGAGTAGTAGGAAATTTGTTTTGGGTGTATAAAACTAAAGGAAAAAGGCATTATTTCTTAGCTAAGCAAAATGAAAATGGCTTCTCAAGTGAACATTTGATTGCTGAAATATAAAATATTATTTTGGAATAATATTTATTATCTTCTACCTCTCAGGAGGAGTAAGTATAACCAAGAGAAGGGACAGTATTTGTCAACACATCTTTCATCATCCAATTGCTTAAAATTTGGCACAGTATATGAAATCTGTGTACTGGAGAAAAAAGTAGACAGGCTAAAAATGACTAAGATTGGCAGTAATATGTTTTACACTTTTAATTTCCATTTCCTTTTAAAAATAGCTACATTAACATAGCACTCTGCTTAGGGCTCAATCCTGATCATCTTCAAATTTTAAAAGAACTTAAGTCAACTTTGCCCTCTTTGATTAGCAGACAAAATTCTACTTATGGCATTCACTAAAGAAACATCTATCTGAGAAGAAAGAGCTTTACATCATCCACCGCCTGATAGTTTTAAACAGAAGACAAAGTCCCATAATGAACTATCAGTATTCACACTTCTTTAAAAGGACTGGCCTGAAGATTTAATTCCTCATAGTTTTATATTTGCCTACTACATAAGTATACAGAAGCCTTTCTGTAAACTCCATTAATCTCTAAAACAAGTAATGGGAGAAAACTGGAATTTAAGAAGTATCTCAATAGAAACAGTAGTTTATCCTGGTTAGCTAGCTATAGATGACCCAAGTACAGGAAGAAGCAAGTTAGTAAATCAGTTTTCACCTAGAAAGTTTATGCTTTTTTGGAGCTCCTATATCCACTGTTCCTCTGCCTTGGGGCAGTCCTAATTTCCAGCCAGCCAGCTTCTGAATCTGCTATAATCACATATGTGATCCACTGCTTGTCATTTTCCATGAAGACTTCACATAGACTAGAGAAAGGAAAAGACAGGACATTCAACTAAAATCACTGACCTGGCTATAGTGTTCTGTATAACCAGTGGTTCTCACTGAGCTTATACGCATTCATCATCATCAAGCCACCAAGAATCTGCTAAAACTCAAACTATACCTAATACCCTTGCATATTCTTTCTAAAACAATTGCTTTTATATTTATAAACTAGCAGGCTATTTTATAAGTGAAAGATCCTAACAAAAGTAGTAATAATCTAGACTGTTTCCTAACATGAGCCAAAACTGTATTAGACAAACTATTCAAGTGTGCTATAACCCTGATAAAAATTCTTATAGACTTAGGGAAGACATACATGTATTCCGTGGTTCTCGTGAGATTGGTTCCTGTGCACGTCATGGATGGCATCACTGGTCTACAGCCACTATCTTTCACAGAACCTACAAGGTAACCTACAGCCTCATTAGAAAAACTTAGCATTCACATCACATAAATGAATGGTATCTTCCACCTCACAGCAATACGATCTAATGTTGACTTCTAAGAGAATTATGTATCTTATTCCCTCACAGTGAATAGTTTAAAAAAATAAAACTGACAATGCTCAAACAAAATGTAATTAGCATGTTTCTGATGAAATATGAATGGAAAGGGTTCACAGAAATTCTAGGTACTGAATCTATGCTACAGCATGTATTCTAGACCATGTCATACCCCTTACAAACAAGTGTTTTCCTCATATTAAGCCTTGATGCATGTTCTACATTTCTTTCAACAGGAATGCTGATATGTCCTTTAATTCTGGTTATACTACATTAAAACGATAGCAAATGTTTGTTTCTATCACTTCAAATACAGGCCAATGACCAAGGCAATGTCTGGGAAAAAAAAACCAAAACACTTTAATTTTTAAGACAACTGCAAGCACCTCAAACAATGGATTATTGTTACAACACTTGTTATCTTTTCACAATCTAGTTATTGCAAAGGCATATGGATAAATGTTAATGGACAAAGTCAAGAAAAACGAGGCACCTTGAGGAATGTAAAATTTAAAAAAAAAACAACATTCAATCCACTGATTTCTAAAAGAGGCTAAATGTACCTCTATATATTACATTCTAAAATTGTATTGCCTACTATGGTTTGTGTCCTGGATTCTACAATTTTAAGGAAATGCTTAAACAAAATTGTGTGCAACCTGCAAAGGGAAAATCATTTTCTCAACTTCAATGCATGGAAGGACAATGAAAAATCTAGTAAAATTTGTTGTAGCCACACACAAAACTGTCTCTGGAATGAATGCAGTCCCTGTTTTCTCTGAGATGTTAGTATTCTTTCTTCCCATTGCACTGCAAGTTGTATATACCATAGCTTTGTTCTAGACAAACACGAATAAGCTTTTCCAAAAAAAGATATGTGTAGTTTTTCATTCCACACACTGAACATGTTTCTCTTGTCCAATTTAATCTATGTAGAGTTTAACTTACAGTGCCTGGAGGAAGCAACACCACGTGGTACTAGGCCACCACATTTTTAAAGGGAAATTGCTCTTTTTCCTTAAAAGTACTTTTAATTAAAAATATGCAAAAATACGAATGGGACCACTAAACTATAATGTGTATTTTAGAACGAGAAGCATGTCCTTTTTTTAAAGTGCCATACAGTGAATGACATAACCTAGAGCCAGTTGTTTAAAATCCAATGCAAAAGGACTGTCATGGAATGAAAAGTTTGCACAACTCCTTGGAGCAGTTAAAAGTCCATTACATGCAACTTAGGCTACAAAGCACTCAAGACTGGGTAGGCTTTTCTGAAATTTGAGTCCCCATCCCATATTTAATGTAAATTAACATTTACAGGGTGCATTTACATACACTATAATACAGGAATGATGTCCCTTTGCCAGAAGATCAAATTGTACATTTCCTTGCTATTTCTTGGTTCCAACTTGATAATTTCTTAAGATTGTAAATTATATAGTACTCAGCTAAAATATTTCTTCATAAATAGTTACAAAACCTGCCAAAACACAAGGAGGAAAGTATTTTTCGTTCAAAAAAAAAAATGACATTTGAATGTCACACAACACAAGAAACAATGCTTAGAGACATGTTATTGTTTTCAGAAGAAAAGTGGGTCAGTAAACTACTAAGCTGAAGACAAAAGACTGCCCTTTCCCAGGATCACAGTGCACAAGAAGCAAAACGTCAAATGACAGTACCTCAAAGCAAAACAAAGGTCTGAGGATGAAGCCAGCTCACTTGTAATCCTGTTAAGAATGAGAGTCCCCCTTTAGGGCCAAATGCACTGGACAACATGTGCCAGCTCAGAACAGGTGAGTGCAGAATCCGCTAAGAATTCAACCAAGGATGCCGAAGGCATTCGCCTGCTGAAGCTCGTTTTTCTGGAACCATTTCTAGCATCGGGATCAGGAAATCTGTAAACTGTGCAGCATCTTCATGGGGCCAGCCATACTTTTCCACAAGTACATCAAAGAGGCTCCAGGGCTTCAGTTTGGTGATGTGCCGCAGCTCTCCTACGGGGAAGAACAGGCAATGTCAAGAAAGCTTCTAAGGTGCATTTCCCATTGTTGGTCCAGCCGAGTTCTTTACAATAAAGCAGATACTTACCTTTGCAACACTACACAACAACAAAAGCCAGCTTCCCCACTAAGGAAGCTTGGTGAATGCAAACAGGGGTTCATTTAAAAGGGAAAAATTCATTTGTATCAGTTCCAGGTTTCTTTACATAAGCGGAGCATGCTGAGGACACTCAGAATATTTTCATTTGCTAAGATGGATCCAGGTACTCTTCAACTTCGGACTCTCTGCAATTTGCTTATTTGCTTAGAAAAAGCTTTTAAGATACATGCTATTTTAAACTCCTTAAAATAGACTGGTTTTTTCCTGCAGGTTACCATGAAAAGAAAGGGGAATCTTTTCATCTGGAAGAGTGCTAATGAAGAGAACTTTGGGTGATGGTAGAGGTGTATCAATACTTTATCTCTACTGTCCAATATGGTCGCTGCCAGCTCAACACAGCTACTGAGCACTCAGGATGGAGCTGGTGTGACCAAGGAACAGAGTTTTAATATTTAGTTTAAATAGCTACAAGTACCTACTGGCTCCTGTAACTGGACAGCACAACTCTAGAGTCAACCCAAATCAAAATTCCATTGATCTCCACAAATCTGTTCTAAGATCTATCAGACATCAATTTATAAAAAGCCTTAAGTTATCCTTTTCAAAATGTTCTAACTGCAGTATGGAAAGTGCGAGTCATGAACAGCGCTGCTCATGTCAGAGTGACTGACACGCTGGTAAATGGTCTGGGAACTGTAATAGCCTTTTTCATAATAGGAAAAAAAGTCATTTTAAGTCAAAAGGACAGTATGACTGTCATGAAGAATAACTCATTTTCCCTGTTGGCAATGTTTACCTGCACACCACAGGCCACCTCCATGCCCCGGGGCCTAGGCTGCTCACAGGCGCCCTCACACAGGGCCTGGGCCAGCTCCTCTCTCTGGGGCTGCCTGCCGGGACCCGAACAGAGCAGGAGGGCTAGCACACAACACGCGCTGACAGAGGGCCAGTCCTGTGCTCACAAAGGTCTTCTCAGGGGGCCTGGTCTGTGACTCAGAGTAGATGCACACCCTCCTCTTTCTTTAATCACAGAGAAGGGAAAAGAATATCCCAAAAGACAGTATCACAATGTAAGAAAACAAAAGGAAAAACAACTTGTAATTCACCCACGATGACTTCCTTTTGGCCTAGACTCTTTCAACCTACGTTCTTATGAACTGGTCTGTCTACAGGGTTGTCATGATGTGCACACAGTTCTGAACAAAGAAATTACAAGAATACATCTCTGGGAAAGGGAGAGGGTGTAAGTAAGTTCCTGACTCCCACATGAGGACAGGGCAGAGAGCCAAGCAGGGAGACCGAGAGGCAGGTGTCTGCCGTCTGACAGGAGCAAGTGCTCCTCTCCTGGCAGCAGTCTCTGCGAGAGTTAAGTGGGAGCAACCAATGAATGTTCACTGCTTTACCCAGAAACTCCTGCTGTAGGAATCCTACCTAAGGAAATAAACCCTGGCTCCCAAATATGCTCACTGCAAAATTATATTACATACTCACAACTTCATAAGTGTTCAGTCATCAGAGAATTGTGGTCAAAAACACAGCCAGACCTGGTACATATACTCGATGAATGTTATTTAATATTACTCAGTAACATGGTGGAAACTCTATAGCCACATGTTAAGTAGTAATAAGAGTCAAAACTACATTCTAGGGACTTTCCTGGCGGTTCTGTGGTTAAGACTCCACACTCCCAGTGCAGGGGGCATGGGTTCAAACCCTGATCAGGGAACTAAGATCTGTACGCTGTCTGGCATGGCCAAAACAACCAAAACTATGTTCTACAAATGATCCCAAGAGTAATTTTCAAAGAGCCATAAAGATGGAAAGCAGCCACCCCCAGACATCAGCTTTGTTTAAGGTTGTTTCTTCCTCTTTCCGCATCCTCTCTAATGCAGCTCCATTGATTCTGTAGTGACCGCTGATGACACCAGGACAAGGTTAGAGCAAACTACGGAAACACACACTCATCATGGCAAAACCAGCTCCACGGGGGACATTGCTCTGTCCTTTAGTGGAGTAAGCGCTCTCCAGGCTTGCAGATAAGAGCAGCTGCTGAGCACGAGCCGCTCGGACTGGGCATCTGCCCCTGAGGACGCCGTTCTCAGCCTAGGCCCCAGGAACAGGCATCCAAGTTCACACAAACTTCCATGAAAGGAGAGCTGCTTCACCATGAGATGCCTTAAAATCTGCGTAATAACAGGAAAACCATACAAGGCGGGAAAGCTATACTATAAACTGATAAAGGTGATTCCAAAAGAAATCCTAGAATACCTGACACACTTCTGACCAGGTAAAACACACAAAGAAAACTATATGTACAAAGATACTGAATACATGACAATATTGCAATAATAGAATAGTGTGTTGCCTCTAAAATGAACAAACATGTCGATTATGAAGGTAGGTGGGAAAACTCTACAATGCCAAGAAAAACAGGTAATGTACTCACCTCACCCTGTCATCGTATGTACTATTTATGTTCAACTGCTTAAGAAGCAGCAGCACTATCTTATAAACAGTTGATAGAAGTTACTTAAAAACAAACCGTAAGCTCCCAAACTCACACAAATTCATACATGCAGTGGCCTTCCTGGTGGCTCAGTGGTAAAGAATCCACCTGCAATTCAGTTCGATCCCAGGGTCAGGAAGATCCCCTGGAGAAGAATATGGCAACCCACTCCAGAATTCTTGTGGGAAGTCCCACAGACAGAGGAGGATGATGGGCTGCAGTCCACAGGCTTGCAAAAAGTCAGACACAACTCAGCACACACATTCCTAGAACTGCCAAGAAAAGGTTCCTTTGCTAAGTGAGGGCCTCAAGTCCACCCATCAGCTCTAGTCTGACCCCTAACATACAAGGAGCACAGCCACCCCAAACACAGCCATTCCCACCACGTATAATACAAAACAAAAATACAACTATCAGACAGTAAAACATTAATAAATTTTTTTTTTACTATCTGTCCTACTGTACAAATAGCTTTTACACCTTGACAATTTTTTCCCTTAGGAAAATATATCAAGGTATGTTTTGTTGAAACAAATTGTGCCAATACTGAAACACTTGACTGTGACAGTTTTTACTTCCTAAACCCTTTCCAGCCCTTTCTTTCTTAAAGAATGCCGAGTAACACTTAACTGTCCCTCAGCATCAAGCTCTCACACACATGCAGGCCACCTGGCTGCCAACAAGGCCAGATGGGCAGTGCTGCCTCTCAGGCTTCCTGACCGGCTCTGTGGGCAGAACCTCCCCGACACACACACACCGAGGAAGACTGATCAACAGGCCTGAAAGAGGGCTCCTCCCTTGGAGTGAAGGTTCGGGTCGGCCACTCCGCATGCCAGCCGCTTGCTATGCGTTCTTGCTAAGGAAAAATATTAAGCCCTTCTGTTTCTCTTCTCTGGAGTATTATTTTAGGTGATTTATGAAGGAAAATGTATTACTTTGCCTATGAGATTATAACACTCCAGAATTAAACACACAACAAGCATGTGAGGTTGTACACCGCACACAGGGGACTATAAAACAAAATCCTGGTACTGTATTACTGGTAACTAAAAAAGAAACCACGATATAAAATAAACTATGACAAATTTCAGTAGCAGACACAGAGAAAGGAAACCTATCAGTAGATACAAGTACTAAGGAAGACAAAAAACTTAAAATTTTTAAATAATTTCCTACCAAAGTACATGTAAGTAAATATTTGAGGTCAAATTCTAAATGAACCTTACCTCCCACACAAATAAAAATTAACTCAAATGGATCCTAGACCCAAGTAGAAGAGCTAGAGCCATATGCTTTTAGAGGAAAACAGGAAAATAAGTTTTCATGACCTTGAAGTAGGCAAGGATTTCTTAGATGTTATATTAAAATATCAAAAGCACAAGTAACAAAATTAAGAAACAGAAAACTGAACTTCATAAAAAAGCAAAAGCCTTTGTAACTCAAGTGTCACATGCACATTCAAGAGAAATGAAAACATCATATCCACACAAAAACTTGTACATTAATGTTCACAGCAGCATCAATAGCCAAAAGGTGGAAACGACCCAGATGTCCATCACGTGGTGAATGGGGAATCCGATGTGGTCCAGCCGTACGAAAAAAAAAGGATGGAGTACTGATTCATGCTACCCATGGATGGACTTGGAAAGCACGAGAGTAAATGAAAGAAGCCATTACAAATATCAACATACTTTATGATTCCAATTACATGAAAAAATCCAGAACAGGCAAATTCATAGACAGAAAGTAGACCAGGACTGCCAGGGGCTGATGGTGGGGGGACAGAGGGGGAGTGCTAACAGGCCAAGGGTTTCTTTTTGAGGTAATGAAAACCTTCTAAAATTAGACAGCAGTAACATTTGTGTAACTGTGTAAATATACTAAAAATTACTGAACTGCACACTTTGAAAGGGTGAATTTTATGGTATGTAGATTACACCTCAATAAAACTGTTACTGAAAAACTGGCAAAAAGCTTACAAAAAAATAAGTTTTAAAAAGAATTCCAAGGCTGTTTAAGGATACGGTAAAAACAACTCACTACTGAGGAGCTCAGAATAAATGACAGGAATAAATGGGATGAACTATGATAGAATTTACCTGAACATGCTGTAGCAATTTCATTAACATTTTTTTTTAACCATATGCTCAAATTTAAGTAGTTGAACAGTAATTGAAACGTAGTCTCAGCTGTGGCGTGTTATCCCCCTCACGCCTTTGCTATGTCCGGCATCGCTTACAGCTGGCTGACATCATCACACCGTCTCCTACTGCAACCCACAGGCTCCACGCAGGGCCCTGTGGGACGACAGGCATCACCAGGACTGGCCCAGCATGGGGACCACGGCCACCCTGCTTCCAGCTCACAAAGGCCGCCCTACAGCCAAGACTGGGACTCCAGGGGAGACTTCAAATGTACCCACTGTGGACAGAACCCCACTTGCACTGGCAGCCCCAGCCCTTGCTCACACGGAACTCGGGTCCTGAGAGAGTTTATCACTGAGAGGAAAAACCAGACTTCTTATCACACAGAATTAATGCTCCTGATAAAATCAGAGTTAAAGCAGTTTATGTGTCAAAGGCTTTAAGACTCACAAGTATGAAGACACTTTATTCTAGTTATTTCCAGAATCAAGCTCCCACTGAGCTCAGACAAGCGGACACACGCCTGCAGGACAGAGCGGGGCCGCAGCGGGCGCGTCCTCCGTCCCCAGCGCTGCCAGGCCAGGCGGCCCTCAAGTCTGCAAACCACTCTAAGTGTACCTGGGCAACTTCCTGTCTTCACTGCCTATGCCGCATGGAAATGCTATGATCAAGAAGGTTTTAAACTTGAAACCAAGCAGATCAGGCGGGGCAGTGCCCAGCCAGTGCATGCCAAACATCACACGGCAGCTTTTCTCTTCACAGAAATAAGAGAATGTGATGATTTTTAGGTAATTCTGGGGATAAGCTAAAAATCAACCTAAAATGTTCCATCTGAACATTAAAAATCAAGAATAGTACCTCTACTAAAACCCAGCTCCTGAGAATTTCCTAGCAGTCCAGTGGTTGGTACCCTACACTCTCAACTGCCGGGACCCAGCTTCTATCCCCGGCCATGGAACTAAGATCCCACAAGCAGAGAGATGCAGCCAGAAGAAAAAACAAAAAAAAGACTGAAAACCCGGCTCCTGAGTTTCACCTTCTCCTGCACTTTTCTCCTCCTCCTACTGGACGTCACTTACCCTGAAGGTGTGCCTGCAAATGCAGTCCTTTGACTACACATGAGTTTCTTGCATGCTCTGAAATTTCCCACTGTACTTAAGAGGTCTCTGGTCTGACACATACTATTACTCACATATACTACAACACACTCAACAGCCTCATCTAGAATCAAGCAGCTTTTTCTTTTTAAAGATAACCATCTCCTCTGATATTTCCATCCTCAATACAGCAACTTTTACTAAAATGATGGCACGACAGAATACCCGTTTGGCAGAACAATGAGGTGTGCTCCTGGCTGTACTGTTTTTCTTGCCATCACCTGAGGACTCGGACACTTTCCTAGGCTTGTGTCTTAGTCCATTCAGGCTGCCTACAGCAACAAACTGACTCCTCAGCGTCCTCGAGGCAGGCGCCAGGGCAGAGACTGTGTCCTCTGGTGGCGGAGGGGCCAGCAGGCTCTCCAGGTGTCTCCATGAGGTGCTGCACCATTCATAACTTGACGCGTCTTCTAACAGCCCTGCTCCTAACACTGTCACCTTTAGGGGTCAGGCACAGGTTTGGAGGAACCCATATCAACATCCAGACCAATGCAAGACAGCATGGGACAAGATCCACAGAGGTGCTCACTTCTGCTGGGCCACACCTTGACACACACACCAAGATGGCTTTTCTTATATATCTTTGAGGCTAGTCCCACACTCAAAGGAAAGATCAGAAGATTAAATCCTAATATGATGAGAACAGTAATTACATTGCTGGCCAAAAAAGTCCACCTCAATTTCAAAATGCCTGACCAAGAAACAATTCAAACTAGTAGCAGTTATTTTATCCTGAATTATAAGCAAGATGATGCCACTTAGCTGCACCTCATTTTTAGCTTTAAGGCACACAGCCCATTCCTCTTCCCCGGCCTTGGGTCAGGGTGAGATGTGCTTCCCGCCCAGGACGACGGGGAGGATGGGGAGGACGGAGAGCAGGGAGGCCGCTGCTTGGGCTTCTCAAGCCCTCTGCTTTCCAAAGAGGCGTAAGCAAAGTAATGGCAGTTTTCAATTTCACCTTTCTCTACCAGTTCTGGCACAAAGGTATTTTAGAAGAAATTTTAAATGGATACATTTAAGATCCCATTATTTCTAAAACATATATACACTCCCCCTTACTGGTGGAGGCATGCCAACACACATTTTAATTACAGCCAATCATCCCCCTCATCCCAAGGGACATGGTGAAATCAACTTTAAGACAGACTCTCACTCATCATCATACTATTCCCATGAGTTCTGTGAAAGCCCTAAATCCCTCATGAGTTTCAGAGTTACTACAAATCAATAATAATCAAGAAAGAATTTTAAGTCCCCATTCCCAGTCATTGTAGGGGATTTCCTACCTAATCATCCAAAGGAAGGAGAAAAGGACCCTAGTCGCCAGAGTAACACACGTCAGCTCCATGTCAGTCTACCTCTACTGAGGATGCCGGACACCCTTCAGCTCCGCAGGCCACCTTCAAACGTGCTCCTCAAACAAGAGCCCAGCCACACAATCCCCACAACACACACACATGAAAACGTGATGATGGAGTGGCAAGGTCCACACGAGCACTTTACACTCCCCTCTGGGCGCGGGCAGTGCTCCCGCTGTCCGAGGAGTAAGGGCACTTACGGAAAGGCCAGTGTGAAAGCCAGAGAGCTTTCACAGAGAGACAGAGAGCCCTAAGTGGGACTCAACCACTGGGCGGGCACATCAGGACCCCAGGCTCACGTACCAGCATCTGCTGAAGGAGCCCCACAGGTGCCGTGAGGAGAGGGCTCCAGGCCCACCACTGGCTCTGGGATGGGACTTGGCAGCTTTCACCCCCCCGTGCCTGTAGCTCAGATCAGAGGCAAAGCCCAAGAGGAGCAAGAGTCTCCAAGCAGGGTCTCCATGAGGAAACCTGTCCACAGGCTGTGGGCAGAGGCACCTTCAAGTCATTTGCCTGACTTCATTTTCTCACCATTTAAGGCCCCACCTTTTGTCCCGCTTCAGCTTCTTCCCTACTATGCACAGTGCTGGTCCCCTGTTGCTACAGAGCCAAGGGCGGCGGCAGCACAACGAAAGGAAAAGCCCCTGTGCACCTTGCTGGCTGCTGGGCACCACCACACCTGGTGCCTGCGGTGGGGACGAGCGCCCTCCCGGGCCTTCTCCCGCCCCCTCTGGGGCACCCGCAGGCCCACACCGCGTGACAGCTCAGGCTGCGACTGGCCGCCTCCCCTCACAGCTGCACCCGACATGGGGAAGGCCGCGGCTGGGGGCAGGTCATCTCCCAGCCAAGTCCCCATGGGGCTCAGGCCATCTCCTACAGGCTCTGAAAACACTCCAAAATGTGGAAGGACTCTACCTTGGTTAAAATAAAAACAACTCCCCAAGTCACGCCATCCCAGGCCAAAATAATCCAGAGCTTTCCTTTGCTTCAACTATGTTCAAATAACATTTTCTGGAAATCTCCTAGGAAACTGTCCACTCTCAGCAATACTGCTGTCCAGAAATTCACAATGTACACAGTGTTTTGCTGTTTATAACAATAAAGGCATCAGCTCTCAGCGTACCCCAGGTAGCAGATACCCTCTTACGCCTCCTTGGAGGGAGGACGCACCACCACAAGGGTCCCACAACAGCCTGGGAGACGATGGGACATGCCATGCCAGTCCCCCACCGCACTCCAGCCCCAGCTCTGCCACTGAATGTGCTGCCCTAAGTACAACCTGAGACCGCGTGAAGGTCTGTGTGTGGTGAGGGGACTTTTGCACCTGCTTGAGTGACCCAGACTCAAAGACAAGATTCTCAGAATCAAACTAATACATGTCTGAAGAACTTTTTCCCCTGACAGTTTTTTTTCCTGTGATGAGATTTAAAAAAAGAAAAAACACTGCATCCAGTTACATACTTCACAGGTTACCCACTGGGTCGGTGCAATAAAGTTGAGAGTCTGGTCAATGCACTCAGAGTAAGTGGAGTAGGAAAACACCGTCTTTGGCATGGTTAGCAATCAGGCCTCATGCAAAAACAGGGAAATGAAATTCAAAAGATAAGACAGGATTGGTTAGCTGGAAATCACCAAAGTGAATCATAAAGCATTACTACTGCACAAGAACACCTTATCTCATAGGAAAATAAGCCAAATTTAGAGAATTAATTTGACTATAGAAGATAGAGTATCTAGTACTTGCAAAAATTTCTAGAAACTCCATGTCCTGCCCACATCAACTTTAAAAAGTTCTTTTTTAAAGGAAATTGCACTCCTCCCCCACCCCGCCCCCAAAAAAAATCTATGCTGAAAAAACATGAATTAAGAGAGCTATCCATGCTCACATGAAAGATGACGGCATTGGGGGAAGGTTCTGTAAAAATAAATTCCCTGGGGCTTTTGGGTGTTTTTAAAAATTGATCATTAACTAGGGACTATCCAGGGCAAAGAGCTGTGTTCTAGGCCATGCCAAGGGGAGATCACCAAGTATAATATTAAATCATCCACAGTACAGTGTGACGTGAGGCCCCGGGAGAACAGGATCTGATGTATAAGAATGTTAGGCACACAGGACGTCGCAGGCCCACTCCCCGTATAGAACCAGCTCAGACCCATGAATTAGGATGCAGACGGACTGCCATTAAGTCCACCCTCTAGGGCTCTGCTCCACTGCAAAAGCACTCTGGCTCCAGAAACAACATGGAAAATGGAAAGGCAAGTATAGCTGGTTTCTAAAAATCGTTTAAACTCCTTTTATAAATACTTGAATACATGGACCGGTGCTTAGTGTAAAGGAGAGGTGTGGAGAAGATCAAAGGATTTTCTGAAGACTGTTGTCTCACAAAATTCTTATTCCACAGATATCGGATGATTCTTTATTTCTTGAGAGTTTTCTTCAGCAGAATCCCCCAGGTGTTAAAGTCCAGATCTGTATCCACTGCCCAAATGTGAATGCACAATGTCTCCTTACGGAGAGGATCATGCTGAAAATTAGTGTTACGTAAATACCGTTACCTTTTCTGGTGAAAAACTCCTTGGAATATTTCCCCAACATAGCGTATTTTCGAGGGACTTTCCCCAGCAGTTCAATGATCAATGCTATGTGATCTGCATTGGGAAACATTGCCAGCAAAACAGAAACACACGACAGTTTAATCAGTACACTGCATGCAGACACCGCTATCGCCCGCGCAGACAGAAACAGAGCGCCGCCTGCACAGACAGAGCCCGGGCTCTGCTCAAGGCCCCTCGGAGGGGATGACACACAGGGGCCGCGGCGCGGGGCCGAGTGCGGTCTCCTCCTCAGCTCCGACATCAGCAGAGGAATTCTGCTGGGCTGCTTTGGGAATTTAAGAGAAATGCCTTTGTCACCATTAATGCTACCATCAGCAGCTGCTATTTCGTTTCTGTCTGCATCGTGGCGCTTTTCAAAAAGAAGAGGTACTACCTCTGCGATTGAAGAATTCCCGAGAATATTTTCCAGATAGAGCAAAGTGCCTTGGGATACTGCCTAGCAGCTCTATGATGTGGGCTATGTGGTCTATGGAGGAGAGAAAAAAAAGGATACGGGAATGGGAGGGGCAGAGGGAAGGATGGGATAAAAGAAGAGGGGGGGGGGAAATCGAAATTAGTAAAAAATCAGAAATAGATTCAAATCAACAATGTCTGCAGCACATCCATGCAGAGGCTTCTGGGATGGCAGGCCTCAGGACTGGAGCGTTAACAGCCAGTTAACCAGCTGACCTGAGGCCAGCTCATCCCAGGTCACCCCAGCATTGCAAGCAAGTAAGCATGGAGATGGATAGGTTTGCAGATGGAATTCAAGCCAGAATTCCGTCGTTTTAAATTCAGCCCCCAACAGGACAGAGAAATGGGCAGCAGATCAGTGGACAAAAGGACCATGGAAAGGCCTCGGGTTCATCCGGCCTGTCCTCTCCCAGCCTGCGAGGGGGCGGGCTGAGGCCACAAGCTCCCCGCAGGGTCACCTGTGCCAGGAGGCTCTGCCCAGTCACTGTGACTGAGGGGGCTTCAAGCTCTAAGGGAAAGCATCTGAATCTGGTGTTTGAAAACCAAACGCAGTTCTATTTTTGTGCAAAAACACAATGTTCTCCAGAAGGCCCAGACTCTCTGTAGACCCATACTGAGGTATTCAGCAGGCAACAATACTTACCTTCGTCTCTGGAATAGTCTTCCCCAGAATGTGGTTCAAACAAATAATCTCCCGTTGCCAGCTCAAATGCCTAGGATACAACAGATGACATGCTAAGCACTTCAGAGACTGGGTCCAAGCCAGCAATGTTTTCTGGTACAAGAGACCTACATTTTATGAGGATCTGAATCAAACCAGAGTCTCCTTTAAAGGCTCAACATCAGGCTTTTTTTCTTCTTCCCAAAAGTTCAAAGAAGCTTCAGAAACATTCTTATATATTTCAGAGGAAGCAACTGTGTGCAGGCCTAGCTGGAACACTCCAGGGACCAGGGCTGTCTGACCCAGAGCCTGCCCGCAACCTGCAGGCTGGCCTGGGCCTGGACCGAGGGTGTTGCCACCCTCCTGAAGGGAAGACCTTTGTGCCTTAGTAACTGCGGGCTCCTTTCAACAATTCTCATCACTTCATTCATTTCTGACTCAACCAAAGGAAATTTCTAGAACCAAAGAAACCCTCTTGCTGTCACCCCAGGCCAGGAGGTGCTAGATCACTGTGTAATAAGTCGCCTGTGGTTGGCAGGAGAACTTCCTGGTTATAGGATCAGCCCCCAAGGGTACAGGGTAGGGTGCTGGTGAGGTGACAGGAGGGGTATTTATTTCCATTTCTGCCAGTGAGTCTCTATCTTTTATTTATAAAATTGTCTAAGGACCATGAGTTTAATTTGCTAACAGTAAATAAAGATGACAACTGCTACTGCTCTACTGATCAAATATCATGTTTTTAAAAAAACATGCTTTAAGTAAGAATTTAAACAAATTAAAAGAATCTTTTTAAAAAGAACAAGCCAAACCCCACTTCTGGTCTCCTTCATACTTACTTCTCTTGTATATCAGACTGCGCTGCTGTGGAGGCCCCCAGGGGCCCATCCCTGCTTCACCGAGGCCCAGGCTCAGTGGCTGCTGCACCGCCTGCTCCCTCTCCAGCCCCGGCCGAACTGGCCCACCCTCTCCCCTTCTGTTGATGACCGCCAATGTGCACCCACTAGGGAAGGCTCATCTGCCTGGGGTGGAATCCTTCACAAACCAAGGCAAGCGCACTTAGCCCAGGACCACGTCTCTTCATCTTGCATTTTTTTTTTTTTTAAAGAAAAGAGGGAAGTAAGATGACAAGCCTCTTGCCAGCTACCCTGCGACGAGCACTAGTTCATGAACTCAGGATCCCTGCCCTGAACCAGATCTGGGTCTGAGCCGAACCTAGATGTGCCAGGTCTTAGTGGAACAAGGGGGTCATCTACGCACTTCAGGGCCTGCCCTCTCCACCCAGAAAACAATAAGGACACTATTGGCAATTGCAGACGAGGGTGGAAAACCTCATGCCTGGCCACAGGCCCAAGGGCAACAGTGGATCACATGCTAAATAAGTGTCTTTCTCGCCGGGGACACACGCCAAGAGAAAACGGTAAAAGCCCAATGCAGGCAGAAGACTCCGGAAGTTGAGGGATGGATCCATGGAAAGCACCAACTGCTCTTTACCATCCTTGGTTTCACCTCATTCTTCTAATTGATTTCCAAAACCACTCCAATCTGGTTGTATGCATTTCTGTCAGCCTAACACTAAGCTACATCAGCTCAGCATTTTGTAAAGATGGCCATTTTGATTAGCATCCATGTATTTCCAAGGAAATACAACTTGAAGAAGCCTGTCAATGAAATGGTAAGGAAGAGGCAAGATGAAGGCTCCCCCAACAAGTTATCAGGTCCTAATTCTCTGAAGCGTGACAAGACTTTCTTTTTTTCTGCATATTCTCATTATCTTTTATTACGTATCAAATTGTCTTCAACATAAGTTACAACCTGATTAAACTCAATACTTCTTTCTAAAATCAATTTAAAGACACACACAAAAATCACGTCATATACAATATCTTTTGTCGAGAGTCTAGCAAATATAGTATCTTTCATTGTAGGATTTCTGCTTAAAAGATTTTAACAAATAGGACACAGACAATAGGGTAAATGCACACCATAATGAAACACTAGCCTCTGTACTTTGCCACAGGTTTCTACGCTGGCCACTAAGAAATCATGAAAGATTGTTGCCTTCAACTCTCTGAGTTACTCTCAATATAACCTTTATTATTTTTGTCCATGTTTAATACTGGAGAACTCTGGGTTCTTCCCTCAGTACTCGGCCCAGTCCCCTCAGATCGCTTTCCCCTGGAACAGCGTTTGTCTTCAGGCTCTGGGGAGACCAGGTACCCCTTTCCTGAAATGCCATCGCATATCAACGCACTCCATTCTGAATAAATAAGGTCATGAATTCCTTCCATGATGTGAACACTCCTGAGCAGTTTGGTTAAATGTGTCAAGATTGGCTTTTCTTGTCTTTATGACACTGACTGGGGGTCACCATGGAGCCCTATTCAAGGACTCTGACGCACAAATGCAGAACCACCAAAGTCAGGATCCACACCAAATTTTTAGATCGTGCACACTTACATCTGGAGGAGCGCTAAAGCTCAAGAAAAGAACGAGAGATTCAACCACTGACATACCCCAGCTACTCTGCCTCACCCTGTCCGGCTGCAAGAGCACTCCTCCCTGCCAGCGGCAAACGCACCTACCAGTGAACACGGGCACCAGCCACCACCCTTCCCTCCGCTGGAGTCTCTAAGACATAATGCCATCAACAACAAAGAACCCTGGGTTTTTCCACCAAGAGCAATCCAGAGCTTTACTACAGCTTGGTGTCACGAATTTAATACACTGTTGTGTATTTAAACTTTAACAGAAGTGGGGTGGGTGACGACTGCCTCACCTTCACCAGTTTCTCTATGGAGAACAAGACAGGACCTCTCAGTCAGGACCTCCAGGGAGGAGTGGGGTGGGGATGAAGGCTTGCCCCACTCCCAGAAAATCACCCTTAAACTAATTATAAAGAACTTTATAAGCAGCTCTAGAAGCACTGAGGGACTTCACTTCTTGGGAAGGGAGGAGGCAGAAGGAGACTGGAGAGAGTGCTTTTTCTCAGGAGTCTGAGCTGGACACTGACGCCACAGCTGACAGTGATTACAGGGGTTGGCAGGACCGGAGACTGTGGAGGTACACACTCTTATCTCAAGGAAGGCAAGACAGACAATCTGGTATAAAACTGTACTGACAGCTCCAGCATTATGCTACTACATCTGTGATCTTGTCCTATTTTTCCTGGTTATATCACCAAAATTTATCACCCAAAATTAGAAGTACAAGATTTCAGAGTTGAAAGAGTTTTCAGAGTGTAATTCAGGACAACCCACATATGGCCCCTTCTGTGTAGCTGAAGACAAGTCAGGCCTGACCTCACACATCCTGAAACAGAACACTGCTCCCCTGCAGCTCCAACTGGTGAAAGTGCCCTCCCTCTCCTGACCCGGCCTCTGCCTCCCACTGCCTTCCAGCCCTTCCACCCCATCCTGCCCCTGGACTCCTGCAGAGAGAGCCTGATTTCTTCCCTACATTCAAAGGAACCATGACACACACACCAACTCTTCTAACCATTTGTCTCCATACCCAGCATGGCAAGGACTCAGTTTTTTATACTTATTGAGAAATGTAATTTTAAAATTATTCTCTGGCATTACCCATCAGAGAACAGAAAGGCATACTTTCTGTTCTTGACCTGTTTGGCCATATTGGTTGCAAGCTTGAAAGAGTTTCTTTTTTCATATTGTTTTAGCATCAGAGGACACACACCCAAGGAGTGCTGCAGTTACCTTTAAATCACAGACAGTTGTATTTATTCTGCACTCTTCCTTTTTAGTGAGGAGACAAGTACCAAGCTTTACACACATGCTCTCTCACTTTAAACAGAAGAGAAGAATTTGGGTGGTGGGGGGGCGGGGAACAATACAAGAAAAGCATGAGACACCACCTGAAGCAACAGATACACCCACGTTTCCAACAAAAGACCACAAGCTCAGCTCACTAAGAGAAAGGTGACAAGCTGGCCAGGAAACAGGACCGAGAAAGAAACTGAAACTGGCTTATAGACAAGGGACTATTCATGCTCATCGGTTCACAGGTAAGGAGAGTGAGAAGAGACACTGGTGGAACTTGGGAGAGTTTAGACACAACCAGACCTTTGATGCACACAAGTGGCAGCAAAACGGCTCTGTTATATCAGAGAAAAGAGGCAGCCCGAGGCCCTGAGGAAAACCACTGCCAAGCTGCCTGTGGGAACAGACTTACTCAAACGGCATATGCAGCTGCTCGTGCCTCTGACAAGGCTAGACGGCCTAGAACCGTAAGCCAGAACAGTTTCTAGACTGTGCTTAACAGGAGAGAGCGTAAACAGTGGTATGTGGGGAGAGCCTCTCCTCTCCAGTAACAGGTCTGTCAGACTGCCTCAAACCTTCCCCTAAATCACAGCTATTTCATCTTCCTCCACAGCCTGAGTGAGGAAACACAGGCTGAGTACAGCCCGCAAGACTTCAAGAGCCAACAGGAACTACGTGAAGTCCATCACCACAGCTGAGGTCTGTAGCTGGGGGCCACAGAGGGCCTTGCGAGGTTGTCTCTCACAAGCCCAAACCAAAACATACACAAGGACACACCTGAGAAGGATCCTGCCAACTCTAAACCTTGCCCGCCCGCCCCTCAGTGGACAGCCTCCGGTCAGAAGGCTTAGGCCATTGCACTGGTAAGACTGGCCTACCGTGGGGACTAAAGGGACGAGCCTTTACATAGAGGAAAAGGGCACAGGCCGCTCTTACCATACACGCCGTGCTCCAAATGTCAGCAGGCGTGCTGTAACCTGCTCCTATTAAAACCTCTATGGATCTATACTGACGCGTCTGGATGTCTTCTGTGAAGTGTTTATGCTGGAAGGGAACAGACTACATTACTGTGGAGGAACACAGACGTTAAAAGAGAAAAAGCATCTTCTAATACATGATCACAACCAAAGAAAGAAAGAACACTTTACTTACCACCCAACAAGCATTTCCAAGGTCTGCAATTTTAACTCTAATCTTATCGGCATTCCGTGGGTCCAGGGGATTCACCAGCAGGTCGGCTGCCCGGGTTTTTGCTGGCATGAGTAAACAGCAGGACAGTTAGGGCCTAGGTTAAGTGGTTTGCCAAGTGTGTACACAATGCTTGCAGGGCACACTCCTTTTCTAGAAAAGTGGTGGGATGATCAATTAGGCCTGGAATCCTGTAAGTTGAACTCAACAAATTTAAGTTCTCAAATTCTCCATCTCAGGGAAATACCTCACAAGAGGGCAAGCTGCCCAGAGACCCTATGCACACTGATTTGCCCATTCTCCTTTCTCCCTATCCTTCACCTCTGGGTCAGCCTGCTCAGTTCCTGTAACTTTTAGCTGCTCCTCATTAGATTACGTCAGTTCCCTACTGGATTCTGTCTAGCTCGGAAGTGTGATATTACTAAACTCGAGGGTAGAGATAACACTCCCTGGCGGGATGGAGAGGTGTGTGTGTGCGTGTGTGCGTGTGGGGTGAAGAGGGGGTTGTGTGTGTGCATGTATGTAAGAGTTGGACCATAAAGAAGGCTGAGCACCAAAGAATTGATGCTTTTGAACTGTGGTGATGGAGAAGACTTGAGAGTCCCTTGGACAGCAAGAAGATCAAACCAGTCAATCCTAAAGGAAATCAACCCTGAATATTCACTGGAAGGACTGATACTGAAGCTTCAATACTTTGGCCACCTGATGTGAAGAGCTGACTCATTAGAAAAGACCCTGACGCTGGGAAAGATTGAGGGCAGGAGAAGAGGGTGACAGAGATTGAGATGGTTGGATTGTATCACTGACTCAAGGGATGTGAGTTTGAGCAAACTCTGGGAGGCTGTGAAAGACAGGGAAGCCTGGCGTGCTGCAATCCATGAGACTGCAAAGGGTCAGACATGACTTAGGGACTGAACAACCATCTTCAGGCAGACCCTTGTGTGAAGCATGGCATCCCAGGCAGGCAGCAAGGCCAGGCCGCATGTACCATGAGCAGGGCAGTGACTGAGTGAGGCATCCAGGACCCGGGGCGCCCACAGAGCTTCCCAGGAGGGGCCAGAAAATGCGAGAGAACTCTGGGTGACATTTTAGCCCTCAAGAACTGTTCCTCGGACTGATGTATCAACGCGAGCCAGTCAGACTCTGGTGTTTCCTTCTATCTGCCCTGGGCCCACATCCCTCTTTATGAGGAAGTTTTAACACCATGAGGTCTCACCAAAGGCCAGATATGAGCCAAGGAGAAGGAACACAGAAATCAGAAATGACAAGGGCAGCAGCACAGAGACCCACACAGACATGTGAGGTGTTCACACTGAACAGGGAATGGGCTGAGAAACTGAGTTCCAGAGAAAACAAAATTGCTGACCCAACAGACAGATGGCCAGCACCGGAAATGGCTAGATGAATCCCTCGTGTCACTAAATAAAGGAGAGTCACCAGGCACAACAGAGGAATTGGAGCTTTGCAGAACTGGATTCAAATTTCATTTTCAACATCTACAAGTTACAAATGACTTAAACACTGTGAGGGTCAGTTCTCAGTAAAGCAGGAAGAGAAAAGGACCATCCTCACCCCCAAAAAGAAAAGAAGACCAAACACAGGAGAGCTAGGGGCTCCGCTCTACCTGCCCTCTGAGGCCAAGGCTTCTATTTAGGCCAGAGAGGGACCAGCCAAGGATGAGAGGCCAAGTGGTGGGTGCCACCACTCCAAACGTGAAGCACAGTTTCTACAGAATGCATTTCACTTTTGCAACCATCATAAAGTCAAACCATTGTTAATCCAGGGACCACCAGTACAGTTTCTTTGCCATTAATAGCCCTGGTTTATGAGCACCAAAGTCTCTTTGGTGACCTGCTGTTAGCCTTCTGGTTCATGTCTGTGCATGGTTACCCAGCACACAATGCCTTCCAAATGATACTCGGAAATTTACCTCAAAAATTTAACTGTACTCAGAACACACAGGAGGTAAAAGAGAATCAGTTTGCATCTCTTTTCTCAGTGCGCCAGTTTCCTGCTCTAAGTGTCTCTGAAAGGTTATCAGACTACAACAGTCAAAAAGGCCCACACACTTGCTACATAATCATACAGATTTTGCTTTGTCCAGAAAATCAGATCACCTCTCCTGATTCAGTCACTATTATGCAACTATATCATGGCTCATCCTTGCTCTTTGCTACTAAGGAGGGAATGAAAAGTGCAAAGAGAAAAGCAGGAAGATTTCGCTTCAGGAAGGGCTGGGGCTGTTAAGCCTCTGGGTAACACTGTATTCATGCCATCAGGTGAGCCTGGGTGCCAGCAAGATGCCGCCCAGCGGGGCTGCCATGATCAACAGCCACCATCACGTATCTGCAAGGCACTGTGCAGGCCTTCACTGACACTGTAAGTTTAAAACAGCCTTACAAGGAAGGCACAAACACTCGATATGCAGGAGATTTAATACCCGCCCAAGGAAACAGCAGAACCTACAAGATTCAACACTCAGACCTTACCTCGCTGCTCACCGAGTATTTACGAGTCCCTTCTACGTGGCCAATGCTACGGGCACCGGAAGAGCATGAACGAGACATACAAGGTTCTGCCACCACGCCCTAGTCAGGAAGCTCAAGCTCGTTGAGAATATGGATGATAAAGTAAAAAAACGAATGATTCACATACTATGTCAAGAAACTCTATATGCTAAGAAGAAAAGAGCAGAAAATGGAAGATGGATTACTGATGAGGGCATTCAGCCGAAGGGGTCTTTTCTGAGAAGGTGATGTTTGAGGAGAGGTCTGCACACAGGGCAGCACGAAGGAGAGATGCTCTGGGCAGACATGACAGTGAGTACAAGGCGCAGAGAGGCAGAAATAAATGTGCACCCTTGAGAAACTTCAGAGAGAAGACTGTGTGGGAGGAGCAGAACAAGCAGGGGAAACAGAGGTGGGTGGGGATGGTATCAGAAAGAGAGGCGCTAGGGACGGACTGTGCTGGGCTGCAAGCTTTAGAGAATGATGCCTCTGGGGGTATGCTAAGTGGAAATATCTTGGAGATGGGGTGTGGAGGGTGTGCTTTAAAAAGCCCTCTCTGAACTGCTCTGCAGGAAACAGTCTAGGGAGCAAGGGTGGGAGAGAGAAGAGTGTGGAGCTGTGTTCCAGCGTCCAGTCAAGCACTGCTGCTGACACGGTCACCACAAGGTGAGGGTGACAGGCCAACACGTGCATTGCAGGTGCCACCCTGCTCCCAGGCCTCTGTCCTTCAGACGTGATAAGCCAAAATATGTGGTATGGCTCCAGCAGCTAATAATCCAAGAAGAACGCTGCCTCCTCTTCCCAACCTTCAGTGGCTACGCAATTACTCCAGGGAGAAGTTTGCATTCTTAAGCCTGGCACGTAAGGTGATCCTCAATCTTCTCATTCCAGCCCTGGCACTTCTTCTACTATTTCCTGATATACGCCCTCTGCTGCAATGACAAGGATCCACACACACTGAGTAAAGGGTACTTCTCCCACTTCCCGTTCTTTAGTGCCCGGGGGCCAACTGCCAGCCTCCAGGACAGGACCCTCCCAACAGGAAACAAAGCACCTCCACACAGAGGCTGTCCACAGTTCTCCAACGACCAGGCTTTGAAAACCCAAACTGAGTGCCTCCAAACAAATGACTGGATGAACAAAAAGGTCAGCTTGGTAAGAGATTGGCATCAGTGGAAAAACCAGACCTGCTCTTTCTCCCTGATGCAATATTCATGCCACAGACAGGGTCCTGAAGAATGCGTGTGTGTTGGACAAAGTAAAATTCTGCTGTGAATGGGAAAAGGGGGGAGAATACAGGCAGGTATCACTCATTTGTTGGTTCATTATGCAATAAGTGCTTGTCTCAGCACCAAATTAGATGCTGAGGACACAAAGGCAGAAACACAAAGACTCTCAATGTGTACACCCCAGTGACGAGGAAGACAGTGGAAATGAACGAGGATCACACAGTGAAGTATGACCAAAGGAAAAAGAAGGGAACAAGAACTGGGATCTGCCAGGACCCAACAAAAGAAGTGTGCCCACACAAACAGGAGGAAGCCTTCCAAGAAGGAGGAAAAGCATCAGCAAGGATACAGAAGCATCAGCAAGCATGCCACGTTCACACAGACACTTGATATTAGGTCTTAATAAATGGGGACGAGACCACGCTACACTTGAGATTACTAAACCTTTTTATACTGTTCACTCCATCAATAAAAGATGTTTGAACATTCATTTCAATATATGCATGTTTATAAAGTTTACATACTACTGTTCCTATACATTATAAAACATTGACAAGATCTTAAAAGCAAAAACTACTTGGCAACAAGGCTGAATCCAGCCTGGGTCCTGTCCCAAGTATGAACTTGGGACACGTGGTTCTAGAAGAGCAAGCAGTCACCTGGAGAATAATGAGATTGTGTCAAAAGGACCTAAGAACCAACTTGAAGAGGCTGACAAAGGCCAAATTTGGGTTAATTCTGGCATTTAAAAAAAAAAGCTGTAAATGATAACACCACACAATTGGACGTGTTAATTGAAAAGAAAAAAGAATCGGTGAGTCCGCACCACAGAGGAATATGGGCGATACGTCAGGGAGGGGGCGGCTCAGGAGACAGCGTGAGAGCCTCGCACCGTCCCAGACACCGTGCCCTGGGCACCCTTCATCCGGCTGCTGCTGACCTACACCCTTTCTTCATCAACTGATTATCCAGCAGCTAGCTGGCTCTCTTCCTGAGTTCTGTGAGCTGCTCTAACAAATTAATCGAACCCCAGGACAGCATTACAGAAACCTCCAATTTAGAACTTATCAGAAGCAGAGATGACAACTTGGACTTGTGATGGGTTGGGGGTGGGGGAACGAAACAGTCTGATGAAACTGAGCCCTAGACCCTGGCACATGACACTATCTCCAGGCAGCGTCAAGCTTTACTTAAACTGCGAGACACTGGGCTGGCGCTGGAGAGCTATTCAGTGCAGGAAAGCCCCCCACACACGTGGTGCCCAGAGTGTCAGCAGTGGTACGGGAAGAGAATGAGAGTCAAGGAGGGTAAGAGGTGAGTTTTTCCTTACATGAAGCCACATTGCTTGTGAAAGCATTTCAAGCACTTTCAAACCTTCTGGTCAGAGTAAAGGTTGACAGGAGGAGAATACGTCTATCCAAGTTACAAGAAAAACCACATCCTTAGGATGACTAGCTGTGGCCAATGAGTAACAGAGGACTCTGCAGGTCTCTGGGGCTGCAGAACATCCTGAGCTATTTGCAGGGCTGGCTCATCAGTGGACTCGCCATGTGTTAACATTCTTGTCAGCAGAGGGAGCAGAGGAGGTTTCTGAGCTTTTCCACTGTGGGCCAGAGTGCAAACCAACTGGGACACAGTGTGTGCCTTCTCAAGTCCCCCAGCACACTACAGGCAGAGATGCATCTTGTGGCATCCACCCTCAAAATCAGGGTTTGATATACATCATGACTACATTTAAACCTACATCACTTCCTTTAAAATTTTAACACGAGAGTGGTATAATCAAGAACAGCTATCAAAATAGATACTTTTCCCTCAATACAGATAGAGAGCAGGCACATCTTCCCTCAACTAGAAATGAAGCAGAACAAAAAACCCAAAAACTAAACATAGCATTATCAGATGGAAGTACACTATAGAAAGCTACAGGGTAAAATGCTAGACTTGGAAAACTTTTGCAAAGGTATCATCACTAACTAAGACAGGAGAAGGAAAAAAAAAAACCCTCAGAAATGGGATCTGATATGCAGAGGGCAAGAGAAATCCTAGTGGCCCAGAATATTTTTTGAAGTATACTAACTTACTCACGGTTACAAAAGTAATAAAATAAAAGTGCTTACTGCATACATACATGGCTATACCTCCGCCAGGCAATTCCCTTCCCAGTATCTGTCAAGGGCATGACACTCAAGGGACTGAAAGCAGAGCTCATGGTAAGGAACACTTACTTTTTGGCAAATCCCCAGTGCTGGAGGCTGAAACTGTCCTGCTTCTGTCATGGGATGGACTGCTTTCCTCATGCTCAGTAAGGGGGGATCCCTCAGAAAGTGCAGAGCCACAAGCCACAGGTTCTAAGGGCCCAGAGAACAATGACGTGGAAAATTCTGGAAACTGTGACTCGGGAATTTTATGTCGTCCATTTGGCAATTCACCATTGAATTGTTCATAGGAGCTGCTATACGTGTAATCGCTTTCTGCATTTGGCTCATCGAGGTTACATTCCTCGGGATTTGGGCAATCTTCCTCATCATCGTCTTCATCATCCAGCTGTTGCTCCAGTAAGAAGGGGCCGTTCTCAATATGGCCATTAGTTTTCGGTGATTCTATCCAGGTAGGGTCTATGTTCGTGAGCTCCTGTTCAACATCGTCTTCATCTTTCTCAGTGTTTTCTTTCTCAGTGTCTTCTTTCTCCTCCTGGTCCTCAGCTTCACCTTAAGAAGCGGAAGGGTGAGAATCAGAATTTGTCACTCTCCTTAACAGAGTGCACCAGGCATTTATCCTCTCCAACAAGAGACATGTCGGAATGTGCTAATTTCACTTGCTACACAGCAAACGCCTCTGGGCTCTCGGGGTAAATCTCCAGGTTCTCTAAATCTTATTTTTCATTTACTAAATAACTAGCCTACTCTAATTAGAAAAAGTTAGCTCTTGGAGAAAATGAGCATAAATAGAGCTGTACTTCCATTTTCTACCCTCTCCTCTATAATCTTCAGAGATTGTCTAAGTGTACATTGCTGTTAAGTCAATGCTTAATTACAAAATGAAGGACAATCATTAACATGATAAAGACATGGTGCTACTCAGACATTTTCCATTAAAAAACAAAAACTATTTTGAAACATATTTCTGGTGCATATTTTACAAAGCAAGTATCAGACAGCTCCCACATTCTCCAGGGAGGGCTTGGAAGGGAGGGTTCAGACCCTCAGGTCTGAACACAGCAGCACCAGGTCACCCTGCGTGGTGCCCTGGGGTGCAGCCCGCTCTCCAGCGTTCACTGACCATTGTTATTCGCAGTCTCTCCCTCAGCCACCTCCTCCAGTCCTGCTGTTTTTAGCTTCACCTCTGGGTGGTATTCATCATCTTGCTCATTGGAAGGTATAACTGACGTGACGTTTTCCTCTATTATTTTTCTTTCAGCTTCTCGCTCCAATTCTTCTATTTCCTGCAAGCGCTTTTCCAGTAACTCAGCCTGCCTTTTCTGCTTCTTTTTCATTTTTTTCTTTTTGTTTTTAGATATTTTTCCTATCTACAACATGTTAAGAAAATAGCACAGGTCAGTTTGCTTCTTTTTAAAGCACTATGCAGCATCGTCTAAGTGCTGGCAGCATGGCAAATACCAACACAGTCTGTTTTCTCAGGTCTATTCAATTAAAATCACATGCCCAGACATGAGATCCACAATATGGTTAGCGTTGCAGCAAAGCCAGAAAAAAAAGAAACCAGTGCTGATATCAAGTAGCGGGACTACTATCAGCTCCTGCCCATGGAGAGCTACAGCTTAAATCCAGCAAGCCTTTTCCCTGGAAGTCCTAAGAACTAAATATGCCGAGGCATTCCTGCCTTTAGACAAGAAGCTCTCTTGCAAGTTTCATTTGCTGCTGCCTATCTACAAAGTATTAACAATGTTCCCTCTCTTTACTCTCTTACTCAACTGTCTGCCAAAACAGGTGTTCTTCATTCATGTTTGGTCAACAGCGCTGTTTGTGCTTGGGTCTCTCACACTAAGTTGTTAGCAACAGCCAGGACAGCAGGAACTGTAAGAAATGAGCATATGAAGTAAAGGGAAAAAAAGAGAAAGCCATGGTTTCAGTCTGCCTCCAGTCATGGCCATCTGACTTGGAAAGTACTGGCAATGGGATCCTCCAGTATTTCACAGAACCAATCATCAAAGCAAGCTGCTCAAGCCATGGCAGAGCTCAGCAGGCCAGGTGGGAGAATCCTTACAGCTCCCCTCCTGCTGGGACTCCCACTCCAGACTGAGGGCTGCTGGCTGCACTCTGGAGTTCTGCACATTTCCTTCCAAGGGCTTTCCGGTCATAAAGATCTTTAAAACTTGCAGGTGACTCATCAACTTGAGATATACATATATTCTCTGCTTGACTGGAACCAAGCCTAAACCAGGTTTAGGTCCTCTGGGGTAGAATTTAATTCCAAACAGCCTGTTTCATTTGCTCACACTTGGTATTTTGATAGGGCCACACAGATAACGCTCTTTCAAATTTAACTATACTAGCTGGAAGAAAATTAGAACAGCAGCTTCAGAAAAAACAGGTAACTTAGAGGCAAATCAGAAATAATCGAAAGGGTTTGTGGAATAATCACACTTAAAACCCTATCTCTATAACCTCACATTTTATCAGACTCAGCCAACAGCACTCCAGAAAATGCACGAGGAAAACACAGACTTTGGGATAGCTCTGATTACCCCACCTCTAAAAATCACTTCACTTTTTCAAAACATTGTCTTGCATATTCAAGGATACACGGCATTTATAAACATGGCTGTCTTTTACACTAAAATGCATGACAACATCTGTGACTGAGAAAGGAACAACAACAAAAAGTAAAACTAATTCCCTCAAACAACCCTTAAAGAAATGCTGTTGCAGAAAGAAACAAAAACTAATGCTACAATCAGAAAAGTTCAATAATGACTAGTCACTTTTGACAAGGAGGTAATATATGTGTTAAGTACTTACAGGTTTTTGCTGTGGAGCAGTACTCACTAAAAACAAAACAAAACAAAACGAAAGTGAACATTTAGAGTGAAACAGATACTTACCTTTTTGTAGGTAATCTGAACTGTAAAATGAAATAACTACTGCCTTTCAATGGCTATGCAACTTCAACAATTGTTAAATATTAAAACTTGTTAATCAAAGAGCCCTAAAGAAAGTTTATCCAACTCAAACAAATGATTGGCTCTTAAAAAGCAAAGCCATAGTGGTTCACATGGAGTCATTTCTCTTATTAATCTGAAATTAAACACTCACTCATTTCAAAAGCACACAATCACAGAACACTGACTGATAAGAAAATGGAGAAGAATCACACAACCCAACTTGTTTACAGACAATGAAATGAACAATTAATCTCCACCTTTCAGAACAATTAATTTACACATCTATGTTTGAAAACTATTTCACAAGTTTATACAACTAAAATAAATCCAATACTACTGCAAATAGTCTAGAAATGACATGAACAGACTTGGCCAATGTCAAAAGCTTAACAGACTACAGTCCCATGATCTAAACAGCAACCTGATGGTAGAAAACAAAATTCATAAGTGGTTCGTCTGCCAACAGCCTCAGTTAGAGGGCTTTCACTCTGTAGTCCCTGTGCATACCTGACAACACACTAGGGCAGAAAGCATGTGAAGAGAGGATGAAAGCATCATCCACACTTCACAGCCATCCTGACACCTTGTGAAAACCAGAAATAAAAATTCATACACCAAAGCTCAAGTCAGTTGATCGTCTTTCACCCTGAAGTTCTTGAAACTAATTTTAAGTCCACAAGTCACACTCAGATTGATATAACTATGCTCAATGGAGACAAGGAAGCATTCTGATGATTGTAGGTCGGCTAAAGGAAACCTGTTACTATACACTACTCTGCAGAGAAGTGGCCAATGCAGACAATGTTCAAACGGAAATGAAGCAGCAGGTAAGAAGAATTCAGTGACCTTTTAAGGGAGGACAAAGCTAAGTAATTCAAATATTAAAATACAACTTAATTGGGGCATTTTCCTTCTCAAGAAAAAGGTCTACTTATTTCCAGTCATCAGGCTCTTAGGCAAGTTCCTAACATGTACATATTTAACTCAATTGCTTCCTATGAACAATTTGCAGGCTCTCAATGCCCTACACAGACTGACACAAAGCTGGCCCAGTCTCTCACCTGCAGACCCTGAAGGAGGAGGAGCGCCCGCTTTCTGCCACTCCGTGGCCTCGGCTGCCATTCTTCTCACATATGCATCGTCCACACACATCAAGATGTTTTCCGGCTTTATGTCAGTATGAATGATCTTGCACTTACTGTGGAGATAATCTAACCCCTGAAGGACCTGATCACATAAAATCAGAGAGAAGTTAATACTTTTATTATTCAACATTTATTTATAAAATAGTTACAGTCATTACAAGGCACAACAGGAACTTGGGCCTGATAGAAACCCGGCTCCTTCCCATAAGCAACCAGTGTATACCATTCTGGAGCTAATTTATGCTCATAGAAGCAAATGTATTTAAACACACACTTATTAAATTAACAACTTTGGTGAGATGTAATTTACATGCCACACAATTCACCCTTTTTTTTCCTTCAATTCACCCTTTTAAGCATACAATAGAATGGTTTTTAGATGTGCAACAGTCATCACTATCTAATTTAGAACACATTCATCACTCAAAGTAAAAATACTGCACCCATTAGAGTCACTCCCCGTCTCCTTCCAACTCCTCTAGCCCTAAGCAACCACTAATCTACTTTCCTGGGTTTGGACATTTTATGTAAGTGGAATGATACAGAGTGGTCTTTTGTACCTGGCCCAATACTTTCAAGGTTCATCCATGTGTAGCATGTAGCAATACCTCATTGATTTTAAATGCCAAATAATTTTCCACTGAAAATACCACATTTTGTTTAGTCATTCAGTGATGAACATTTGAGTTCTTTCCATTTTATGGCTACTATAAATATATTTCTATAAACATTCATGTACAAGTTTCTATGCAGACATGCCTTTATTTTTCTTAGTAGTGCAATTGTTGGGTCATACTGTAACTCTAGTCTTTGTCAATAAACTGCCAAACTGTTTTATACTATGGCTGCATCATTTTACACACCTTGCACATCAGCAATGTGCAAGAATTCCAATTTTTTTATGATGGCCAATACCTGCTATCTGTCTATTCATTTTAGTCACTCTAGTGGGTGTGAAGTGTGTATCTAATTGATCTGCATTCCCATAATGGCTAATGATGTCTGTACATTTCTAATATTGTAGGAAAGGAGAATTAGGTAGCTTTGGTACCCAGGCAATAAACTATAGTACTGAACTAAAAGAAACTGCTAAACCAACATGCTCACATCCTTACCATATGTGTGTGTGTGTGTAAATTACAGCAAAAATTACAGAGTATGGTGACCTAGATGCAAGGCCAAAGTTTTTCTGGAATTATTTCCATAAGAGGGGAATTCTTTCTTTTCATAAGGAAAAAAATATTTTAAAATACAGTTCATATTCCCATATATTATAAATTCTACATGCTAAATAAACATTAGCATTTGATAAATATCTTCATTCAAACATTTTAAGTCATTTGGTGGTCTTGATCACATTAGACAAGGAAGTGAGGAAAAGACAAGCAGAAGATATATAATACCCAACAACTCGGAAAAGTCCTCAGCAAAAACCCAACGCTTCTGTCTACCTTCAGTTTCTGGCTAAACAATCTTGAAAGTGAAAGTCCCTCAGTCGTGTTTGACTCTTTGTGACCCCATGGACTATACAGTCCATGGAATTCTCCAGGCCAGAATACTGGAGTGGGTAGCCTTTCTCTTCTTCAGGAGATTTTCCCAACCCAGGGATCCAACCCAGGTGTCCCACACCACAGGCAGATTCTTTACCAGCTGAGCCACCAGGGAATACCAAACAATCTTAAGATGACAAAACATTAGTAAGTGAAGGCACAGAGATTTCGCAAGGAAAGCAGAAGGAACATGAGTCTCTCAACCAAGATGAAAATCCTCACATTCATTTAAAAAAAACTTCCCCTTGGAAATGCTTTCACATGACCTCACTGACTGAGCATCACTTGTGCCCCTGTAACAGGCTGCGTTACGCTTACAGATGTTCGATACATAGCAATAAACAAAGTTCCCTATCTCCACAAGGCTTTGACTTTTTTACCTTAAAATTAATATTTAATGTTTTAGATAATACTTCAACTAAAATATGTTTAAATTATGTTTAAAGTGTCAAAGGCCCAACAGTAGGAAATGTGTCATTATATGTTTCCATAGAGAATAAGGTTATAATTCTGAAGGGAACACAATTCAGTGAGCCTGTATATATTCACTGGCATTCATGTATCTTCTCTGTGCAAACTGAAGTATCACCTGGAGTTCTTACATATGAATAGTGAGAGAAATTCTGAGAAGTACAAGAAATTAATGGACAAGTACACTGATGACTTCCAGTCTGTGGAAGGAAAAGGAATAAGACTTTTAGAAAGTTTAAACTATTTTAAATTATTTCAACTAAAATTTCACTTCAGTCATCAAATATGAACTCGAAGTTAAAATGTCAGCATCTTTCCAAAAATATCTTTCACTACCATTCTCATGAACAAGTTGCTCCTAACTTTCCCCTTAGTTCTTTCATAGTTCTTGGGTTGTTTCACTGTGTGTGAAGATACTTAGGTAAGATCCAGTTAATACAATCCAGTATCCAAATGTGTTAAAATGAATTTCAATGAAAATGAGACACTTAAGCAAAGTGTTCTCAGTAAGAATTTAAGGTTTCAGATATTTAATCCCTTTCATGGATCACTTCCTTGTCGTGGCGAAGGGGCCTGCATAACTTAATGAAGCTATGAGCTATGCCATGCAGGGCCACCCAAGACAGACACATCATAGCAGAGAGTTCTGACAAAATGTGATCCACTAGAGAAGGGATTGGCAAACCACCCCAGTATACCTGCCATGAGAACCTTCATGAACTATTTAAAAAGGTCAAAAAGATATGACACCAAAAGATGAGTCCCCCAGGTCTAAGGTGTCCAATATGCTACTGGGGAAGAGTGGAGGAGAAATACTAATAGAATGAATAAAGTGGCTGGGCTAAAGTGGATACAACGCTCAGTTGTGGATGTGTCTGGTTGACGAAAGTAAAACCCGGTGCTGCAAAGAACAGTACTGCATAGGAACCTGGAATAGTAGGTCCATGAATTAAGGTGAGTTGTGAGTGATCAAGCAGGAGATGGTAAGAATAAACAACGACGTCCTAGGAATCAGTAAACTAAAATGGACGGGAATGGACGAATTTAATTCAGATGACCATTATATTTACTACTGTGGGCAAGAATCCCATAGAAGAATCAGAGTAACCCTCACAATCAACAAACAAGTCTGAAATGCAGTACTTGGGTGCAACCTCAAAAATGATAGAATGATCTCGGTTGGTTTCCAAGGCAAGCCATTCAACCTCACAGTAATTCAAGTCTATGCTCATTCCACTGATGCTGAAGAAACTGAAACTGATCAGTTCCATGAAGACCTAGAAGACCTCCTAGAACTAACACCTAAAAAAGATATTCTATGCATCAATGGGAATTGGAATGCAAAAGTAGGAAGTCAAGATATACCTGGAGTAATAGGCAAGTTTGGCCTTAGAGAACAAAAAATAAAGCAGGGCAAACAAAGGCTAACTGAATTCTGCATTAGTCATAGCAAATACTCTGTTTCAACAACACAAGAGACAACTTTACACATGGACATCACCAAATGGTCAATACCGAAATCAAACTGATTCCATTCTCTGTAGTCAAAGATGGAGAAGCTGTATATAGTCAGCAAAAAACAAGCCCTGGAGCTGACTGTGGCTTAGACCATGATAGCAAAATTTAGGTTTAAACTAAAGAAAACTGGGAAAAACACTAGGCCAGCAGGTATGACTTAAATCCTGTATGAATTCACAGTAGAGGTAACAAGTATATTCAAAGGATTAGATCTATATGACAGAGTGTCTGAAGAACTAAGGACAGAGGTCCATAGTACTGTACAGGGGGTGGCGAACAAAGCCACCCCAAAGAGAAAGAAAAGCAAGAAGGCAAAGCGGTTAGTTGAGGAGGCTTTACAAATAGCAGGAGAACAAAGAGAAGGGAAAAACCAGAGAGGGAAAGGTACATCCAAGTAAAAGCACCAATCAAAGAACAGTTAGAAGAGACAAGAAGGCCTTCTTCAATGAACAGTGTTTAATAACAGAGGAAAACAACAAAAGAGGTAAGACTAGAGATGTCTTCAGGAAAACTGGAAACATCAAGGGAGCATTCTGCCCAAAGATGGGCACAATAAAGGATAAAAATGGTAGAGACCTAGTAGACACTGAAGAGGTCAAGAAGAGATGGAAAAAAATATACAGAAGAACTGTATAAAAAAGATCTTAATGAACTGGATTACTACAATGGTGTGGTGAGTCACCCAGAGCTAGACATCCTGGAGTGTGAAGTCAAGTGGGCCTTAAGAAGCACTACTGTTAATAAAGCTAGTGAATGTGATGAAACTCCAGCAGAACTATCCAGATCCCTAGAGGAGGACAGGACTTCCCTGATGGCTCATATGGTAAAGTGTCTGCCTACAATGCAGGAGACCACCTGGAGAAGGAAATGGCAACCCACTCCACTTTTCCATTTCCCATGGAAAATCCCATGGATGGAGGAGCCTGGTAGGCTACATACAGTCCATGGGGCCGCAAAGGGTTGGACACGACTGAGTGACTTCACTTCAGTGGAGAATGCCATCAACATTTTGCATTATGTCAGCAAATCTGGAAGAAGGTCAATCCTCACCCCAATTCCCAAGAAGGGCAATACCAAAGAATGTGCTAACCATCAGACAATTGCCATTTATCTCCCATACTAGTAAGATCATGCTTAAAATCTTGCATGCTAGGTTTCAGCATTATGCGAACCAAGAACTTCCAGATGTCCAAGCTGCGTTTAGAAAAGGAAGAACTAGAAACCAAATTGCCAACATTCACTGGATTGTAGAGAAAGCAAGGGAATTTCAGAAAAACGTCTATCTCTGTTTCAACAACTATGCTAAAGCCTTTGGCTCTATGAATCATGACAAACTGTGGAAAGCTCTTAAGAGCGACAGGAATACCAGACCATCTTACTGTCTCCTGAGAAACCTGTACGCAAGTCAAAAAGCAACAGTTAGAACCCTGTATGGAACAACTGATTGGTTCAGGATTGAGAAAGGAGTATGACAGGGCTGTCTGCTGTCACCTTGTTTGTTTAACCTGAGAAATGCAGGGTCGGATGAGTTACAAGCAGGAATCAAGATAGGAGGGAGAAACATCAACAACCTCAGATATATGGATGATACCATTCTAAATGGCAGAAAGCAAAGAGGAACTAAAGAGCCTCTTGATGAGGTTGAAGGAGGACAGTGAAGGAGCTGGCTTAAGATTAAATATTAAAAAAATTAAGATCACAGCATCCACACCCATTACTGCATAGCAAAGAGAAGGGGAAAAGGTGGAAGTAGTGACAGATTTCCTCTTCCTAGGCTTCAAAATCACTGCGGATGGTGACTGCAGCCATGAAATTAGAAGACGATTGCTTCTGGGCAGGAAAGCAATGACAAACCTAGACAGTGTGTCGAAAACCAGAGACATTACTCTGCCAACAAAAGTCTGTACAGTCAAGGCTATGGTCTTCCCAGTGGTCACGTATGGTTGTGAGAGCTGGACTGTAAAGGAGGCAGAATGCCAAAGAATAGATGCCTTTGAACTGTGGTGCTGGGGAAGACTCCTGAGAGTCCCTTGGACAGGAAGGAGATCAAACCAGTCAATCTTAAGGGAGACCAACTCTGAATATTCACTGGAAGGACTGATGCTGAAGCTAAAGTTCCAGTATTTTGGTCATTTGATACAAACAGCTGATTCATTGGAAGAGTCCCTGATTCTGGGAAAGACTGAGGGCAGAAGGAGCAGAAGGTGTCAGAGGATGAGATGGTTGGACAGCATCACCGATGCAATGAACATGAACTTGTGCAAACTCTGGGAGATGGTGAGGGACGGGAGGCCTAGTGTGCTGCAGTCCACGGGGTCGCAGAGTTGGACATGACTGGTCAACTGAATAACAACTGCACTCAACACAGTTAACCTTCCTCAAGAAGCACTGCTTATGTCTAACAACAAACATAAAGAGAAGACTTGAACACAAGGAAAAGACTATCACTTTCAGGGATAAACTAATTAAGATAAAGGAAATCCTGAAGAAACAGCTAAGAGATAGCATGGAGCACTGTTAAATCATGACCTTGGGACTCAGACCATTCCTGCATTACTTCTCAATCACTCATTCACAAGGCAAGGTACTTAAGCTGCCTGACCTTTCCATTTTTTTACTTATAAAAGGGGGAACATTATCCGTTAGACAGAAATATGGAAATAATTAGAAATAATGTATGAAGAACTCACAGTACAATGTCTAGCTCACAAGAAGCTCAAACTAAATGGTAAAATGAACTGTCAGTATTGATACTGACTTAATAAACATAACTTCACTAAGTCACTTATTAAATTTCTCTGGGTCTCATTTCTCCCATATATAATATGAATGGGATCTACTTGATAAACTCTGATTCTTTTAATGAATACTAATATATATGTTTTAAATATATAGCTGTAAGAATGATTTTATTTTCAAAAATAGCATTTCTGGTCTCAGCCAGTGAAGTTAAAGCAGTTAAGTATCCCAGAATCCAGAATCAAAAAATGATAGGCAATCTTACAAAAATTTATGCCAAATATTATGACAATTAAAAAAAAAATCAACGAATCAAATTTCATGCTCAAGGATAGACCTCGGTAGCCTCACTTGTCTTAGCACAGAACGTGTGTATCTCTTGCCTAAAAAACATCCTGGGCCTCATCAGCAGGAGGCAGCAGAGATCCTCATTGCCATCTGCTCCATCATCAGACCCCAGGTCAAGTAACCACAGATGGGCCAGGAACAGGCTGCATCCCACTCCAGGGCAGCGGCTCACACCACAGGGCCAGGGGCCGGTCCTCTCCGTGTGAGGCAGCAGTAGTGCAGACCGCAGGCAGAGCTCTGGGCTGGGAGCCAGATTTCAGTTCTGGTTCAGAAACTGACTAGCTATGGCTCAGATTAAGTCTCTTCCCTCCCCTGACCTCAAATTCAGCCGTAAAATAAGGCACTTGGTTAGGACAGTCTCTAATATTTCTGTCTAGGCACCTATGAACCATGTGAAGGACCATTTATTACTGGTGTTAACAACATAAACTAGCTCCTTTCCACCTCGTGCTAGAAATCGGTCCTGTCACATACAGAAAGGGAGGAGTAAGTTGGGAATAACATGGAGGTTTCACCTGAAGGTATCTCCCAGGGTCTGCTCACCACCCATAGAAAGCTTCCTCCCAAATTCTGAACTGCACAGAGAAACAGAACAAGAGCAATTTTGCACATTCTCTTCTGATCTGGTCACAACATAGGCACCTTTCTTCTGCCACACCAGAACAAAGGATGCTGGGCAAGGAGAGGGGGTAACCTCTGATGATGTGGGCAAGGCCTCGTAACCAGCACCAGGGAGACCCGACCAGCAGCAGAGGGGCTGGCCGTACAGGGGAGCACCGAGGGCAACAGCACCACGCGGGGACACTGGTCCTTGTGGACATGAAGGGAAACAGCAGAGGGCATTCCTCAAGCCCGAGGCTTCGCTCCTGGGAAAGCTAAAGCTCCCAGAGGATCTCTCTTCCTCACCAGGACAGAGGACAGACAAGAGGTAAATGCTGCAAGCTGCTCCAACAAGCACATGCTAGACTGAATGAGAAGTGTGGGAAACACCCGCCACAATCACCAAGGATGAGGGCCACGGACACTTTCCTCATCCGCTCTGTCCTGAAATATCCCTCTGCTCCTTGTTCTTTCCAACTCTGACCAGTGAAAATTAATAAGAAAGTTAAGTAGCTGTACTTCACTTCTGAATACAGTCAGGTCAAAAGATAAAACACTGCCTAGCACTGCAGCAGCGCAGAGGCATGAGCTGGGGAAGGGGCTCGAGTCCCTTGAAGAGAGCAGCTTCCCCGAATTTCTGACTTGCATACCCAGCACTCTGAGGAGGAGAATTCAGGTTAGTAGAGAATCATGTGTACTACCACATGGGCAAATCCAAGAGCATAAAAATGCTTACCAATCAATTTTCTATTCTAAAAATTGAACAATATTGGCTTGATCATAATGAATTCATTGGTAACTAGGACCAGTGAGATCATTTAAATGGTAAATAAGTAATAAGTGTTGACAAATTCATGATAACAGCCTGCTGGGTGGGGACCTGATTCTTCATTTTGTCTGCAAAGTCAGCTACCCCCCAGAAGGTGGGTTTGAAAGAGCAAGGCATTTGGAAAGTCCCTTAGCTTACACACTGCAGTACATATCACCAATTAAGTAATGTACTTTAAAATTATCTAATTGCTGGTTGCACTATTAATGTAAAAGTAAACCATCATCAGAAACATGAATGCACACTTTTCACAAGACATGCTATAATGTAAAATGCTTCCGAATCTTCCTGTGTAGACGTTCCATACCAACACTAGCCAGCAGTCAGGAGCACAGACTCTGGATCACACCATCCGGATTCCAGCCTTGATTCCCACAGTAACTGCGGAACCTGGAGAAGCTTTTAATACCTCCTTCAGGGTGGAGGTAATGACACCGCTAGCCTCCTACTAAGGCTGTGGTAAGGACTAGACAGCATAACACAAAGACAGCACTTATAACAGGGAGTGCCTGCAAGAGCATAATCCATGTTTGTGATAATCATGATACAGAAAGAGTAATGATGATTCAAAAATCCCAGGCTACATGCTGTACCTGCGTATCATAGCAAAGTCACCGTGCCCTTACCAAGCCTCATTTAATGGTAAGCTGCCACTTATTCACAAGGTTTTTGGTAAGGGCAATGAATTAAACCACAAAGTTTTAAAAAGTGAAATATCAGCTACCCTTTCGATTACATAGGAAAGTAAAAGCCGTGTTTAAAGAAGAGCAACAGCATTTAGAACCCCATCACCTGTGGTATATCTTCAGTGCACCACAAACAAATACTGCCATCACAGCACCATTTCTTCTTTCAGCTTTAGAAATAAAAGCTAAACATAAAATTGACTTCAATAAAGCTGATTTTAAAAGAAAAAGAAATGAAAGCTGGGGGTGGGGGAGAATAGACCCAACACCTGAGGTCAGAGAAGCAGCCTGGAGGGAGGCAAGGGAGTGTTCTCACCATCATCACCAGAGGATGGCCCCTCCCGACCCTGCACATGGTCACCAGGACTAAATGAGGACAGCTAAAAAACGATCAAAGGATTGGTAATAGTGTATGGGAAACCCTGGAAAAGCAAGTGATTCAATTATGCTGGGACATTTCAAAACTAAGTGGGAACGTTTATCTACAGGCCCATCAGATCACAGAAAGGTCAGCCACTTTGTACAGTAAGAGGAACATACATTTCTTACTTAAGAAAAGATAACCTCTCATTCCTGACTGCCTACAACATGAAGGAAGCTACAAAGAGATGTGGAACCCATAACACGTGGTCGGGGTCACAGGGTGCTCACAATGCAGCCGGGCAGACAGAACAGCTACCCTGTGCCGGTCACTATGCCAAAAACTTAATAGGCAATCCCTCCAAACTCATCTCCACAAGAAAGCCACAAATTACGTATTATCATCCTGATGTGACTAATGAGGATGTGACTAATACTGGAATGGGTTGCCACTCCCTTCAGGGGATCTTCTCGACCCAGGGATTGAACTCCGGTCTCCTGCATTGCAAGTAGACTTTTACAGTCTGAGCCCCCTGGGAAGCCCCAGCACTATCCAGTCCAAAAAAGGACTTCAGTTCAGTTCAGTTGCTCAGTCATGTCCGAGTCATTGCGACCCCATTAATCGCAGCACGCCAGGCCTCCCTGTCCATCACCAACTCCCGGACTTTACTCATACCCATGTCCATCGAGTCGGTGATGCCATCCAACCATCTCATCCTCTGTCGTACCCTTCTCCTCCTGCCCCCAATCCCTCCCAGCATCAGAGCTTTGTCCAATGAGTCAACTCTTCGCATGAGGTGGCCAAAGTACTGGAGTTTCAGCTTCAGCATCACTCCTTCCAATGAACACCCAGGACTGATCTCCTTTAGGATGGACTGGTTGGATCTCCTTGCAGTCCAAGGGACTCTCAAGAGTCTTCTCCAACACCACAGTTCAAAAGCATCAATTTTTCAGCACTCAGCTTTCTTCACAGTCCAACTCTCACATCCATACATGACCACTGGAAAAACCATAGCCTTGACCAGACGGACCTTTGTTGGCAAAGTAATGTCTCTGCTTTTTAGTATGCTATCTAGGTTGGTCATCACTTTCCTTCCAAGGAGTAAGCATCTTTTAATTTCATGGCTGCAATCACCATCTGCAGTGATTTTGCCAAATTCAGACTTAAATTCCTTATTGCCAAATTCAGACTTAAACTGAAGAAAGGGAAAACCACTAGACCATTCAGTATGATCTAAATCAAATCCCTTATGACTATACAGTGGAAGTGAGAAATAGATTTAAGGGACTAGACAGACAGCCTGATGAACTATGCATGGAGGTTCGTGACACTGTACAGGAGACAGGGATCAAGATCATCCCCACGGAAAAGAAATGTAAAAAGGCAAAAATGGTTGTGTGAGGAGGCCTTACAAACAGCTGTGAAAAGAAGAGAAGCGAAAAGCAAAGGAGAAAAGGAAAAATATACCCGTTTGAATGCAGAGTTCCAAAGAATAGCCAGGAGAGATAAGAAAGTCTTCCTCAGTGATCAATGCAAAGAAATAGAGGAAAACACAGAATGGAAAAGACTAGAAATCTCTTCAAGAAAATTAGAGATATCAAGGGAATATTTCACGCAAAGATGGGTTCGATAAAGGACAGAAATGGTATGGACCTAACAGAAGCAGAAGACATTAAGAAGAGGTGGCAAGAATATATAGAAGAACTGTACAAAATAGATCTTCACGACCCAGATAATCACAATGGTGTGATCACTCACCTAGAGCCAGACATCCTGGAATGTGAAGTCAAGTGGGCCTTAGAAAGCATCACTACGAACAAAGCAAGTGGAGGTGATGGAATTCCAGTTGAGCTATTTCAAATCCTGAAAGATGACACTGTGAAAGTGCCACACTCAATATGCCAGCAAATTTAGAAAACTCAGCAGTGGCCACAGGACTGGAAAAGGTCAGTTTTCATTCCAATCCCTAAGAAAAGCAATCCCAAAGAATGCTCAAACTACCACACAATTGCACTCATCTCACACGCCAGCAAAGTAATGCTCAAAATTCTCCAAGCCAGGCTTCAGCAATATGTGAACCATGAACTTCCAGATGTTCAAGCTGGTTTTAGGACAGGCAGAGGAACCAGAGATCAAATTGCCAACATCCGCTGGATCATCAAAAAAGCAAGAGAGTTCCAGAAAAACATCAATTTCTGCTTTATTGACTATGCCAAAGCCTTTGACTATGTGGGTCACAATAAACTGTGGAAAATTCTGAAGGAGATGGGAATAGCAGACCACCTGACCTGCCTCTTGAGAAACCTGTATGCAGGTCAGGAAGCAACAGTTAGAACTGGACATGGGACAACAGACTGGTTCCAAATAGGAAAAGGAGTATGTCAAGGCTGTATATTGTCACCCTGCTTATTTAACTTACATGCAGAGTACATCATGAGAAACGCTGGGCTGGAAGAAGCACAAGCTGGAATTAAGATTGCCGGGAGAAATATCAATAACCTCAGATATGCAGATGACACCACCCTTATGGCAGAAAGTGAAGGTGAACTTTAAAAAGCCTCTTGATGAAAGTGAAAGAGGAGAGTGAAAAAGTTGGCTTTAAGCTCAACATTCAGAAAACTAAGATCATGGCATCTGACCCCATCACTTCATGGGAAATAGATGGGGAGACAGTGGAAACAGTGTCAGACTTTATTTTTTTGGGCTCCAAAATCACTGCAGATGGTGACTGCAGCCATGAAATTAAAAAAAAAAAGGACTATCCAGTCCAAAATGTCAATAGTGTCAGGGGTGAGAAACATTACCTTACATTATAAAGCTCTGCAATCATTAAGAAAGAACCAAGTGCAGGCTTCAGCCATCCTTCCCTGGGGAGGGAAGAAATACCACTCTTAATGGGCGAGTATGGGAAGCCTTGTCATAGAAGTGGAATTTTGGTTGCATCTTTATAAACATGGTAGAAAAGAAAGAACGGTTATTTTCTACAGCCTAGGACAAAAGAAATGAATCAAAGATGTGGTGCTTAAAAAAATGGCAAAGTAAGCACTTTCTCTAAATAACCTAGAGAAAAGTAGTAAAAAATCATGTACAAAAATCCTGGTAAAGCAGCGTGTGTTTATAAATGCTTGGAACATCTCTGAATATTCATAAGATAACCCTAATTTGGGTGATTCTAGAAAGGAAACTGTGTACCGGAAGGACACTAACAAATCTCTATTTAAAAAATGATTAATTAATTAATCAATAAGGAAAGATTTACCTGCCAGGGGATAAGAGCTGATTCAGGGTTTGTAAGGGAACCATGGACTTTCATCAGATGGTAGAAGACCTTAAACAGGTTCATAAGAAGAGCCATGATTTAACGTTTATTGGACACGAGCTATGTACAAGTCCAAAGATATTATTTGTTGCTTGGAAAAATGGTAAACACATACACTCCAAACCCACACTACCTGGGTTTGAATTCCTGCTCCACCATACACACTGGTTGTTTCTTGACTAAGGCTAAATTACTTAACTGTAGTTCCACTTCCACTAAAAAAAAGAAAAAAGGAAAAGAAAAAGTACACAAAAAACCTATATCATAGGCTTATTATGAGGATTCAATGCATTAAAATTTACAAAGTACTTAAAATTATGCTTTGCACATCGTAAGCACTGAACAAATATTCGTAATTATTATAGCAATATCCCTTTGTACTGTAACAATAATAATGATGGTACCATTATTATTCTCATCTTATTCATAATGAAACTATGACTTAAAAAGACTATGTAACTTGGCCAAAGTTAAGAGCTGGAGTAGCGTATACAGTTGTCCCTCAGAATCTACAGGGGTTTGGTTCCAGGACATCCACCCTCCCCTGTGGATACCAAGAGCCCCAGACGCTCAAGTCCCTTATAATGAAAGGGCAGCAGTATTTGCATGTAATCTACACACACCCTCCCACATACTTTACATCATCTCTAGATTACCTACAGTATTTTACACAATGTAAATACTACATAAATAGCTGTAAATAAAATGTAAATGTTATGTAATAGTTGTCTGCACAGCAAATTCAAATTTGTTTTTTGGGACATTCTCAAATTTTTCTCCTCAATATTTACAATCCATGGTTGGTGGAATCCATGGATTCAGAACCTGAGGACACACAGAACTATATTTAACACCAACACCCAAGTTCTACATCACTATATACATTGCTTCACGAAAGTCAACAATATTGATCTTCCAGAACACGCAACAGAATGCCACTAAAGGTTTCTACATAAGGATATGAATTATTAAAGCAAAGTTTTACTGAGGAAAATAACTGTCAACAGAATAAACTGAAGTGAAAAGGTGAGGTGATAAGGACCACTAAGAAAGGTGGTGCTGGAAACAAAAGGAATACCACGAGAAACATACATGGCCAGAAGGGATCAGTGGCTAGGTGACCAGGGGAGAGGGATGGGTGCAACAGCGATGAGTGAAACACTGTTAGCTGCACTGGACTTCAGAGGTGAAGGAGGCCGCACAGTGAGAGAATATTAGAAAGGTGGCCCACTCTGTTGTATCCTGCGGAGTAACAGAGCTGAGTGGGTCTATTAATAAAGGATCTTCCCGGTATTACCCAGGAATCAAAAGTACTGAACCCAGAGGATGACTCAAAGAGAATGAAAGGAAATTCAGGCAGAGAGATTATTATCTGGGATATATAACAATGTACTACTTTGAGAGTTATAAGTTTAGAGGGGGAAAAAAAAAATCCAGATTTCATGGTATTTTTCTTAAAAGAAAATTAAAGATGGGATCAAATTAAAGAAAAACAAAGCTTCTATTAACAATGCCTATAAGAACTAAGTGCAGACCACATAAAATCAAAATTTCATCTTGAAATTATTCTAGACCAATAAAATACTACATAAGTTCTTACTCTCTAAGGAGCAGTGTACATAAATTAAAGTGAGGATTGCATTCATGAAATCATTTGTTCAGTAAGTATGCATTAAAGTTTCAATACACTTTAAGAACATCTTATTTAGACTTAGAAACATTTTTATTAGCTAAGAATGGCAAGATTTTGGTTTTCCGTTCTGGAATACAAAATAAATATTGACGGTTCCTCTGCTAATTCATCTTCTCCCAACACTGCCAAGCTTAAGTTGTAGTGACACCTAAGGCAACAGTAGGGGATGACAGAACCTGCGTGATATACATTCAAGCTGTTACTTCTGAAATTATGACCTTCGTTAAAATATGTAAAACCTGTACTGCAATGTGCATAGCAGCACTGCTTATAATAGCCAGGACGTGGACACAGCCTAGATACCCATCGACAGATGAGTGGATGAAGAAGATGTACATATTCAGCAATAAAAAGGAAGGTAACTAAGTCATTTGCAGTGATGTGGATGGACCTATAGTCTGTTATACACAGTGAAATAAGTCAGAAAGAGAAAGACAAATATTGTATATTAATGCATATATACGGAATCTATAAAAGTGGCACTGATGAACTTATTTGCAGGGCAAGAACAGAGATGTAGATGTAGAGAATGGACTTGTGGACACAGTGGGGGATGTAGAGGGTGGGATGAATCGAGAGAGTAGCACTGACATTATACACTGGATGTGTAAGATAGCTAGTGGGAAGCTAGCTATATAGCCGTATAGCACAGGGAGCTCAGTCCGGGGCACTAAAATGACCTAGAGGGGTGGGAGAGAGGTTCAGCAGGGAGGAGATATATGTATATGCAGAGCTGATTCTGGGTTGTTGTACAGCAGAAACTAATGTAACATTGTAAGGCAATTATACTCCAATTTAAAGAACTATACACACATGCTTTCTTAACTTCATATTTAGAAATAAGAATTGTCATAAACAATAAGTTGTTTCTTAATGTGCATTTTTTCTTAATTTTAAATTTAACTACAAGAAAAATAAATGGGCATTTTCCTTCCATCAAGATAAAAAATATGTAAATCTTTCAATATTTCCAGGATTTATCAGAGATAAAGTAGAAAATTTACATTAGATAACAAATTTTTTCAAAATTTTAACTAGATTCTTTTTTTTTAAAGTTTAGATTTGACACTAATAATTACGTATACCAAAGCGACATTCGGGGATCAAAAAATTCCAATTAACATTTTCCCTTAACATAAATCGTCTTCTAAATCAAAGGAAAGTTATTTTTTTTCACTTGAGATGTTAGGCATGTTAAAATAATGAGTTAAAATGCTACTATCTAAAACCTACAAGGGAACAGATATATTAAACAAAAGCTCCCCATGGATCCACACTAGGCACACGTGCACGCACACTCCAGTGTGGGAGCACAGTCCTCCCCGGGGAGGCCAGCGTAGCCCCTCTTCTCAAGTACCATCGACAGTGTTAGAAGAGAAGCTGCCAATTTGCAGTACAAAAAAGACAAAGGTAAATAAAGAGATGAACAACATACTGAATAAACAGAGTGACCTACACACAATTTCAAAAGCAATATCCAGGGTGCTTTTAACAAAACAAATTCAGCTTCAAATTTTTTTAAAAATTTAAAAACCTACACACATATGCCAACATGCAAATACCTCTACAACTGTCAGGAAGCTTCTTCTTCAGACACTCAGATCTTAAAATTCACAATTCCTTAACTGTGAATCATTCCCTGATTCTTTTCATATTTAAGAATTCTGGATCAAGGTCTATATTTCAGGTACAGAATCTTCAGGCAGATCTAGCTCAAGTTTTAGGCTCTGGGACCAAAAAAAGAGAACCAAACCACCCAGTCCTCTTCTCAAGTAAACCAAGCAACCTCCTTGATATTACTTACACTGCAGAAATATCCACAGATATTATCCATTATATCAGAATAAGTAATCCAGAATAAGACATATCCACAACTTTCCCACCTTAGGCTCTCAGGACAATGAGTCAAAGACTGGTATGTTCCATGCAGAAAACTGAATCTGGGAAGCATTTCTAATCAGAAGGAGATCTTCCATATATGGATACTTCCATTTCTATAAACATCTGCTTAAGTATCATCACTCAAACAGATCCTAACTGAAGGGTCTTTTTCTTTTGTCAAGGCAAAAGTACAAATACTCCCTATATAACTTAAAAATTCCTTAGATTATCTTTCATTTACCCTTCATCCAAATACTAAGAAATAGCAAATGAAAACAACACATTACATGTTTATCTGTGTTATCTTCTAAGTGGAACATTTTGTAAATGCTATTGGATAAAACGATTTCTTATTTTAGTGCATCATTTAAGTGAAAAAAAATTCAGATGCCAAAAGAAACGTGTGTTTGACATTTACATATTACTCTCTTCATAAGACAGAATAGCTTATCATTAGGTAAATATCAATATAAAATTGATTTAACAAGTTCATAGTGTTAAGCACTGTAATATATGTATCTTTAAAATGGGGGATATGTGTCTGTGTACGTATTTTTTACTTTTATTTAAAACAAAACAAAACAGTAATTTGGGACTTCCCTATTAGTCCAGAGGTTAAGAATCTGCCTTCCAATGCAGGAAATGCCAGCTCAATGCCTGGTTGGGGAACTAAGATCCCACGTGCCTTGGGGCTATTTAAGCCTGGGTGCCTCAACTGAAACCCAACACAGCTAAAAAAAATAAATATTTTAAAACAAACAAACAGTAATTTGTGTTGAAAGGCTGGCCAGTAGGTATTAGAGGATGGGGCCTGCGGTCATAAGTCTCACCTGTCTAATGATGCTCTTCACACAACGTACTGGGAGGCCTTGGTAGTTGGATTTTATGATCCACTTTAGGAGATGATGGCCAAGCACTTCGAAGACCATGCAGACATCTGGGACAGGGTTAAGGATCATTTCTGGATGCAATTCCTGGAGTGACACAATTACTGAAAGCAGAATCACTGTGGCACTTTGCAAAAGAATTAGTTCTTTATAAAGTGTAACATCAATACTATCAATAATACCAAAAGTGTGGAACCTCCTTGGTGGTCCAGTGGATAAGACTCCATGCTCCCAATTCAGGGGGCACAGGTTCGCTCCGTGGTCCAGGAACTAAGATCCCTCATGCCGCAACTAAGCCGGTGCACCAAAACTAGAGCCCGCAGATCACAACGAAGACAGAGTGCAGCCAAGATAAAAAATTTAAAAAGAAAAAAATGGCCGCTTACTGTTTCTCACCCAAACAGAAAAATCTAACATTTACTAAGTATACTTACTATGTACCATATAGGATTTAACGTGCACTCATAACAATGGGGCTTTCCCTGGTGGCTCAGACGGTAAAGCATCTGCCTACAATGCGGGAGACCCGGGTTCAATCCCTCGGTCAGGAAGATTCCCTGGAGAAGGCAATGGCAACCCACTCCAGTATTCTTGCCTGGAAAATCCCATGGACAGAGGAGCCTGGTAGGCTACAGTCCATGGGGTTGCAAAGAGTCGGACACGACTGAGCAACTTCACTAACTAACTAACATAACAATGGGGGGGAATGAGGCAAGTAAACCTCAGCGAGTCTCATACCCTTCCTGCCTGACACAGGGTAAAGGCGGCAGAGTCATGACTTGACACAATACTTACCTGTGGTCTTCCTCCGTCCAGCACACCCCTCCTGACAATAAGCCTTAATGAAAATCAGCAAGACTAAAACCTCACAGAACCCATGAGGGAAAGAACAAGAGAACTTGCCCCTCTTAAGTGTCCTGCCTGCCTACCTAAATTTCTATCCAATCATCACATAAAATATTTTATAAAACAGAAATTTACCAAACACAGTGAAGACATTTAACCTTTTCCTTCAATAGTATCTTTCACTGGGTCACTAGATCAAAATTTTAATTATTTAAGTTTTAAAAAATGTATGATCACAATTTAGGACATGGCATAGTCATAAGAGCAACCTATAATAATGAAGTCTCAGGAATCTGTTGTCATTTTTTTATAAAAGTAGAAATTCTAGTCAACCACTGGCCCTCCAGAACTACGCCCCATCAAAGTCTCTAATGTAAATATAAACATGTCATTCACTCAGAAATGAATGGCTCTGAAACCCTTTAGGGCCTATATATGGACTATAAAAAGGTCATTTAATATTTTATGTAATCTCTAGATCTATTAAAGCACATCATCATAGTAACTATTGCTTTAAATATCTTTAATAAAAATAAGAAAAATATTCCTACAATACTGGAAAACAAATGTGCTACAGACTTATGCATAGATGATCTAAAGTGAGAAGTTCCTTACTATTTTCCAAACTCATTTAAAAAAAAAAATGGAAATTAAAGTCTAAACTTAATAGCAGACATAGAGCCAAAGCCCAAGGTTTCTAAATTATCACCAGAGTATTCGCAAAGCAATGAAAGCCAATGGAGTATATATATCAAAAAATCAACTCCACTGACCTACAAATTAGGTGTTTCCTCCAAAGAAACCCTCTCTCTATCAGCTGTTTTAACAACATTCCAAATGTGATGCAAGAGCAAGGGCTGCCCCCCCTACCATAAACAGGCTCACTTGGAGAGCAGGACAGAGGACCAGTTCCATCTTTCCATCTATCAAGAGGGAAAATGCACCCTGCAGTTAACAGAAAGGATCTTAAGGCAAAGAAGAGGCAACATCAGCAGTCACCAGAATTTGCCAGTGTCCTCGAATCCAATCCCTATAAGAAATACAAAAACCTCCTCAAATCACCAGGTGTGAGGGGAGTGCTTCCCGGAGGAATCAGGACTTAGCAGATGCACAAACAGGATGTCATTCTGGGGTGAAAGCTGGGAGAAGTTTGCCCTCAGGTTTCTGAAGCTTCAACAGGTCAAACATCAAAATGCTGGATCTGTTCCAAAGATGATAAATGGAAGAATAAAAGGTCAGGAAGGAGGAAAAGACCCTGGCTCTTGACACATTCCTGGCCCTCAAAGGACTATAAATACGCAGTCCAGTATTCCTGAACCTTGGGAAATGAAGGCATTGCCTAGGTCAATCACACAAAGAGCTAACTCAGAGGATCCAACACTAAAATACGGAAACAGCATTTTGGAAACTAAAGACATTATTTCTTCCCTCCACTTGTGCCAACGACACTAAACTACAGGTTACTCCGATGTCACTGCCACTCCTGGGCTACCCTTTAGTAATGTCCCAGGCAGAAAGAGAAAATAACTCCTTCCACACCCATTCACCCTGCTGAGCCTCACCTCCAAAGCTACTAAGCATGCAAACAACTGACCAGAAGCATAGTTAAAAATGATATTCTCCAAAGGAAAAAAGAGGTCATGAGATGCCCCTGCTTCACTTGTAAGACACATTTCTTCTCCAAAACTAGAAGTAAGGCCTCCATATTAAAAAAGGAAAAGGAACAACTCATCTTATAATTAAGAAGCTTTCATCTTTCTAGAATCATATAATACGGTGACACTAGAGGTTTCATGTGGAGAGTGTTAAAGCAGAGCAGATGTACGTTTATAAGGGCTTGAAATATTTACATTTTTTAAAATTGAAAAGAAAAACTAGAATATTAATTCAGCCATTAGGAAGCAACAGAACTGTCAGAAAGGATACGTATTCCATTCATGCCTGAAATCTTGAAGTCATCTATAAGCTGCACTACCATGTCTTTATTTGGGTCACTGGGATCACTTTCTCGAACCTAGAAAAAGAAAAACAAAGTTAAGAACACAAGTGTTTAAGACTGAAAGTGATTTCCACTATACCAGCCAAAACTATTTTAATAAAAGAAAAATTTTTTTAAATGAAAGATTCAGTATTTGAATTTATAAATAATAAATTCAATTAATTTAGTAAAATTCAGAAAAATTCCTCTGTAAAATTATGTCATTAACCTTTCTTATATCATTCACATATTTGTAGTACTTACACATTTGAGCAATTTTATTTCATCCAAGGCTGTCTCCGTATAATGCTGGGCACTTTTTACAACTTTCATTGCAACAAATCTTTTTCCCCTTTGAAAAAATGCATTTAAAAAAATATTAACAGCAGAAGTGTTAACAACTAATAAACCAAACATTATAATGAACTCTAATAAGCTCTAATTAATAGAAACTTTTAATACTTTCCTTTAAAATAGTACTTTTCAAATTGTGGGGCCACAGTTAAGCAGTGGCTTCATAAGTAGATCTTTTTTGCTTTTTGTTTGTGTTCTGTCCTCATAAAAATATGGCACACTGATAAATATCAGAGTTCATCATCACGTATGGTCAAGATCAAGTATTATTTTAAAACACTTTTATTTCAATTCACACACACTACACATGAGTATGTGTACTTTAAGAAGGCAGTTTCATATTATGGATCATAGCTTTAAAAAAAAAGAAAGTCAAAACCCACTAATTTGAAAGGTCTATATGTTATTATTTTACATTTGAAATGTTTTTCTGGTATGGATGAATTACTCTATGACTCAAGTGTGGTGAAATTACAAAGAATAAGTCTCAGATATAAAAGCAGAAGAAAGTTAATATTTAAATAGCTTGTTATAAAATAAAGATGTTGAACCAAATCAGGAATCAACAGCACACATGACAAGGAGCACTTACTGCATATCCCAGCACAGCCAGACAGTAGAGAAGTGGCCCCATCCTAGCTTCCTGATTACATGGTACCGGCCATTGAAGAGGTCTCCAATTTTCACTGGATGATAGCCACCTATGATTGTTTGAAAAAAATTTTTTTTCAGAAAAATAGTAATAGAAACTCTTTTTCTTTATCAGTTCTTCATACCAGTAAATAAATCTCTAAATAGTAAAACTGGATGTGAAACATGTTTAATAATATAACATTTTTTCAAGAGCATCTTTCATCAAGAGAAAAATGCCCTGTGTCTTTCTTTTAGGCTTCTTCATTTTTTAAAAATTTACCTTAAAAAAGCAATGAACCAGCCCAACACACCATAACAGTAACTGGAGGTTTTAAAGTCTAGGTGCACATATTATGTATATTCCAACTCTGGACATTTCTAACCAGTAAGTTAAATGCAAATCTCCTGGGGTCAGTGTAACACAACTCACCAAAACAAAGGATGTGTACTCTGCATAGTTCTGCATACCAATAAGGAAGTATATGATATATGACAATTTACCCACCCAAAGAACGTGCTCCTCTCACCACTTATCCTCAACCTCAAGCTCCTGCCAGGAAACAGGTTGGAGAGCAAGAGAGAGTACTCCGTGCTAAGGTGGGCTTGGGGAGGTAACAATGCTTCATAGGCATCTACATGGCCTCACTTCGCACTGCAAATAAGATGACCAGGGTACAAAGAAGCATGCCTCATATGATACCATTTTGGTGAATGAAACACACAAGAAAAAGTCTGGAAAGATAAAGATATTTAGCAGCAAACGTCTCTGGATTATAAAATTACTCTTTTATTCTTTTTATCTCTATTTTATTTTTTTCCTCTATCTTTTCCAATTTTTTCCTAAAAAAAAAAAAATACTTTTCTACATTTTATTCTTTAATATCTACTTCTTTTTTAATTGAAAGGATGCTCTCATTTTTTAAGTCTTCAGAATTCTTACAAATCCCTCAAGAAAGGTAAGGATGGTTCATGCCTACTGTTCGTGCTCAAAACAGGAAGCATCTAAACCACACCCTCAATAATCTGTCAGAGGGCCAGGAGTAGCAGTTCAAGAAATATTATAAATGTTATCGTTATTTAAATTGTATTGAATTATTAAAGCAGGAATTTAACTAGATAAGAACTTTCTAAGAACTTTCAAAGTCTCTAACAACATTTGTGGCAAAAGAAGAACTGAAATGAAAGATAATAAACTAGGAATAAAACATAATAAATTATTAAATGAATGAATGGGTAACTAAATTTATTGTGGTTATCATTTCTCAATATATACATGTTAAGTCATTAGGCTGTACTGCTTAAACTCACACAGTGCTTAAGTCAATTCTATTTCAATAAAACTGGAGGAAAACATGGCTTATTACTTATATACAAGGCTACACCAAATTCAAGTGGGCTCTGAGTTCACAACAATGTTTAAATCATTCAAATTAACAATGAAAAGGAGGAAAAGAAATTGAATACTATTCAGGTAAACTAGGGATACTGTGCTAAGCACTGTATTTTCAAAATCATGATCCAATGAAACAAAAGTAAACTGAAACATGTTGCAGACCTTCCACAAAGTAAGCAAGCAGGGGTGAGGAAGGAGGAAGGGAGGAGAAGTTCTGTCTGGGAAATGCTAAGCTGAACAAAGTGAGTAGATTTCTTGACCAAAGGGGTTCTCAGAGCCCAGTGTCTTAACACACATTGGGAACCTCCAAGAGCACAGAAGATGCTACAAATTTCAGACACAAAACCATTTCATCAAGAAACTAGATACATTTCGCAGCACAAAGTATTTAGGAAACACTGATGTCTACTGTTTCTTACAACCACTCAGGGCAGAGGGTGTAATTTCTACACTGCTGAACTGGACAAAAGTCTCAGGGACCATAAGTAGTTGGTTCAGGGCTGGAAGTCGGGTATGACTCCAAAGCATGCTTTGTTCACCAGTAAGAAATGCATTCCATTTTTAATACCCAGAGGACCGTTTCCCAGTCTTACTACACAGAAACATTTGATAGCTTAATTGAAAGCTATTTACCATTTAATTGCATATTATAGCTAACATAAAAGGTTCTAAATTTAAAACTAATTTAACTATGTGTAAAGAGAAGAAACCTGTACCACTACTGCATGTTTCAGATTTGAATTCCTGACAGCCAGGGTGTGTACATGTGAGCTACAATCAACGGGAACTATTTCCAGTGTAATCACAGCAGAAGCGCAGCTGTTCCTTTTCTCGATAGGACTGAAAGTTGAAGAAATTACTAGCGTAGTCCAATTATCTCAGGAGCCCTCACACTAAGAATACTATGCAAAAAAAAAAAAAAAAGGCCAACTAAACAAGAGGGGCATAAAAGTAAATCTTACAACAAAAATATAAAACCTAATTTTTTTTTTCTCTTTGGCCTTGCCACACAGCATACAAAATCTTAGCTCTGATCCTAATTTTTATTTTGAAAATTGATGTACATAATTTCAAAACTGAGTCCATGTATTCTCAAATCCTAATTTCCTGATTTCTACAGGAAGCAACAGTCTTTCCAAACATGTTTCAGTCTCTTCTCACAGAATGGTAACTCTCAGGCTGCCAAGAGAGTGGAGCACATCTCCGCACAGCAGACCTCACCAACTGCTTCGGCATCCAGGGAATTAACAGAAAATGAGTTCTCTGCTCCAATTCCCTGCAATGAGCAAACAACACGTACCACGATGGCTACTAGCAGAGGAAACCCTGTGTCCTGCACAACACTGTCCACACAAAAGGAATCCTGAGAACAGTCACAGGCTAGACAAGACCGCCTCCTTCTGCTTCTTCGCCATCATTCAGTGCAGGAGCACGGGTTAATAGCAGTGCCATACAAGGACCCCGCTGACGGCATCAAGCAGAGACAGCCAGAAAGGGCCCAGCAACGGACGACTCCCTTGACTTAGGGGTTTGGTTGATACAACTGCACTTCATGACTTACACTATTTATTATAAATCATGCATTCATCACTTAAAAGTTTTCCTTTTATTCTTCTTTAAAAAAAAAAAAAAAACTTGGCCATGTCACACATCTTGGAGGATCTTAAGTTCCCTGAACAAGGACCGAACCCAGCCCTTGGCAGTGAAAGTCCTAACCACTGGACCTCCAGGGAATTCCCCAAAGTTTTCCTTTTAGTCTTTAAAAATATATATTAGATTGGATTACAAATACAAGTGAGCAAGAATGGATTGTTAAGCAATTTTTAAGTCCACTCTGATTCCTATCTCCCAAGCACACCCAAAAAACTATAAAGCTCTACCTGTACCATTTACTAGGAAGGCTTCAAAGGAAACAATTCTGAAACTATCCTTCTCAGCTATCTGGGGCAAACTGTTGGCCAGGATAAAGATGACTCCCTTTTCCTTGCTGAGCACAAGACTAGTTCAATTTGAACAGTAAATCAGAAGTTCAGAACTCTCTTAGACAAAAGGCTGGAAGAATTTTCAGCAAACTATTTTCTAGCAAAAAATATTAAGTATAATTTTTTTTCACTGACCCTAGTTTCTTAGCTCTCTGATAATTAAGTAACATATTAAAAGGATAACACATCATGACCAAGTAGGGAGTACTCTAGGAATTAAAAGCTGTTTAATATTCAAAAATCAATAGATGTAATTCACCACAAATAACACACCAAAAGAGCAAAAACTATATATCAGATCAGCAAGCACACGAAAAATACTTCACGATATTCAACATGCATTCCTGATGAAAATTCTCAACAAAGCAGGATAAAAAGAACATCTATGAAAAATCTACAGATAACATGAGTCCTAACTGTGAAAGAATGAATGCTTTAACTGCTAAAATCAGGAACAAGGTAAGTGAGACTACTCTCCCTACTTTTATTCTACACTGGCCTGGAAGCTCTGGTCAGTACAACTGGGCAAAATAAACGGAAAGGAAGATGTAAAACTATCTGTAACCAAAGAAGCCCTTATGGGGCCTTCCTGGGGCAGACCCCTCCCCTATATCCTGTGCCACAACTCTTCTCTGAAGTACCCAGATAATAGTACCTCAAGCATATACCTAAGTTTCTCAGATGCTAAAACCACCACCAAATGTCAGAAATTAACTACTTGATGATCAAGAGCAGGTAGCCCCCAGACTTACTGGTGCCTAAGGCGTGGTCACCATCAACCAACCACAGAACTGGGCATGAGGAGATCATATACCTTGGGACAGTCCTGCCTTTAAATATATGCTTTGCTGAAATCCCTCAAGGAGTTAGGGGTTTTCCGAAGCACAAGCCACCTGAAGTCTCCCTGCTCGGCCCTGCAATAAACCTTTCTCTACTTGAAACTCTGATGGTTCAGTCTGTTTGGTCTCACTGTGGGGTTGAGCACATGAACTTGCTTGGGGGTTCAGTAATGTATCTCTGTTCATAGACAACTTGAATGGCAATAGGAAAAGGTAAAGGAGTCTACAAAAAGGTTACTAAAACTACTGAGTAAAGAGAATAGGAGGATATAAGCTCAAGATGTAATAACTGTTATTTCTAGATACCAGCAAAAAACAATGAGAAACTGAAATCTTAACAATATAATGATACTTTGGACTACCCTGGTGGCTCGGTGGAAAAGAATCCACCTGCCAATACAGGAGATACAGGTTCAATCCCTGGTCTGGGAAGACCCCACATGCCACGGAGCAATTAAGCCCAAGCACCTAGAGCCCAAGTTCCGCAACAAAAGAAGCTACCACAATGAGAAGCCTCCATTTGGAGCAACAAGAGAAAGCTGTGTGAAGGAACGGAAACCCAGCACAACCAAAAACTAAATAAATCTTAAAGAAAGATAAATCACAAAGACATAATCCTAAAAAAAAAAAGAGAGAGAGATAGATAGATAGATAGATAGATAGATAGATACTGAGGAATAAATCTAACCAAAGATGGGAAAGGGATCTCCCTGGTGGTCCAATGGCTAGGACTCAGCGTTTTCATGGCTGTGGCCCAGTTGCAACCCTGGTCAGAGAACTAAGATCCTATAAGCCATATGGTGTGGCCCAAACAATAAAAATTTTAAAAAATAAGGATTAAAGAAGCATAAAAACCAATGTAATAGCAAATGCTAATTGCCTTAAATTTAAAAAGGAAAAGCGTAAATAAAGTCATTTCTTAAGACAATTAGATAAATGTAAAGGAAATTTAGATGACATTATGGAATAATTCATTTTCTTCAGTGTAACACAATGATATGGTTATGTAACAGGAGAATGTACTTTTTCTTAGATGTCTGCTGTAAATGTCATGATGTTTTAACTGCTTTTTAAATAATGAAGCATAAGAAAAATGTATATACATCACATACATATATAATAAATAAAAGAAAATGTAATTATTCAATGATGCTAAAATAGACAAAATTCTGGGATTCCCCATATTATTCTTTAAAATTACTTTATGCTTGAGAATTTCCACAATAAAAAAGAATGCCATTTTTCAACCTGTCTCTTACTCATTCCAAAGGTGTGGTGGTGCAAGGAGCTCTCTGGATGAACAGGCAACCCCAGAGCAGGTGGAGACCAGCTCCAACCACTGGGGCAGAGGAGAGAGGCTCTGTTGCAGGTCTGGATAATGCATATGGGTGTGACCCCAGATGCTCAGAAACAAACTCTGAACAGCAAGTTAAAGGGGAAAATAAGTGAAAAACCTGCTCAGGGGCCATTCTAGACTCTTGTTTATGATGCCATCTAAGGCAAACAACACTGGGATGCTCTATCATCATTTCTACTGAAAGACTGGTAGTGGTGCTGGTAGTGGTGGTGGGGGGTGGGGGGTTGTTATACACACTAGTCCAGCATCACCCAGAATGGAAGCATTAGTCAGGATTAGAATCAAGCTCTGCTACATTCTAAACACTGTGCTCTTCCTACTATGATAAAGTATTGAACCATCAGCTAAAATCAGTCAGTTCACTCAGTCGTGTCCAACGCTTTGCGACCCCATGGACTTCAGCACGCCAGGCTTCCCTGTCCAGCACCAACTCCCAGAGCTTGCTCAAACTCACGTCCATCACGCCGGTGATGCCATCCAACCATCTCATCCTCTGTCGTCCCCTTCTCCTCCTGCCTTCAATCTTTCCCAGCATCAGGGTCTTTGCAAATGAGTCAGTTCTACACATCAGGTGACCAAAGTATTGGAGTTTCAGCTTCAACATCAGTCCTTCCAATGAACACCCAGGGCTGATCTCCTTTAGGATGGACTGGTTGGATCTCCTTGCAGTCCAAGGGACTCTCAAGAGTCTTCTCCAACACCACAGTTCAAAAGCATCAATTCTTTGGTGATCAGCTTTCTTTATGGTCCAACTCTCACATCCATACATGACCACTGGAAAAACCATAGCTTTGACTAGATGGACCTTTGTTGGTAAAGTAATGTCTCTGCTTGTTAATATGCTGTCTAGGTTGGTCATAGCTTTTCTTCCAAGAAGCAAGCATCTTTTAATTTCATGGCTGCAGACACCATCTGCAGTGATTTTGGAGCACCCCAAAATTAAGTCTGTCACTGTTTCCATTGTTTATCCATCTATTTGCCATGAAGTGATGGGACTGGATGTCATGATCTTAGTTTTCTGAATGTTGAGTTTTAAACCAACATTTTCACTCTCCTTTTTCACTTTCATTAATTGGCTCTTTAGTTCTTATTCACTTTCTGCCATAAGGGTGGTATCATCTGCATATCTGAGGTTATTTATATTTTTCCTGGCAATCTTGGTTTCAGCTTGTGCTTCATCCAGCCCAGGATTTCATATGATGTACTCTGCATATAAGTTAAATAAGCAGGTTGACAATATACAGCCTTGACGTACTTCTTTCCTGATTTGGAACCAGTCTATTGTCCCAAGTCCAGTTCTAACTGTCACTTCTTGACCTGCATAGCTAAAATATGTACCCCTTCTCTTTATGATGATTAAAGTATGAATTAACTGTACGGAATTGCGAGTGAATTCAGAAAAACTGATATAAAACAGAAACTGGCATTTTAAGCAGTATGCATTTTCTCAATACAAGATAAGAAGTTGGAAATGGTTCATCAATGTTACATAAGTCTCTATGGTAATTAACCTTCATGAACAAAATTTTAGAATGAGTGTTTAATAACCGTGATATTCAGGTTACAAAATAAATAAGAAAATAAATTACTGCTTTAAAATCATATCATACACAAACTTCCTAATGTGTGACAGTCATATCATACATAACAGTTGTAAGAAATATGTTTGTAGGGTATATCAACTAAAAATTTGTTATAAATTAGGAAACACTATTTTCCTTAGTAATTTAAGGTAAAATTTAGCTTATACACACCTCAGTAGAAACACTAATAATAATGCTAAATATAAAAACGCAGGGACTCCCTGGCAGTTCAGTGGTTAAAACTGTGCTTCCACTGAGGGGGAACAAGACCCCATGGCCCCTCATGCCACACAGTTGCATGGACACACAGGCACACACAAAGCAGGATGTACAAATGTACAAAAACAGCCCAAGAATCTAACCCCAAAATAAGCAACTATGAAGCCTATGACACAACTGCTAAACTCCCTTCAGACTGGGGGAGATTCAATAAGGAAAACTTATTTAAAAACTCTTGAATGTAGATTAATCTGTTATTACATCAAATATTTCCCATAATACTAATAAATGGGAGAGAGCTGTAGAGGGAAAACCAGGGCAAAGACAAATGCTCCAGAGACAAAGGATCCTTATTTATCTACAACCTTAAAAAGATAAATATGACAGATGAAGAAACAATTTTTGCAGTTGAGTTACGGTGATTGCAGTAAACAGAATAAGAGACCTTGAACATTTGAAATGTTAATACAAAGGCCAACAAATAATTTCAGGCCTTGGCCTCCTTATCAATTATTTGTACAGACTTGTGCCTAAATTCAGGGATGCCGACTTGGAACCACAGCAGTGGCATTTACTCATTAAGTGACACTGAGTAAATTACTTCTCTGGGCACTTGCCCCTAAACTTCACTTTCTCAAAACCATATCTCAGCACATATTAAGAGCTCCATAAGTGTTGACTACTGTTCCACCACTACCCAAACCCACTGTGACTAATGACACAGATTGTGAGTCAGAGACCAGGCTTTGTCTATCAGATCTAATCCCTTGAATCTAAGAAGACTCTTGAGAGAGAGTTGTAGAAGACTCTTGAGAGTCTCTTGGACTACAAGGAGATCAAAGCAGTCACTCCTAAAGGAAATCAATCCTGAATATTCCTTGGAAGGACGGATGCTGAAGCTGAAGCTCCAATACTTTGGCCACCTGATGCAAAGAGCTGACTCATTAGAAAAGACCCTGATGCTGGTAAAGACTGAGGGCAGGAGGAGAAGGGGATGACCGAGGATGAGATGGTTGGATGGTATCACTGACACGATGGATACGAGTCTGAGCAAGTTCTGGGAGTTGGTGATGGCCAGGTATGCCTGGCGTGCTGAAGTCCATGGGGAGGCAGAGTCAGACACGACTGAACTGAACTGAGGCCAATGTTAAGAGTACTGCCTATAGCACTTAAGATGGTACAACTAACTGACCCAAAGTGAAAAAGGAAGGAAAAGAAACTAACTCATCTTTTCTCTTTTTATTGAAGTATAACTGATCTACAACATTATGTTAGTTCAAGGTGCAGAACACAATGATTTGATATTTCTATATAAAACAAAATGGCCACATGACAATTAACTCACCATTTTATTAATGACTTATCCAAAGACTGAAATTTTTTTATAAGAGAATCAAGACATTCAGCACTCAAGTTTAATGTCACCTCCCAAGGCTGTGGCTTCTCTGCTAGGTGCCCTGGGTGCCCTCCCCACCCCTGCCAAGCCAGCTATTTGGTTGCAACCAGCCCTGTGAGGCCTCCCAACAACCACCTGAGCAGGCAAGAGCAGGGAAACGAAGCAGTTCCTTTGGGCCAAACTTTCAGCTGACAGCAGCCCCAGCTCACGGTTTGACTGCAACATCATGAGAGAACCAGATCCACATCAACAAAATTTTGGCATATTTTCTGAAGAGACACACTGACGGTCTTTGTGAAGAGCCTTGAGAGCAGTGCAAGTTGTCCAATTCCAGACTTTCATTATTTGTGAAAAGCAATTTAACAAGACAGGATATCCTTAAAGATATCCTTTTCTCTTAGACTAGATGAGGGAAAAGTGAACTAATAATCTAAATGTAAAATTGTATCATATAAAAACACTACCAAGAGAATGGCATATATGACAAATTATATTTGTTACACTGCAAAATCAAAATGTGTAGTACTTAAGGCGCGCTACTAAGAAAGATACTGAGATATGAAAATGTCCGTAAGATGCTGAACATAACGATCAGGGTGATCTACAAACATTTCAGACACAGAAGTGCACTAACAGCTCCATATGTATACAAAATTAGAATCTGCTTCTAAACAGCATAAAATAAAAATAAGGATTCCTTCTGCTTTTATGATCAATAATCTAGGTTTCTTCTCCTTTTATTGTCACTTTAGAGCAATAAGCAAATGTTTAAAAAAAATACACTGAAAATTGACAGAAAAGAGCTTCAACGAAAACAGAGCTCACAATGGAAATGCAATTCACATCTTGGGGGTCAAGCCAGAATCTCAAAGCCCAATCTCTACATTGTATAGTCTAGAGCAGTCCTGAATCATTTCTAAATCCAGTGAAAAGGCTTTAGAAAAAAGCATTTTAAATGCACCCTGGTGGGTGGGGGTGGGTTATTGGCAGGAATTCTTAAAATGCACAGGAGTTAACCATCAGATCAGATTGCTAGTGGCTGTTTTCAAGTAGTCCAGTCTACAGATTTACTTGACTCTCTAATTTGGGTTACGAACTTCTTTTCTCAAACATACACATACAACTAAGTGTTCAATTTCACTGAAGGTATTTTGAGTATATAAATACTCTACAAATCTTAGAATTCACAATTAAAGATAGTTAATGGACACACTTCGTATCCAATGCCAATACTTTCTATTGTTTAAGTACACAGTGCCAGTCACAGCCATTTGTCTCATCAATGTATCTTTGACAGAGGAATCTTAACCACTGCTCCAATAAAGGTATTATAAAATTTACTTGCACTGACCTCTTGCCCAAATGTTGCTGTATAAAAGCTTGATAATATCTGACTTTTAACCCCTGATGAGTTTAGGCAAGTCCACCTGCAGAAAAAAATTTATCACTACATCAAACAGGCTAAGGCCGCAACGTTCACCAGGTCTTACAATGATTTTCATAGCCTTAATGTCTTCCTTCTTGTTCTTAGCCTTATCCTTACTTGCTTGGTAGGCAGAGAAAGAGTAAACAGACATTATTTGAGATCTTAACAGGGGGTTTTCTCTATAGCAAACATGAACTTTCGTACATGAACTTGGACATTTCATGTGAACTCAAAGATTTGGGGCTCATTTCTTAGTTCTTAATTATGTTCTGGGTAAGCAGAAATACAATATATTGAATTATGAACTGGGGAGACAAAGGATCTTGCAATGAGAACTGGGTGAAAGTAGAGTTCAAAAATCAGAAGATACCTGAGAAATATTGAGATTTCTTTCACAACTTAAAAAAAAAAAAGCATTCTTTTAGGAACAAAAATACTTTTCAAATAAAAGAACTGACAACACTTACCTATCCATTTAAAACCAAAGGACATAATTATACACTTAGATATCAAAATACAGCTGAAAGACTAAGTTCCTTCAATGTCAAGACCTATTGTTATTTCATACTTCTACTGTTCATGAATGAGCATGGGTTTATCACAGCACACAGCAACATCTGACTCATCCACACAACTACAGGCATGTTCCCAGGTGTACGTCATACCTCTTGTAAACAATGAAGAATAATTCATTGTGAATTATCCAAATTCTCATTATTTCTAAAGGAATTTAAAAAACGGGAAAAGAACATGGGTCTTACAGATGAGTGACTACAAATGCAGTAAGTAAAAGTGCTTTGACATATAGATGAGAAACAGAACTGCTTTCCAAGCCTCATTCTAAAGCCCCACCTAGTTTTACAATCCAAGAGTAATTAACATTTTCCAGTTTAATCATAATCAGAAAACCTAACTCATGTACCAGCTTGTGCCTATTCCTATGGTAAGTACCTAACATAGCAAGTTAGATACAGTCAGTGGGCCTTAGGTCTTATAATCTGTGCCAGACAAAAAGAATATTAGATGAATTTATGTCTTAGGAAAAATGGTTAAGTGATTATATAAAAGTATAGCTGTACATAATGTGAAGTGCACATCATCCTTTTACTAATTTCTTATGGCATTCTTCTGGCAGACTGTACTCTCCAAAGGTGGTCACAACAGCATCTCTCTAACCACTGGCTCTTATGGAACCTTGAAGTTCTACTACAAGAAATAGACTCTAATTCTCCTTGTAGATCTGGATGGGCTTTTGATGTGTTTTTAACCAACAGAATATAATGAAAATGGATATGCAATTTTTGAGGCTAAGTCATAAAGCAACACAGCTTCCATTCTGAAAAGGAGAGGTTTCCTTTTGAAACTCTGAGATACCAGGTAAGATGACTGACCACCCTAAAGCCACCATGCTATAAGGAAGCCAAGCCACATGGAAAAAAATGCACAGAGGCACACCCATTAGCAGTCCTGGTCTTACAATACTTGTGAATAATGGGTTTTCAGATGATTCTAGTCTCCAGCCTTTAGAATGTCTCAACTGAGGCCCCATATATCATGAAGCAGAGACAAACCTCCTTCAGCTTTATCCTTTCTGAATTCCTGATCCATAAAATTATAAGTAAAATTAAAAGCTGGCCCAGTGTGCTAAGTTTTGGAGTAATGCATTACACAACAGTGAAATGCTGTCCTTACTCTCCTAAACCCAAAAGCCATATGAAACCTCCTCCACTGTTCAGCAAGAAAAATGTGCCTTCAATCTTTCCAAGATTAACCCACCACATCCCCAAATCACTCACTTAATTCTGTCCTTGTTGGCTCTCCAACCTTTCCTCAGATATCTTCTCTTCTGCCTAGAAACTTGCTCAGGTATCCTGTCTTAAAATCAACTTTCTCCTGCCCATATCTGACCTCAACCCCTACAAGCAACAGTCCTCTCTCTCAATTTCATTGCTAAATTTCACCAAACAATCTGTTATGCTTGCTCTAGTGTGTCCTCACCTTGACATCTGCATGACTTATCACTGGCCCCAACTGATGGGTCCCTAGGGACCACAGCCCAAGTAGTTCATCGACTCTTAGCCTTCATCTTCCTGAAACTGTGGCTTAACTGAATACTGCTATTATTAAATCCTTCCTTCTTGAAAACACTCTTTTATGCCTCAGATTTGATGGTATTGGAAAGAACATCACCATCTTAGTGTGTTGCCAATACAGGAAAAATTACTATTGCCCCAGGGAAGAATTTGGTAGCCTGAAGAGATAGGTCACAGTGAATATGGATGGTACAGTCCCATCTATGGATGGTAGAGCTAAGTAGGCTGCTGCTAGGATCAATACAAGGAAAATAGGTGAAATTACTTTATTTAGCATAATAGAACAAAAAAGAGTATAGTCAAGATGCTAAGAAATTATAATCAAAGAACTAAAACTTCTTTTAAAAAAACCCAAATACAAGGTCACATGACACAAAAAGGAAAAAAGCAAGTTTTTAGAAATTCAGTGGTCAAAGATAATATGGACACAATATTTTAAAAATACTAAACACAAATGGACTGTCTTACGAATAATCAAATGAGTACAATAAAAACGAAGAGATTACTGGAGATAACATTTAAAGACAGTGGTGCTATGTGGAGGCACACCGATGTACTTCTGGTTAGTGTATAAATCAGTATAATCTTCCTGGAGGGCAACTGATGACACGTTTTATTTTTATTTTTTTTTATTTTATTATTTTTTTTGTGGGTTTTGTCATATATTGATATGAATCAGCCATAGATTTACACGTATTCCCCATCCCGATCCCCCCTCCCACCTCCCTCTCCACCCGATTCCTCTGGGTCTTCCCAGTGCACCAGGCCCGAGCACTTGCTGATGACACGTTTTAAAATGAAAATGCACTTTATTTCAAACTAGCTAATTCCACCTACACATTGACGCTCAGAACAAACCCATTTGTGAACATACAAGGAGTTCCTGGTCACATTACTTACAATAATGAAAGCTGAGAACACATAAACATCTAATCACTGCAAAGCTAGTTAATCAAAGTAAACACAAAGAAGAGAACACTATGCAGAAAACTATGATGCAGAACTGTATTTAGGTTCAAGGAAATACATCCTCAATTACTGAAAGAAAATAGCATATTATGGGAGATCACACACATATCAATCTCATTTATGGAAGTTACATATGGATATGCATATCCATATGTAACCTCCATAAATATGGATATGCATATGAAGAGATTAATTTCTGGGAGGATACCTATGAAACTTTAAACTCCTTTATAATTTACCTTGGGGAAACTGGCTGTGGAACAGTGTGTCAAATATAAAATGTGAGACTGTTAACTTTCTTGCTTCCTTTTTTTTTAGAATTTTTTAAATATTCGGGTTTTAGCTGTGGCACGTGGCCTCTGTGGTGCATTAGGCAGGGTCTTCCATTGCAGGTCACAAACTCCAGATATGGTGTGTAGGCTCTTTGTTGCAGGATGTGGAATATTAGTTCCCTGATCATGGGTTGAACCCAGGCAACCTGCATTACGAAGTGGATTCTTAACTACTGAACCACAGGAGAAGTCCCCCTATTTTGTTTGAATTTTTAACACTAGCATATACCACTTTTATAATAATTTTTTGAACTAGCAAACAAGAGTTTAAATACACAGCTATAGTAATACAAACTTAAGATCTCGTAGAACTACAGGTATGAACCTCAATTCATATAGTACTTTCCAACACTAAAAGCCAACAAGAAAGCAGGGGCAGCACAATAGTCATGGTATTAAAACACTGATGACATTATTAAGACATGGTAGTGGTACCGCTTTTCCAGGCACTGAGAAAGTGAAGGAAAACTCATGGATCCTCAAAAATAAATCACGTGTTATGGACTACAACTTTAGCGATAAGAACACGTGTACACATGTGCACACACTTACAAACATAGCAACTCCAAAGAGGATATACAAACGGCCAGCAAGTACATGAAAACATGCTCAACATTAACAGCCATTTGGGAAATCACCATGAAAATCACAATGAGATACCACTTCCACTAAGATGGACAAAATGTTGGTGAGGATGTAGGGGAACAAGAACCCTCATTTAATGCTGGGAGGAATACAAAATGATGTAGACTGCTTTGGAAAAACAGTCTGGCAATTCCTCAAGAAGTTAAACATGGAGTTATAATATTACCCAACAATTCTACTCTGAGGTACATCTGAGAGAAATAGAAAACATATATCCAGTCAAAAACTCAGACTGGGAGGAGGAAGTCATGGGGACTGACTGCTACCAAACATGTCTCTTTGAGGAATGATAAAAATGTTCTGGAATGAGTGGTAGTAGTTGCACAGTTCTGTGAATATATTAAAAACTACTGAAGTACATCCTTTAAAGGGGGTATACCTTATGTAATCAATTAAAAAAACTGTATAAGGGAAAAACAGCAAAATTTCAATTACTCCTTCCTAGTCAATATAAAATAGACCAAAATATTCCAACAAAATCTGAAACTTCTTTATCTCGTAATTTTTTCAATTCCAGGTTGAAACAGGATTCAATACAGAGAGAGAAAAATTATCATGATTCCACCCAGTCCAGAATTTCAATGCTAAGATGGGCAGAAATATGGATAAGGTGATAGCAAACACCCTCTTTCAACAACACAAGACGTGACTCCACACATGGACATCACCAGATGGCCAATACCGAAATCAGACTGATTATATTCTTTGCAGTTGAAGATGGAAAAACTCTATTAAGTCAGCAAAAACAAGACCTGGAGCTGCCTGTGGCTCAGATCATGAACCCCTTATTGCAAAATTCAGGCTTAAACTGAAGTAAGTAGGGAAAACAACTAGGCAACTCAGTATAACCTTCATCAAATCCCTTATGATTATAAAATGGAGGTGATGAATAGAGTCAAGGGATTAGATCTGGTAGAGTGTCAGAAGAACTATGGACGGAGGTTCATAACACTGTACAGCAGGAGGAGACCAAAACCATCCATCCGCAAGAAAAAAAAAAAAATGCAAGAAGGCAAAGTGGTTGTCTGATGAGGCTTTGCAAATACCTGTGAAAAGAAGAGAAGAAAAAGGCAAGAAAGGGAAAGATCTACCCAACTGAATGCAGAGTTCCAGAGAATAGCAAGGAGAGCTAAGAAAGCCTTAAGTGAACAATGCAAAGAAATAGAGGAAAACAATAGATCGGGAAACACTGGAGATCTCTTCAAGAAAACTAAAGATATGATGGGAATATTTCATGAAAGGATGGCCATGATAAAGGACAGAAAGGGTAAGGACCTAATAGAAGCAGAAGACATAAGAAGAGGTGGCAAGAATACACAGAAGAACCACACCAAAAAAAGTGTTAATGACTGGGATAATGACAATGGTGTGGTCACTTACCTAGAGCCAGACATCATGGAGTGTGAACTCAAGTGGGCCTTAGGAAGCATTAGGACAAACAAAGCCAGTGGAGATGATGGGATTCCAGCTGAGCTATTTAAAAACCTAAAAAATACTGCTGCTAAAGTACTGAAGTCAGTATGTCAGCAAATTTGGAAAACGTAGCAGTGACCATAAGCCTGGAAAAGGTCGGATTTCATTCCAATCCCAAAGAACGACAATGCCAAATAATATTCAAACTACCGCACAATTGCACTCATTTCACATGCTAGCAAAGTAATACTCAAAATCCTTCAAGCTAGTATTCAACAGTATGTGAACCAAGAACTTCCAGATGTACAAGCTGGATTTAGAAATGGCAGAGGAATCATACATCAAATTGCCAACATATGCTGGATCATAGAAAAAGCAAGGGAATTCCAAAAAAACATGTGTTTCATCAACTATGCTAAAGCCTTTGTCTATGTGGATCAGAACAAACTGGAAAATTCAAGACATGGAAATATCAGACCACCTTATCTGTCTCCCGAGAAACCGGTTATAGAGGTCAAGAAGCAACAGTCAGAACCAGACAAGGAACAAAAGACTGGTTTAAAATTAGGAAATGAGTAGTCAAGGCTGTATACTGTCACGCTGCTAATTTAACTTCTACGCAGAGTACCATGTGAAATGCCAGGCTGGATGAATCACAGTTCAGTTCAGTTCAGTCCCTCAGTCGTGTCTGACTCTTTGCAACCCCATGAATCGCAGCACGCCAGGCCTCCCTGTCCATCACCAACTCCCGGAGTTTACTCAAACTCATGTGCATTGAGTCAGTGATGCCATCCAGCCATCTTATGCTCTGTCGTCCTCTTCTCCTCCTGCCCCCAATCCCTCCCAGCATCAGGGTCTTTTCCAATGAGTTAAGGCTTCGCATGAGGTGGGTGGCCAAAGTATTGGAATTTCAGCTTCCGCATCAGTCCTTCCAATGAACACCCAGGACTGATCTCCTTTAGGATGGACTGGTTGGGTCTCCTTGCAGTCCAAGAGACTCTCAAGAGTCTTCTCCAACACCACAGTTCAAAGGCATCAATTTTTCAGCACTCAGCTTTCTGCACAGTCCAACTCTCACATCCATACATGACCACTGGAAACACCGTAGCCTTGACGAGATGGACCTTTGTTGGCAAAGTAATGTCTCTGCTTTTTAATATGCCATCTAGGTTGGCCATAACTCTCCTTCCAAGGAGTAAGCGTCTTTTAATTTCATGGCTGCAATCACCATCTGCAGTGATTTTGGAACCCCAAAAAATAAAGTCTGACACTGTTTCCACTGTTCCCCCATCTCTTTGCCATGAAGTTGATGGGACCTGATGCCATGATCTTAGTTTTCTGAATGTTGAGCTTAAAGCCAACTTTTTCACTCTCCTCTTTCACTTTCATCAAGAGGCTCTTTAGCTCCTCTTCACTTTCTGCCATAAGGGTGGTGTCGTCTGCATATCTGAGGTTATTGATATTTCTCCCGGCAATCTTAATTCCAGCTTGTTCTTCTTCCAGCCCAGCGTTTCTCATGATGTACTCTGCATAGAAGTTAAATGAGCAGGGTGACAACATACAGCCTTGACGTACTCCTTTTCCTATTTGGAACCAGTCTGTTGTTCCATGTCCAGTTCTAACTGTTGCTTCCTGACCTGCATACAGGTTTCTCAAGAGGCAGGTCAGGTGGTCTGCTATTCCCATCTCCTTCAGAATTTTCCACAGTTTATTGTGATCCACACAGTCAAAGACTTTGGCATAGTCAATAAAGCAGAAGTAGATGCTTTTCTGGAACTCTCTTGCTTTTTCGATGATCCAGCGGATATTGGCAATTTGATCTCTGGTTCCTCTGCCTTTCCTAAAACCAGCTTGAACATCTGGAAGTTCATGGCTCACGTATTGCTGAAGCCTGGCTTGGAGAATTTTGAGCATTACTTTACTAGCGTGTGAGATGAGTGCAATTGTGCGGTAGTTTGAGCATTCTTTGGGATTGCCTTTCTTTGGGACTGGAATGAGAACTGACCTTTTCCAATCCTGTGGCCACTGCTGGGTTTTCCAAATTTGCTGGCATATTGAGTGCGGCACTTTCACAGTGTCATCTTTCAGGATTTGAAATAGCTCAACTGGAATTCCATCACCTCCACTAGCTTTGTTTGTAGTGATGCTTCCTAAGCCCCACTTGACTTCACATTCCAGGATGTCTGACTCTAGGTGAGTGATCACACCATCGTGATTATCTGGGTCATGAAGATCTTTTTTGTACAGTTCTTCTGTGTATTCTTGCCACCTCTTCTTAATATCTTCTGCTTCTGTTAGGTCCATACCATTTCTGTCCTTTATTGAACCCATCTTTGCATGAAATGTTCTCATGCGAAGATGGATGAATCACAAGCTGGAATCAAAATTTCTGGGAGAATTATCAACAGCCTCAGACATGTAGATGATACCACTCTAATGGCAGAAAGCAAAGAGGGACTAAAGAGCCTCTAGATAAAGGTGAAAGATAGTGAAAAGGCTGGCTTACAACTTAACATTCAAAAATGATAATGGCATCCAGTTACACCATTTCATGGCAAATATGGGGAGAAAGTGGAAACAGTGACAGATTTTCTTTTCTGGGGCTCCAAGATCACTGCAGACAGTGACTTCAGCCATGAAATTAAAATACGCTTGGTCCTGGGAAGGAAAGCTATGACAAACCTAGACAGCCTATTAAAAAGCAGAGACATCACTTTACCAACAAAGGTCCATCTAGTCAAAGCTTTGGTTTTTCCAATAGTCATGTATGGATGTGAGGGTTGGACTATAAAGAAGGCTGACCACCAAGAACTGATGCTTTTGAATTGTGGTGCTGGAGAAGACTCTTGAGATCTGCAAGGAGATCAAACCAGTGAATCCTAAAGGAAATCAACCCTGAATATTTGCTGGATGTATTCATGATGAAGTTTCAATACTTTGGCCACCTGATGTGAAGAGCTGGCTCATTGGAAAAGACCTTGATGCTGTGAAAGACTGAGGGCAGGAAGAGAATCGGGTGACAGAGGTTTAGATGGTTGGATACTATCACCATCAATGGACCTGAGTTTCAGCAAACTCCAAGAGATAGTGAAGGACAGGGAAGGCTGGTGTGTTACAAGCCCATGGGGTCACAAAAAGTTGGACATGACTTAGCAACTAAATAACAACAACAAAAACACAGTCCTTTTTTATACTAGTTTCAGATGGAAAACAAAAGAGGAAATATAGACAACAATGATGTACTATAAACTTCAGTACTGCTAAGAGACAAGATCTTAACTGTTCCTACCACAAAAAAGAAGTGAAATGATAATTACGTGATATGACAGAGGTGTGAGTTGCTCAGTCATGTCTCTTTGCAACCCCATGGACTGTAGCCCTCCAGGCTCCTCTGTCCATGGACTTTCCCAGCCAACAATTCTGGAGTGCGTTGCCATTCCCTTCTCCAGGGGATCTTCCCAACCCAGGAATCGAACCTGGGTCTCCCACATTGCAGCCAAATTCTTTACCATCTGAGCCACCGGGGAAGTACATGACAAAGGAATATGGTAGTAATCATTTTGCAATATGTAAACCTATCAAATAAACACCTTGTCCTACACAGTGTACCCCTTGAAACTTACACAACATATCAATTATATCTCAGTAAAAATAAATTTTAAGAAAGAGAAAAACCTGCCCCCTTACCAGGTTCTGTTTATAAACGTATTTAGAATTATGCTGTAGACACCACATAAGAATCAAACATGTGGGTCCACCTAGGAAATTAATGAACAGCTCCTAAAGAGTCAAACTAGGAGAAATGATTGGTAAGAATGCTTCAGTTTGAAGCTGCAAGAAGGAAAGGATTTTGTGCTCCAGTGAGCCCATAAAGGGGTGAGGGGGTACGGGACACAGGAGGAGTAGAAGTGAAGTCACTGCATGGACTATGGACCCTTTCTGAACCAGCCTGCAGGGACCAGTATGCAGGCTGGTGGAGAGCTGAGCTGTGGGGCAGCTGGAGGACCCACGAAGGGAGGTGCAGGGGCTCAGGCATGCGGGCATCCGGGCTGGGCACTCTCACTTCCTGCCCTACACAATCCTGCTCTGGTACTGAGTACACAGACCAGGGCACCTCACAGAGGGTGCTGGCAGCACCACAGGAACCACGAGTGCAAAGACTGCGACAAACATCATGTGGTGTTTTGGGACAAATGGATCCAGAGGGGCAGACCACGCAGTGGGCTGACCAGTGGGGACAATGGCCACTGACATATACAAAGTGCAAGCGAGCCCTCATCTACACCCAAGAAATTAAATTTTCATTAACAGCTGTACCTTCAGACCTCCCCAATCTGCCCCACGTCAAGGGGAACAGACCCCTTTAGTTGCTCTCCTGCCTGCCTGACTGCTCTGTTTTCCCACTTGTTCTTTCTCCTCTTGGCCCCACAGAATCTCTCAAAGGCTTCTCTCTGAACAGCTTATCTGCATCTTTTTTATTCATTTATTACTCCTTATACCATTTGTTTCCCTATCAAATCTATAATATTTGTGTAAGGTTTGAAACCATTCACAAGACCACCCTCACGTCTGACAGAACTGCAGTGTTGAAAGGTCCCCAAAATCACCCTCACTGCTGGCACCAGGTGAAGGTTTGGAGGGTCCCAACACCACACTCAGTTCCAGGCATTAATAGTATGTGGCAAGAACTCACGAAAGACACTGGGGACAGTTATACTTGTGGTTACAGTTTATTACAGCAGAAGGGTTACAAATCAATGTCAGTCAAGGAAAGAAATCAAGGTCAGTCGAGGAAAGGAGATGCCTAGGGCAGAATCAAGGAGGGTCTCAAATTCAGAGCTTCTAAGTGCCAGCAAATTTGGAAAACTCAGCAGTGGCCACAGGACTGGAAAAGGTCAGTTTTCATTCCAGTCCCAAAGAAAGGCAATCCCAAAGAATGCTCAAACTACCGCACAATTGCACTCATCTCACACGCTAGTAAAGTAATGCTCAAAATTCTCCAAGCCAGGCTTCAGCAATATGTGAACCATGAACTTCCAGATGTTCAAGCTGGTTTTAGGAAAGGCAGAGGAACCAGAGATCAAATTGCCAATATCCGCTGGATCATCGAAAAAGCAAGAGAGTTCCAGAAAAGCATCTACTTCTGCTTTATTGACTATGCCAAAGTCTTTGACTGTGTGGATCACAATAAACTGTGGAAAATTCTGAAGGAGATGGGAATAGCAGACCACCTGACCTGCCTCTTGAGAAACCTGTATGCAGGTCAGGAAGCAACAGTTAGAACTGGACATGGAACAACAGACTGGTTCCAAATAGGAAAAGGAGTACGTCAAGGCTGTATGTTGTCACCCTGCTCATTTAACTTCTATGCAGAGTACATCATGAGAAACGCTGGGCTGGAAGAAGAACAAGCTGGAATTAAGATTGCCGGGAGAAATATCAATAACCTCAGATATGCAGATGACACCACCCTTATGGCAGAAAGTGAAGAGGAACTAAAGAGCCTCTTGATGAAAGTGAAAGAGGAGAGTGAAAAAGTTGGCTTTAAGCTCAACATTCAGAAAACTAAGATCATGGCATCTGACCCCATCACCTCATGGGAAATAGATGGGGAGACAGTGGAAACAGTGTCAGACTTTATTTTTTGGGGTTCCAAAATCACTGCAGATGGTGATTGCAGCCATGAAATTAAAAGACGCTTACTCCTTGGAAGGAAGGAAAGTTATGACCAACTTATTACTGCATATTTAATACTGCATATTAAAAAGCAGAGACTTTACTTTGCCAACAAAGGTCTGTCTGGTCAAGGCTACGGTGTTTCCAGTGGTCATGTATGGATGTGAGAGTTGGACTGTGAAGAAAGCTGAGTGCTGAAAAATTGATGCCTTTGAACTGTGGTGTTGGAGAAGACTCTTGAGAGTCTCTTGGACTGCAAGGAGACCCAACCAGTCCATCCTAAAGGAGATCAGTCCTGGGTGTTCATTGGAAGGACTGATGCGGAAGCTGAAATTCCAATACTTTGGCCACCTCATGGAAAGCCTTGACTCATTGGAAAAGACCCTGATGCTGGGAGGGATTGGGGGCAGGAGGAGAAGGGGACGACAGAGGATGAGATGGCTGGATGGCATCACCGACTCGATGGGCAGTTTGTGATGGACAGGGAGGTCTGGTGTGCTGCGATTCATGGGGTCGCAAGGAACTGGACATGACTGAGCGACTGAACTGAACTGAACTGAAGTGTCCTCTCCCAATATGCAGTGTCAATGTTAATGACACACGACAATGCACACATAGTATTGCCAACCAGAGAATGTCACCCGAGTCTTAGGGTCCGGAATATTCATTAGGGATCTGCTATGCAGACATTATGGAAACTATTGGACACTGCTGCCCTCTATGTCCAATAGTTTATCAATGATAAAGGTGCTATCTCTGTAATGCTCTGCTTTTATCTTCTCTTTTATATACCTTTTCTCTCTCTCCAAATCAAGTAATTTAAGATTTTAAATTAATCCTCTCTAAGTATATACAGCACTTTCCTGGTCAAAATCTGCAATGGTTCCTCACTGCTAAGTTTTTTTTCTGCAAACATTTTTTTTCTACCTACAAAGAAATATATGCTCAATGCAGAAAACAAATAGAAGACAAAGAAGCTAGAGACAGAAGGAGAGAAATCCTACAATCTAGATATACAATTTCCTAATATTTTACAAATGTATATGCCCTAATTAATACAAAGAACAGTTCTCTAAAATTTCACAAAGTTTCTTGATATAGTCTCCAATTCACGGTCTTTGTCAACTACATACATTGCAATTATTTTCTCCTACTCCGAATCTGGTCATCTCATTTTTTATGAAATCCAATTTCTAATTGTTTTAACCTTAACACTTTCTTGCATTCTCTCTAAAGAATCTCCCCTTACTTCAAGGTTGTGAAGACATCTACTATTTTTCTTTGTAAACTTATGCTTTTCATTTTACTTTTAAATTCATGGGATTCATCATAACCTAATAAAGAGATATATTTTTAAAAAATCTACACATTTAAATAAATAAATAAATAAAAATATACACATTTACTGTAAGATCAGAAACAAGATAAGGATTTCCAGTCCTACCACTTTTATTCAATTTTGTGTGTGGAGCAATGAAGCTTGGAAAGAAACATAAGGAATGCTAAGGAAAAGAAAACTATCTGTGTTGAAATGATAAATGACTGTGCAGGAAATACAAAAAATCTGCACACAGAACACCAATAGAATTAGCAAACAAATTCAGCAGTTACAGGACACCTGGTCAATGAATCAATTACATTTTACACACCATCAAAAAACAACTTCTATTAATAGCATTCAAAAAAAGAGAGAGAGAAAGGCAAAATTTAACTATGCAAAAGACCTCCACGTTGAAAACTTAAAAAAAAAAAAAATCACTGAGAAATTAAAGACATAAACAAACATGTTGCCAAGACTATGACCCCAGAATCATATCCCAGTCCCTCCTCCAAATAGAAACCAATTAATCTTCTTTTTTTTTCCTTTTTAAAAATCTTTTTCTAGAGATCAATTACTCTTATCTAAGTTTCAGGGGGAAGCAGCAAAGAGAAGGGAAAAAAAAAAAAGAACTGGTTAGAACCAACAAGGCTCAAGACGGCGGAAGGTCTCACTTCCAGGAGACCATAGGCCTCATTATACACTCACTCTAATACATTAGCATGCTAAATGACACAACTCTCAGGGCCTTGACAGTTGGTGATTGCCATGACAACCAGAAAAGTGGTTTAAACTGCCAGGAGGGCACAACTCAGGGACTCTCTGCCTCTCAATCTGCCCATGTGTCTATTCACACATATTGTACTCTTTTCCTCCTAAGAAATACTTTACTTGCCTCACTACTTTCCATCTTTGTGGAAATTCTTCTGTGTAAAGCTGAAAAGCAGAGCCCTTGTCACTGACCATTAGTCCAGTGTCTAGGATTTGGTGTGCTCAATGCTGCGACCCAGTCTCAACCTCTGACTGGGAACCCAAGCCGCTGCAGGCACAGGTCACTCAAGATCAAAAGTGTCTTCCTGAGTCTTTTGGCCCTGTTCAGCTCAAAATAAATCACATGCCAAAAAGACTTTAGGGGTGGTTAAGTTATGCTCTTCTACAATAGATAAGAAGATTTAATGCTATTAAAGAGAGATATCTAAAATAACTGTATAAGCTGAGGCTGAAATTATACGTAAATGCAAAGGAACTAGTTAAGTCAAAACCTATTCTGGAAAAGAAGCACAAAGTTGGAGGGCATCCACTACCCAGTTCAAGACTTACTATATAAAGCTACACAAATCAAGGCAGCACCCAGTAAGAGCACGAACAGACCAAAAGTGGAATGGAACAGAAAAGAGTCCATAAATAGACCCTAATACATACGGTGAACTTATTTACAAAGGCACCAGGCAATTCCATAGGGAGAATGAAAAGTGTTTTTTCAACAGACAGTACTACAACAACTAGACATAAAAGTATAGAAGGAAGCCTCCACACTAACCTCATACCTACTGCTGACATTTGGTATAGCTATTTCATCCTTAAACACATTTTTAAGAGAGGTGATCACGCTACAAGAGTTCTTTTTTTTGGTCCAGCAGCTTGTGGGATCTCATGTCCCTGACCAGGGACTAACCTGCACCCTTGGCACTGAAAACAACAGAGAAATGCCCACCCCTTACAACAAAGTTCAGTTATTCTTAACCGGAAAGGCCCCCTTTCCATTTTCTATGAAGTCTTTTCTTTTACCTCTAATCAAATACCACCTCATTCCTTTAAAATCCTCACAGATTTTCCTTTTTCCTCCTCTTATAATTAACCACACCAAAAAATATGAAGAAAGGCACTTCAGTAGTTTCTTAGTCTGGTCCATTCAATCACTCCATATTCAGACCACAGATTGTTCTCCCTCGGTATTATTCATGGAACAGGAGCCTAGACAGACAAGGCTCTTCCGTGAAGGAGCTTATATTCTATTAGCGAAGTCTATAAGGCCTTGAACTCCTAGAAAACAGGCTGTTTCTCATTCACCCTTACAATCGCTGTAGTAAAATACAATACATACAGGAAAGCCTCAGAGAATTCCCTTGTTATGCAACTAAAGCTTAGTGATCAATAAATAGCCACATCAGTAGTGATTCACAGCAACAACAGGCCTGACAGTGCTGGAATCACCTCAGTCTCTGAAAAAGGAATATAATGAAGCTTCACATAAAAAAGTCAAGGGCATATTACCTTCCTCATATAGATATGTAGAATCTCTTTCTCAAGGCTTCAAGTAAGCCAAATTAAGCCAAGTAATTTCTAAAAACACAGACTACCATGGTGAATTCAGTATGTATGCAGCGTTAATGGTTTAAAGGAAAAGAACTGTGAATGAATAAAGTTTATTTTTTACTTATCAAAAAGAACAGAAACTAAAGACTAAATTTTTGGATGGACCTGGACTTACCAAGTGAAGTAAATCACACAGAGAAAGAAAAATATCCTATGATGTTGCTTATATAGGGAATCTTAAAAAAGTTTAACTTATTTACAAAACTGAAATAGACTCACAGACTTAGAAAATGAACTTACAGTTGTGGAGGAGAAGGGTGAGGGGTTGGGATAGACTGGGAGTTTGGGATTGACAAGTATACACTGCTATATTTAAAACAGACAATCAACAAGGACCTACTGTAAAAAAATAAATAAAATAGACTATTTCTGCACAACTGCAGCCTGGAAAACTTAAGGTGGAGCCTTATAGTGTCAATATTAGGAGCTTTACTTGGTGCACTTAACAGAACTGACAGCTGCAAAATCCACTTCACCTGTGCAAGTGAAAAACATAGACTGTTAACCTATTGGCCCTATGAAATTCGGCACTTGATATACAGTATAGACTCTACCTTCATTACTTTTGTCAGGATGTTCTGCCTTAGCACTCAGTGGCATTCTTTTTCCTCTTCTGCTCATTATGGTTTAATTCTGAGGACCATATGAGGGTAGAATATATAAAAAATTACAAGAATTTGTATAGGCAAACCATTTCTTTAAGTTGAGGCCCAAATGTTAAAATGTTATTTTTTGTATCATTTGTAATCTTGTCACTGTCCACTTAACCAAGTTTGGTTAGATTTCAGTGAAAATTATCTTCCAGAGTAGTTTTTCTTTTTCTTTTTTTTACTGGCATGGGAGGGTAACTTTACTACAATTAGTATGTATGGTACAGAATTTCATGCAAATGAGGTGTGCCAACAGTGTGATAATTTAAATGTATTTAAACATAAACAAAAAAGATGAATGCACAAACCTGCTGCATTAGATTACTGCTGCTTCTAGAACCCAGTTTCCTTTACTGATTTCAAAATGAAAGAAAAAATAATAATAAAGTTGAGCCTGAAAAAAAAAAAAAGACTACACTTTCAGTAAAATATTTCAGCTAAAATGACACCATTTCTAAGTCAACTTGTGTAATGAATACTGCTTTTTTCCTTAAAAAACAAACCAACCAACCTTGAAACTATAAAATAGTCATTTCACAGATTCTGAGGAAAGAAGACCAATATGAACTTATAACCAACATTAAATTTTGAGAGTTACTAAAATTCAACTAGTCTAAACTTTCACAAATGCAAAGTAAACACATATGGTAAGGGCAATTTGTATATAAGGAAGCCATTTCACATTTTTACTATGCAACTATTCATATTGTTTACCCTATGCTTTTTTTGAAGAAGATATTCCCAAATCCCTACTGAAGATTTCTGGGGCACCGTGGATGATTTTAAGACAATTTAAAGCAGAAATGAAGGATCTGAACTCTGATCTGTGTGTCCTCCATGGCACGTCAACCTCCTCACTCTGACACGCCTTCTCAGACACACAGGTAACACCAGTACTCTCTTGCCCTGAGTTGAAGCTTAACACTAGAGACAACTTCTTCACCCAACCAAAAACACTTACTGCACAGTAGATGGTTCAAACACAGTGCAATTAACAAAACATACTGCTCCTGACTATAGGAAATCATTCAGATTGAGGAGGAGATCAGAAACACAAAAATAAATGTATAATCACACATCACGAGTGCTAAGGGGGATGGGGTGGGGTGGGCACTACTGTGGGTGATTAAGGGTCCTAAATAAGATGTGTCAGGGATTTGAAGAAGGCATAAGGAAACGACATGTTTTAGTACCAAGTCAGGCCACAACTATGTTGAAACCAATGTCTCCAGAAATAATGTTAAGTGACAAACTGCATAACGAATGTGCCAACTTAATCTAAAAATGATTTAGGAGAGCTACAAAACAGGATCTCTGAGGAAGTCAGTTGGTGCAGGCAGCATGATATATCAAAGCAATGTTCCTTCTTTCACCATTTACTAGTCCTTGTAGTACATGTGTGCTCAGAGTTCTGGGGAAATTTTAGAAGATAATGTAGTTCAAAGCAGTAATTCCCCTTTCACAGTAAATCAGTAACACAGAGTAAAGTGAAGAGAAGGATCACTTCTTGCAGTTAGAGCTTTGGAGTTTTAGACAAATGGTAGGTGCCTCATGTGAGCCAACTTCAGCTTCAATGTGCAGAAAAAAATCACTAAGTGAACCTGTTAAAAATACTTAAGAGTCCGGGTCCTACTCCCAAGGATTCCAACTCAAGATTCAGAGTCCAGCCTAGGAACATTCTGATGCAGGGGGTACAGGTCACACTCTGAAAACCCACATTAGACTAAAATCTCCCCAGAGGAGGAAGTTTTGCACTGACAAGGAAGCTGTAAGTTTAAAAAAAAAATAAACAAAGTGAGCAAGTATTACACAAGGGCCTCCTGGAACTGTTTACTTATAAGCTGACTCCAAGACTGACTCCTGTTATCCTCTGAACTTGGAAGTAAAATCCAGAATAAACCGCACAGCCTGCTGCTACAGTTACTGCCCCAGACAACTGACCAGAGGTAACTGATAAAAAACAACGAGAGAAAGAAGCAGTGCTGACCACTCTCTTTGCAAGTCCACCACAAGTAAGGCAGTTAAGACCATTCAGGGGGCCAGCATTTAAGTACAAATGATAACACACACAAGAGGATGATTGAACAAAAAAAGAGAATTCGTATTTCAGAACAATCCTCTCTCTAGATATCAGGTAACATGCCCTGATACACAGAAGCATATTTATCTCATTTTATTCCTCATAAAATCATAGGTGATAGATGCCATTACATATTTTATTATACAGACAGATGATATTATAGGACAGATGAAGACACTCAAGCCTAGAACAAAGGGACTTGTCCAAGGATACAGAAATGGAGAGCAACAGGGCCAGGTTTTGACCCAAGTTTTGCAGACGCTTAAGTCCATACTCCCCCGGGACTCGTGGGCAGGAACATGTTAGCTGTGAAGAAAGGGAAAGAAGACTCCCAGGCCACAGAAATTGCCAAGCACAATAGAAGGGAGCAATGAATAATGCATTAGCGATATCAGACCTTTAAACCGTGGCTTTTTTGTTAAAACAATGAACACTGCACATGCTCTGAGCAAGGAAACGAGCTTTACCTTGTAAAGGTAAAGAGGCAAAAAAAAGGTAAAAAGTTAAGATACAAGTTGGTTGGTCATAAATGATTCAGAATTGCAGGAACTTAAAAGCTTACTGCAGCAAAAGGTGGGTGGTGGGATTCCAGGTGACTTTCCACACCATGACCCCCAAAATACCTATAACTCCTATAATGAACAAAAACGTCTTTTGTAAAGAGAGATAAAAGATGTGGTGTGTTTTGTTTCTGTTAATGTTTTATTTTACTTCAGGACTATTAAGAAGTGGCTGGCAGGTCAGAGGTTCTCTAAGAATGAAGATGAAGGAAACAAGTGAAGATGTGAAGTGACAGAAGAGAGAGAAGCCACATACACAGACTAAGCAAAACACACCCTTAGACTGTGAAGGGCAGCTCTCTCCTTCCACCTTCCTGAACACCTCAGTACACAGCCATTAGGTAGTGCCAAGCAACAAAGGATGTCTAAGAACAAGCTAGGTAATAAGGAAACGGCAGACATGTTCAAAATGGCAATGACAATGACTGGTGACTCTTACATACAAGGAGTTTGAATAAGTAAATATAATGAGGATAATGACAGGCAAGCCTCTTACTGCCAAAGAAAGAAACTACAGATAGGCTAAGGAGAAAAATGAGCTGAATCTCCTGGTGTTAAGAGTGGAAATGAGATATAATAAACTCATGGATTTTAATATATCTGTAAATAAAAACAGAAATACAAATCTAAAGGAAGTGTGTGTCTTTAGCTCTGTGCTAAGAGACCCAGAAGCAGGGACACCCAAATAGTTAACAGTCTCATTCTAATGCTCAGATCTTCTTTTCTAAATACTGTTATCTCCAGGGTTCCTTGTGGAGAAAGCTGATTCCAGGCCTGGAAAAATACAAGATGAATACATCTTATTTGAAAATAAGAAAGGGTTTAAGAATGAGAGGGACTTTTCCCATCAAGAGAAGGATAAAGAAGATATGATGTCATACACACACACACACAATGGAATACTACACGGCCACTGAAATGAATCGAGTTTTGCCATTTGTAGAAACATTCACAGACATGGAAGGCATTATGCTAACTGAAATAAGTCAGAGAGAGAAAGATAAATACTGTAATGATATCACTTACATGAGAAACTTAAAAAACAAACCAGTAAGTTAAAAAAAAAAAAAAAAGGAAGCTGGCTCACAGATACAGAGGACAAAGTGATGGTTACAGGCTGGGGGTGGAGGAAGATACACAGCTGCAGGAGGAGGAGGCACAAATTACTGGACATAAGACAGGCTCAAGGATGTATTGTACAACACAGGGAATATAGCCAGTATTCTGAAATAATTGTAGATAAAGTGTAACCTTTAAAATTGTATAAAAATTTTTAATTAAAAATAAAGGTTTACACGAAACTAAAAAACAACAATAAATGAAACAAGTGACACAGCTTTATATGTAGTTTACAGAGTGACTTCTAATACATATTGAGTGAAAACAATAATGTATAGAACAAAAAAGAATGATAGGTACTTTTCAAAAGGACACAGAATCAACCTGAAGGGACTTCTAATGGCCAATTTGAGAAAATCTAAGCATCAAAACAAATAAAGTAACTGACTATAACCCAATGAATAAAAAGAAAACCCATGAGTGAGTACATTTAAGATGCACAAACTGACAGATAAATGGATGGATGGATAGGAGGGAGGGAGAGACAGGACAGAGGAAGAAGCAAGTAAATTTTCTGACAGAAGAATATTACACAGCTTCAAAGTTACTCTCAACAGACTGCTTATTAACTACGAGGGGGTAAAGAGCAATTTTACAATAGAGCTATCTGAACAAGTGGTTGACATCAATAGTACTGGTATAAATAAAAATCATGTACTATCTGATATGATGCAATGAGAAGAACACTTCTCACAAAACAACACTATTTTGTTATTCCAAACTGAGAAAGTGTATACAAAATAATTGGCTCACATCGTCAAAAACGTTAAAGTCATAAAAGCCAAGAAAAAAACTACAAAACTGTTCCAAATCAAAAGAGGAAGAAAACAAAATATAATGTGATTCTGCAATGGATTGGATTCACATAAACAACACTATTGTGCAACTGGCAAAACCTGAGTGGGGTCTAAGGACTGAACAGAAGTATATCAACATTAACTTCTTGACAGTTGTGTAATGGTTAACACAGGAGAATGTACTTGACTGCAGGCAAAATACACTGAAGTACTCATGGGTGATAAAGCACCATGTTGGTAACTGAAACTCATCCACTTGCAGGGAGAAAGTTATCTATTCTAATGGATGGGGCAGGGTGGGGGGTGGGGTGGGGTGGGGTGGGGTGAGCCACAGTTCTTTTCCCAGACTTTGCCAATCAACTCCATCAGCTCCTTGAAAGTGTTTATCAGTTATCTTAAACAACATGTTATGATCTATACCACAAAAGTTCCTCACAAAAGGTGTGAGGCAGACAGATCTCATTCCAGCAGTGCGGAGCCTAAAGTCCTGCAGAGAACAGTTTTTTCACACCAGCCTGATGCTTTGGCACAATCTTAAGACAGTTGTCCACATCTCCTCTTCATATAACTTCATTTTCAAACCAAGAAATGCAGATTACTAGAGAGAGGAAGGAAAACATCTTCTTTTCCATATTAGAAGGCACAGACCTTTAACTGTGGGGTCATAATCACTAGTCATATAAATGCTACAGATAAATATTTCATTTTCTAAGGAAAATGCTGATTCTATGTGTAGAAATCTACACCTATGGAAGAATCACATTAGACAGGAAGATTCCTTCTTAAAGTTTCATAGCAGAATGATAACTTTCACTTCCTGATAATTAAAAAGTACACTATTCTTTAACCAACACACAAATGACCTGCAATCACTAGCTAAATTGATGCTATGATACGAGAGAGACAGAGAGGCATTAACACTTCATGGCCTAAACAGTGTGTATTTCCTGCCACCTATCCTTAAGCCATATAGAATCTGATGTACATTTCCCATAATTTGTAGCAAATAAATGTCTTGTTAGCTGTTTGGAAGCTAAGAATTCAGACTGTGATAATTCTCTGTTACAGGGAACTAAAGTCCAAGAGAGTAAGGTAAGTAGCAAAGAGGCGGCAAATGGACCCTCTTTCCTTTCTACTAGATTCTTGGGATCCAGTCTACACAGAGTATGAGGTCTGGATCAAATTATTTTCAATATTCATCATACAATATGCTTGCCTTTTAGCAGCTTAGCTGTATGCTCTTGGTCTTTACAAAACATAAATACAAGAATACTTCACCTGAGTAATTTCTATGCATTCTGTGAAATCACAGCTCAAAACATAATCTACTATGTCACACAATGGCAGAATCCACAAAACAGGTTTTTTGTTGAGTACAATGCCAGGAAAACATCTGTCTCTGTAAACAAATGGGCATATTTTCTTTCCACAGACAAAATACTATGTAACTCAATGCTATCCAGAAAAAGGAAGAGCTCCTTGATAGTCTTGGCAGCCAGGAAACATATCCAATGTAGTGAACAACACTTAGACTGGCTCCCCCAGTAGGAGTCTGGTGGTGGTAGGTGTTCACTCAGTCAAGTCTGACTCTCTGCGATCCCATGGACTGCAGCACACTCATTTCCTTCACTCTCTCTCAGAGTTTGGCAAACTTATATCCATTGAGTTGGTGATGCTATCGAACCATCTCACCCCTCTGCCATTCCTTTCTCCTTTTACTCTCAATCTTTCCCAGCACCAGGGTCTTTTCAAATGAGCCAGTTCTTCACATCAGGTGGCCAAAGTATTGGAGCTTCAGCATCAGTCCTTCCAATAAATATTCAGGGTTGATTTCCTTTAGAATTGACTGGTTGGATCTCCTTGCAGTCCAAAGCACTCTCAAGAGTCTTCCCCAGCACCACAATTCAAAAGCATCAGTTCTTCAGTGCTCAACCTACTTTCTATGTTCTTCTTAGATGGCTTATTTTGCTTTTATATTTAATTATCCTGCTGTATACCATCTTCAATTCTGCCAGCAGATTTAATTTTGAAATTACTCAGTATATGTATGTACCTATGTATTTTACTTTCTATCTCTTAATATTTTTCCTTCTGATATCTCTCGTATTTTCTGGTATCATTTTATACTAAACAATCTAAAATTTTTTTTAACAATATTGACATCAAGAGGCTAATTTAATAAAGATCAAGTAGTCTGCATCATTAACTCCCTTTGTCCTTACCCCCAACAAACCATGGGGTGGCCCAGGGGGGAAGGCAAGCACATCACCTTTGCAGTAGTCTGCGGGGTCCTCCTGCTCCTCATCGTCTGACCCCAGAATCTCCTCCTCTGGCTCTGGCGGGGCAGGGTCTGGCAGAGGTGGTGGTGGTGGCGGAGGCGGTGGTGGAGGAACCAAGGGAGCTTTCTGCTGAGGCTCCGGCCTGAAATAAGAGGAAGGAGAATTCCTCTTTACTCAGAAGGAAATCGTGCGTTATGGACACACTTGAGAGTTTCTTAATATGGAACAAAATATAACTTTTCACACACTAAGAAGAGATGCTGATTAATGTTACTTCATTTTAGGTGAATTCAAGTAAAGTTTCAAATCACAAGAGGGCTACCCTTGGCTATCCTATTAGCCGAGGAGTATTTTTGCAGGCACATTTTCACTCAGAGCTTCAATATTTCTTAAGTCTTCATATATTAATATCATGAATTTTAAGTGAAATAAGAGAATCAGCTCCCCATGACACATAACCTTATTAGTTAGAACACATTCCCCAGAGATTAGAAAAAAGAGGACAACGATCCTGGACATTAAAAAAAACACAACAGTTTATTATCCGTCATTTTTAAATCAAAATTCATTTACCCATTGAAACCATAGAAAAGTGGTTAGGATTCTTGGATAACTCATAAAAGCCAACTAATGTTTGCTGTAACTGACACATAGATATTTTCATTAGACAATTCAGTTATCTATCAACCTTACTTATCAAGACAAGAACATTGTTCCAAACTGGAAATTAAACAAAGAAAACATGTGAATGTAGTCTAATACAAATACAATTCATACATCAACGCAAAGTTTCCATGGGTCATTTCTGATTGTCACATAAAAGCTAAATATTTAGTATACTCTTTTACAAAAGATAGAAAAACCTCTAACACTAAAAAGAAGCAAAAAACTTTAGAGGTTACAGATGTAAACCTTTCAAATATCTAGAATACCTCAAGAATATATTAAATTTGCTCAAAAATAAAGCATTCGTAATGCAACTCTACAAAATGAAGTTTCCACTTGTAAAATTTAACTGCAATTTCTAGTCCTATCCCAATGGGAAATCTTGAACCTCAAGACTCAACTGGATGCAGAATGTCCCTTGAGTTGCAAGCTACCCTAACAATAGGACCACCATTGCTCTCCCTGAGCTGGCCATAGCTCTATAGGTATGAAGTGGGGAAGGAACAGATACCAAGTAACAGGGACAATGGGATTTGGCTGTTAAACTGGTCCCCAGAGACAGGTTCAGTGGGACAGGTAGAGAGCCGCTAGTCTGAGGAGCAAGGAGAACTTCACAGGCACCAATGTGGTGGATAACAACCGTTTTTTTGGAGGGAGCGGGGCTGCCCAGTACTGATGCCCCCTTTCTAAAAGCACCTTTTAGAACACTGTTACTCCTTGCACAATTAAAGTGAAAGTGAAGTCGCTCAGTTGCGTCCGACTCTTTGCGACCCCATGGGCTGTAGCCCACCAGGCTCCTCTGTCCATGGGATTCTCCAGGCAAGAATACTGGAGTGGGTAGCCTTTCCCTTCTCCAGGGAATCTTCCCGACCCAGGGATCAAACCCAGGTCTCCCGCAATGCAGGCAGGTGCTTTAACCTCTGAGCCACCAGGGAAGGCTGGCTCTAAATCCTCTCTCTTCACCGTGGTTCAGCCTAGGGCGTAGAGCCCTGGAAACCTGCTTGAGAAGGTCGGCCATCATAGGGTGCAAGCTCATTCCAGCTGCTAGCAAGAGGCAGAGCCAGAGGAGCTGCCCCCTTTTAAGCTGAAACTCTAAATTCTTGCCAAATCTAAGATAGGCCCCAAATAGCCTTTATTACGTTGCCTTCAACCTGAGGTAGTTATAGCTCATATGTGGTTTGTCACCAAAAACTCAACAGTGCCACAGCAAATGAAGAAAGGCAACAGAAACACCAGCAGTCATAAGGATGGGGTGGGGATCACACCCCACAGTAACATTAAAGGCCAACAATGGCAAGTATGATTACCTCTGAAAGGACAACTAAGGAACATTTATAATCTGACAATGACTAGCACTGACTTCTACTTGCTGGAATTTATGAAGACTCAAAGTTATAGCTCCCTGGGTAACAGACATTAGGACAATGGTGGTGATAACATTCTGAGTTAACTGTGCCTCATGATGGAACACTGAAAGGAAGTCATCACAACCAAACACCCACATCTCTGACAGAACACCCAAAAAAACCCCCCAGGAGACCTTATGGAAGTGCAATCATCCTTCTGGCAGCTTTGCAACTGCTTATTTTCTTTTCTAACAGACACGACTTTCTTCAGTGAAAGTAAAATGGTTCCAGGGAAAAGAGGTCTGAGGAAGGGGAGATAGGAAAGGAACTTCACCAGTTTCACCACTTCCCAAAGAGAAGAGGTTAGAGAAAAGGAGGCATGGATGGAATCTATCTGACAAACTGGCTCAATCAGAAATACCTTACAAGTTGACTGCTTCTTCCTTAGAAATTTTATATGAAAGAAAAAAGAGATTCCCTAAATTTAAAAAACAAAAACAAAGAAAAAACAACACCACATGTTACCTGTGGAGACTATGTAACTATTAGTAAAACTGAAGGATCTTGTTTCACTGATGCAGGGTACTGCTATGCTCAACACCACTGAAACTTGGGCCAGATGGCTCACTGTTGTGGGTGCTGCTTCATACTCTGTGGGATGCTATCAGCCTGCTCTCAAGCCACTGCACGCCAGTAGTGATCATCAAAACACATCAAGACGAAGCTATCCTAAATGTCCATCAACAGAGGAATGTGGTACATACATACAGTGAAATATTACTCAGCCAAAAAAAAGGAATGAAATAATGCCATTTGCAGCAACATGGATAGACCTAGAGATTTTCATACTGAGTGAAGTCAGTCAGACAGAGAAAGACAAATATCATGATACCCCTTATACGTGAAATCTAAAAAACGGGTATAAATCAAAGTATTTACAAAACAGAAGTAGAGTCATGAACATAGAAAACAAACTTACAGTTAGCAGGGGATGTGGGGAGGGTGGAGATAAACTGGGAGATTGGGGCTGACATACACACACACCACTACATATAAAATAAGTAACTAATAAGAACCTGCTCTATAGCACAGGAAACTCTACTCAATATTCTGCAATGTCCTACACAGGAAAAGAAAGTAAAAAAAGAAAAGGGTGGATTTATGTATAGCTGATTCACTTTGCTGTAAACCTAAAGCTAACACAACATTGTAAATTAACTGTGTTCCAATAAAAATTTTTTTAAATCATCAAAAAAACATGTCCAGACATTGACAAATCCAAGGATGCGGGGGCAAAATGAGGCCCATGTGAGCACCTCTCATCAGTAGTATTTGTTATACACAGCTGTACTGCAATGGAGTACATTGTATCTGTGATATGGGAGGAAAGATTCTAATTTTCACAGGCCCATTTCATCTAGTTTGAGAGGCTTAGGTATCTTTATCATAATTTATGTCTCAATTATTCATGACCCATTTGGTGAGCTGCCATATCACTTAACAAAATTCTCAGACCCTCTGGTCTCAGGGAGGGTCATATTGAACAGCAGGCAGATAGTTACCCAAAAGCCAGTCCTATCAAGTTAAAGGGATGAGTCAGGGTACCTTGAAACACAGAGGAAGTTGAGTAATGTTCGTGTAATATCTTGACCAGCTATCATATCAAAACATCTAGAACTGTGTGGTCTTCTGGCCCCATGTGGGTGCTGAACACTCAAAATGTGCCTTGTCCTAACTGAGATGTGCTCTAAATGTAAAATGCATACTGAATATCCAAGATTTAGTACAAAAAGTGAAATACTTGAATAATTTTATACTTATTACATGTTAAAATAATGTTTTAAACATAAATTATTAAAATGAAATTCAGCTACTTTTTACTTTTTTAATGTGACTTCTAGAACTCTTTAAATTACAAATGAGGCCCACATTGCTACTAGATGGTACTAGTCTAGATCCTCAGATTCAACAGTAGCAGAGGAGTTGCTTGGCAGTGGTCAAGCCAGTGAATATTTCTTTCTAAGATGTCTCCCAGTAATCTGCTTCACACTAATAATCACCAATTCTCAAATTACCCAGTTCATCATAGTAAGGTCAATATACTGTAATTGCCAAATGTTACAGCCCAATCACTGACTGCTTTTCATCCCATCCAGCCTTGTTACTGCCTACCACACAGGAAAAGCATAACAATTTGTCTCAGGGCAACTGCACAGAAGAGAGAATGATGCCACATTGTTCTTAAAGCCGACTTCTTCAGAGTGGTCTCTGGTGGTTTCCACCACACTTATTAAAATCTCAACTGTTAAAAAAAAAAATCAAGAGATGATCTCATCAAGTGCATAATCACGAAATACATCAAGTGACATTAAAAAAAATTTCCATTAATCCTACTGACAACCATCAAGACATTATTTCAAAAAACAAACTGAAAAAATTATTCAGAATTACTAGGGAAGTTCCCTGGCAGTCCAGTGGTTAGGACTCAGCACTTTCAGTGCTGTGCCCTGGGTTCAATTCCTGGTTGGGGAACTAAGACTCTGCAATCCATGCGGTGGCCAAAAATTATTAGCAGCATGTCATATGCAGCGGGGGAGGGGTAGGACAGGACATTAATATTTTCAACATCAGTGCCAACAAAACTAAATGGTGAAAAAATACTCTTCAACAAATGGTCCTGGGACAAATGACTATCTGTATATAAAAACAAACAAACAGACCACACATAAACACATAATATTAACTCAAAATGAATAACTTGTGGGAAAAAAATGGGTAAATCTCAATCACCTAAGGCTAGGCAATGTTTCTTAGACATGATACTAAAAGCATAAGCAATTTTAAAAAGATAAATTTAAAAATTAAGGAAAAGAAACAGAACAGATACAAACAGATTGTATATCTCCAAAGGAGATATACAAATGACCAATAAGCACATGAAAATGTGCTCTACATCATTAGTTATTTGAGAAAGTGAATTCAAAACTACAATGAGATAATATAATACTTCACATCCTACTGGAAGCTTATGATAATAATAATAAAAAACACAGTAACAAGTACTGCCAAGAATGAAGAAACTGAAGCCCTCGTACATTGCAGCAGGAGTGTAATACAGCACTAGTTGTCTTGGAATATCTGATAGTTCTGAAGAAGGCTGAATTTATAGTTTCCATGAGAGAAGTGAATGTTGCTCAGCCATGTCTGACTCTTTGCGACGCCTTGGACTATATAGCTCACCAGGCTCCTCTGACCATGGGATTTCCCAGGAAGAATACTGAAGTGGGTAGCCATTCCCTTTTCCAGAGATCTTCCCAACCCAGGGATAGAAATCAGGTCTTCTGCATTGCAGGCAGATTCTTTACCTTTTGAGCCACAAGGGAAGCCCATTAAAACCCAACAATCCCACTCACAGGTATATACTCAAGAGGAATGAAAACATTTGACCCCACAAAATCTTGTGTAAAAATGTTCACAGCAGTGTTATTCATAATAGACAAAAAGCGGCAATAACCAAAATGTGCATCAACTGACAGATGAATAAATAAAACTGTATATCCTTAAAATGTAATATTGTTCAACAATAGAAAGAAATGAAGTGCTCATAAATACATGCTACAACATGGATGCCCCTTGACAACATTATACTAAATGAAAAACTGACAAATTTATAGAGACAGAGTGAATTAGTGGTTGCTTAGGGTTGGGAGCAAGGGAAAGAGAGAAGAGAAATGGAGACTGTTAACAGGTATGAGGGCTTCTTTAGGAGGCAGGAAAATGTTCTAATGTGGTGATGGTTACACAACCATGTGAATATACTAAAAAATGTTAAACTGCATACTTCAAGTGTCTAAGATATATGGTATGTGAATTATACCTCAAAAAGCTGGTTTTTAAAAAGCAGAAGCCTATAAAACTATATAATGCCTTTTAATATCCACTTTATACTTTAATAAAGCATATGCTTCCAAGAAAAATCAGAAATATCTACATTTAAATTTAAGCAATCTATATGCAAGGTCTCTTTTACAACTGCCCAGTACATTTACAGTGAAAAGTAACATGTGGTTCTGTAAAAAATAGGCTGTAAAAAAGACAGGCTGAGAGTCTATCTATTTAATAATAGTCTGAAGTTTACATAAGGCACACGTTATTTTTGCTTGCTTAGTTGCTCAGTCATGTCCTAATCTTTGTAACCCTTTGGACTGTAGCCTGCCAGGCTCCTCTATCCATAGGATTTTTCAGACAAGAGTACTGGAGTGGGTTGCCACTTTCTCCTCCAGGGGATCTTTCCAACCCAGGGATCAAACTCACATCTCCTGTGTCTCCTGCACTGCAGGCGGATTCTTTACCCACTGAGCCATTGCGGAAGCCCTAGTAATTTAAGAATGTACCAATTCAGAGACTTCAGAATAAAAAATTTAAAAGAAAAGTCCCAACTAGTCATTCATACTTTTCACAAAAAACTATATTTACTTTGCCTTACATACAATATAACTAAATATTCTAATCATTATTCCAAACAGGGCTATTGTAAAAATAGCTTAAAAAAACCACAAAATATTTTCCTTTAAATATTACATTAGAGTACACAGATACATACATAAATACATAGAATACTAAGATTATCATCTACACCATATTATATTTTTCATGTACATTTGCTCTATCAGAGAAAGGAGGAAAACACTAAACCACCCTAGCAATGCATGCATCATCTGCTCTATATTGCTAAGGCAACCAGATAGGAGTTCCGATTTCCTTCCAGCTGCTATTTCTTTTCTATTCCAGCAGAGAAAAGGACAAGTAAACTTCACATTTGGCAGAAAAATAAGTACTTTCCTTTGTTATCAGCTTAAAAACTGACACAGTTTTAGAAATTAATTCACTTAATTGTTAACCAAAACATAAAAAAGAAATTCCAAACCAATTTCTTCAGGTATTATTCTAGGGACATTCACATAAAGTCAAATTTCTTTCTCTTTCTTATGTTGACCACCCGGATCTAAAACTCACTCTTCTTTCCACCCTCCTTACTCTCCCTCTTTTGGTGGTTACTCTCAGCCTGAGAAACATGAAATCTGGCATTTCTACTTAAGGATAGAATCAATCAATATATACTCTCTCTCAAAATAGCTTATCTTAAAAGGCTAGCTGCTATAGCAGTGGGTAAAGTCACACAGCTAGGAGGGGAAAAGCCACAATGATGTCATGTATCCCTCTCTAATGAAAAGAGAATTTCTAATCTTTCTGTAAATTAAATCTAAACGTGAAGTGTCTGTGGCAGTAGGTAGAATTCTAAAACGAGCTCCAAAGCTCCTCACTCTGTAATTCCCCGTTCCTCTGGGTGTAGGTAGCCCTTGAATATGATACCACTCTTTCAATTATGTTATATGGCAAAAGGACAGCTACACTGGGTGGACCTGACCTAATCAAATGAACCTTTTTAAAGGAGAGTGAGTTCTCTGGTCACAGATGCTGTCAGAGACGTGCTTGAGCTAGCCTGGAAAAGAGCAAATGTGTCATAAACTGCCCATTAGGGCCACACTGGAAGAAACTGCCAGTGGCCTCTAGGAGTGAGAGTGGTCCCCAGCCAACAGCCAGAAGGATAACAGGGACTTCAGTGCAAAGAAATGAGTTCTGCCAATACCAGACACCTTAAAAGAGGGCTCGAATCCCCAAATGAGGACAGCAGCCTGGGCCAACAGCATGGTTTCAGTCCAGGGTGCAGCCCTAACTTCTGACTTACAGAACTGTGAGCTAATAAACAGCTATTGTTTCAAGCTGCTAAGAATGTGGTGATTTGTTATGCAGCAATAGAAAATGAACAGAGCAGCCAAGTAAGAGAGTAGTTGACTTTAAATTATCAGATTTTGGCCTCAACAGTGAGAACTGGGTTGGGTTTGTTTTTTTAGGTAACTGAAATGATCAGAAGAATTAAAGAACTGAGAACTAGTTCTCCTTGGGGAACAGGAACGATTAAAAAAAAAAAAAAAAGAAAAACTTTATTTTCCAAATTCTAACAGAAACAATCAAGTCAGACACTTTAGGTGATTTTATATCCAAGGCTATGCTGTCTTCTAGAACACATAACACAGTTAGTGAAGATGTTAATCAGACCTGCTTTCAAAGTAAACTACACCTTAGACAACAAATGGGTTGAACGTTTGACCACCTGACAACATATGTATGGCAGAGCTATATACTTCTTATCCACTTTATTAAAATCTTATACAAAAGTTGTGGGGCCTGGCAGAACATGTTATTAGTACCGAAGTAGAGAAAGAGAAAACTTTAAACCAGAGTACAAAAAGCATGTAAAAATGGCATCCACTGATTCCACAAGTACTCAGACAAGCATACAGCATGTATCAGGATGTGCACCGGGGTGCAAAGGAGCCCAGCATTGAGGGAATGCGTGGTCTAGCAAGAGGGAGAGAAGTTCCTATAAACATGAATATGGAAACATAATTAGCTCCTCTGAGTGTTGTTATGGAAGGCAAAGTGGCAGAGGGCTGAGCCACAAACATCTACATGTTGGGGGTGATTTTAGATATAGACCAGAATGAGGCACAGAGGGTGGAAGAGGGTGGCCATGGCCCAGGAAACAGGGTGATCAGAGGCACAAAGTCCTGAAATAGCGTAGTGTGAGTGGAGATAGGCAAGAGGTTCAGCATCAGTCAGCTGACAAGAGAAAAAAATTTACAGTTCTAAGGAATGTGGGCTTTATCCTGAAGATAAGTAGGAGCCACTGAAATACAATTTCAGAACCAGAGAGTTGCTCTCTGCAAATATATGGAATTGGTATACAGAATGGATACAAAGGATAAAAGACAGAAGGAGGAAAACTAGTGAGGTGTCCAAGGAGTTGATGATGAAAACCTAAATTCAGAACTCAGTAATTCTCTAACTGGAAGTGAGTGTCTGTCTCCTAGGTCGCTCACAGTAAGACAGTATCACCATTCATCTGGATGGAGAACCGAGCAGCAGGAGGAGGAGGAAGGGTTTTCAGTGCAAGTTTACTTCTGATTCAGCTCATCAGAGTTTGAGGCGCATGTGAGATGTCTAGCACTGGAGAAATACAGCGGACTGTTTGGTGTGAACAGCTGAAGACAAAGGTTCGGGCTGCAAACAGAATCAGAGGTCACGAGGAAGCAGCTGGTGTGTACGTGCCCAGTGGCGTCCGACTTTTTGCAACCCCACGGGCTACAGCCCACCGCGTTCCTCTGTCCATGGGATTTCCTAGGCAAGAATACTGGAGTAGGTTGCCACTTCCTTCTCCAGGGGATCTTCCCGACCCAGGGATCGAACCTACATCTCCTGCATAGGCAGGTAGATTCTTTACCACTAAGCCACCTCAGAAGCCCAAGCAGTTGGTAGCTAAAGCCTTTCCAAGCATGTGTGAGTGCCAGGAAGAACTGAGGAATTAAAGAGCCAAGAGCAGAGCCTTAGTTGAGAGCTAACATACAAGGTTAGTCAAACCACCAACAGATTCTAGCCTTCTCTGCTTCCTGATCTTCAGTCAGTGACCCATAGCATAATCACTGAGATCAATTAATAAATTTAAAAACAGATTCTAGAGAATATACAGGTTTTACCTTGTATAAGTATACTTTTTATATCAAGATGAGATACACATATAAAAACTAGCAAACTAAGGACCCACGTGTTTCTATGTAAATCTGTTTGTAGGCAATCTGAAGCCAGCTGGGTATAGGGTAAACTGCAACTACCACTCCCCCTCCCCCCCAAAAAAAAACCTTGTTTACTGAGACCCATATATTGATGAAACTTAACTAGAACCACTAATGATTGCCTCATGCTACACAGGAAATAATGCAAGATGTCCCACTTTGGACATGGCTCTTGCACACCTCCGCAAGGTTGCTTTTTTTTTCTTTTTGGTAAGGGGTTTTGGGTCATGTATTTTATTTATTTATTACTTTTGGCTGCACTGGGTCTTCACCGCTCTACTTGGGTTTTCTCCGGTTGCTGCACTGGGGTTTCTCATCGCGGTGGCCTCTCTCGTGAAGCACAGGCTCTAGGTACACGGGGCTCAGCAGTAGCGGCCCACGCATAGGCTTAGCTGCTTCACGACATGTGGGGTCTTCCCAGACCAGGGATCAAACCCACGTCCCCAGTACTGGCAGCTGGATTCCTAACCACTGGATCACCAGGGAAGTCCCTTTTGCAAGCTTTAAATTTAAAAGCAACTACAATTATATGACACAATAGCCACTAGCCAAATTAAGCAGAATTAAAATTTAAGACTCGGTTCTTCAGTCACTCTACCCTCAGTTTAAGTGTTCAACAGTTACACACACAGTTAGCGGCTACAGTACTGAACAGTGCAGATGATAGAACATTTCCATCATCTCAGAAAGTTCTACTGGACAGGCTGCTCTAGACAATACTTTAGCAACATGAACTTCCTCTAGCATATCATTATTTTTAATAAGTTAAAAATAAAAAAAAAACTGAAAAGCATTTGGAACAATTTTTTTATACAGTCGACTCCTGAAAGTTTTAGCTGTAAAATTATAAACAAGGAGGGCATATTCATTTTTGATGATTTCAATATTTTGGAGTATCCTTTAGCTCAGCACATTTCCTTATTGGAATTCACTGAATACAGTAACAATGTCTACAAATAGCAATGTCTGGGGACCTAAGTGTACATCAAGGGGAGATCTGTTAATAACTTGATGATAGATTATGGCACATGCAGACAATACAAAGAATGAGGCAAATAAAGAAAATTTCATTCACAATAGTATAAAAAAAAAATAACATCAAATAAAGAGCTCTGGCAGCAATCATAGCAGATACCAGGCTCACCGTGCCTCTCAATGTGATCAATGAATTCTGTGGCTTCATCAGCTTCCTGATGTCCTGGTTCCACCTGAACAGTCCCAGCTGGGGAATTATCATCACCATTTTGGTGACCTGTTTGGTTTGCTGCTATCTATTTTGGCTGGTTACAATTCTGGCCCAACTCAACCCTCTCTTTGGAGCACAACTGAAAAATGGAACCATGTGGTACCTCAAGCATTATCGCCCTTGAGAAAGAAGACCTGCTCACCAGTCATTGAGATCACAATCAGAACTCGTGTACATTCAAAAGCACCTTCATACTCAGACCACTTTCCTTGACTCGATCATTTTAGCCATCAGCAGCCTTGAAAATGTTCCCACCACATTTGAAAGCCTTATTCTACAATGCAGCATTTTTTCCTGTCACCTTTCTTACACTTTGATAAAAAATGTGCCTACTTACCTAAACTGTGCTGCCTCCATAAAATGTTTATATACTCTTTTGAAATACAAAGTGCTATCCCTCTGAAAAATAGCCAACAATACTCTCTCCTTGGAATCTGTGGATTTGAAGATGGCTACTTCCAGCTCAAACATGGGAATCAGAGAAATGTTTAAAAATTATTACAAGACAATAAAACTTCAGTGGGACAGCCAGTAGAAGAACATGTTCAGAGGGAAAATCTGTTTCACCAGAATTATACCAAAGTATATTTTCAAGATGAATTTATTTCTGCCATCTTTTAGAGTAAATTATTTTTTTTCTGCTTTCTATGGGGGAAAAAAATACAGTTGACCCTTGAATAATTAGAGAGGGCTGGGGCAAGACTGAAAATCCAAATATTACTTATAGCTGGCCCTCCGTATATATGGGTACTACTGTAAAAAAATAAAAATAAAAAAAAATCCACATGTATTGACCCAAGTAGTTCAAACCTGTGTTAAGGGTCAACTGTACATAGGAATAAATTTAACAAAAGAAGTGCAAAACATACACTATGAAAACTAAAAAATACTACTGAAAGAAATTAAAGATCTAAACAAACAGATCTTGGGCTTCCCTAGTGGCTCAGTCAGTAAAGAATATGCCTACAATGCAGGAGACCTGGGTACAATTCCCTGGGTCAGGAAAATCCCCTGGAGAAGGAAATGGCAACCCCCTCCAGTATTCTTGCCTGGAAAATTCCATGGAGAGAGGAGCCTGACGGGCTACAGTCCATGGGGTCCCAAGAGTCAGACACGACTTCGCAACTAAACCACCACCATCAAATAAATAGAACAAAATCCCTTGTTAATGGATTGAAGACTTAATACTGTTAAGATGACAATATGCCCCAAACTGACTTACAAATTCAACCCAATGCCTATCAAAATACCAGCTGGCTTCTTTGCAGAAATTGACAAGCCATTCCTAAAATTCATATGGAAATGCAACAACCTAGAAGAGCCAAAACAATATTGAAAAATGTTTCCTGATTTCAAAACTTACAAAAAAGGTACAGTAATCAACTCTGTGCAATTGACAGTTCGGAAATAAACCCTCAGGTTACAGTCAAATGATTTCTCAACAAAGGTGCCAAGACCATTCAATAAGGAAAGAATAGTATTTTTTTAAACAAATGGTCATGAGACAAATGAATATCCACATGCAAAAGAATAAAGTTGGACTCCTAACACACGATAAAAAAAAAAATTAACTCATAGTTGATCACAGATCCAGATATTAAAAGCTAAAACTATTTAAAACTCATAGAAGAGATGTTCATCATTAGCCATCAGAAAAACAAAAATCAAAACCACAATGATGCCACAACTTAAGAGTTCACATGCTGTAAATAAACACCCCTTATACCGCAACAAAGATCAAAGATCCAGAGTGTCACAACTAAGACCTGGCACAGCCAAATATACAGACCACAATGAAACATGAGTTCACACCTACTAGGACGGCAACAATCAAAAAAACAGTAACAAGTGATGGCAAGAATACGCAAAAATTAGAATCCTCACAGACTGTTAATAAGGAAAATGATACAGTCATTTTGAAAAACTAGAGGCAGTTTCTCAAAAGGTTAAACACAGTTACCATATGACCCAGCAATACTATTCTCAAGTATATACATAAGAGAGGCTAAAATGTACTTCAAAAGGAAAACCTGCACATAAATGTCGTTAGCCTCATTATTCAAAAATCAAAAGCAGAAACAATCTAACATCTATTAACTGATGAATGAATAAATACAACAAAGTAGTAATGTAATAGAATATTACTCAGCAATAAAAAGTAGTGGAAGTACTGATAGATGATACAACATGGATGATCTTTGAAAAGATTATGGTAAATGAAAGAAACCAGTCATAAAAGATTATATTGCATGATCCCATTTATATGTAATCCCTAGGAGAGAAAGAAAGTAGGTTAGTAGCTGCTTATGGTTGAGGGGATTTGAAGAAATGGAAGTAACTACTCAAGTATACAGAATTACTCTTGAGGATGATGAAAATGTTCTAAAATGAAGTGGCTGGTGACGGTTGCACAATTCTGTATGTAGACTAAAAAAGTTGCATGCAAAAAAAAAGAGGCTTTCCTCTATGTTCTAATATGGAAGATATGCCACTGATGAATACAAAGGTACAGCGCATTTGTGTATGGCATGTAACATTTGTTTTACAGATACAAAGCACGCACCTCATGTTAACAGACTATTTCTGGTAGGAGCAACAACAAAATGACAATAATGGCTCTCTCCAGGAAAAGGAACTCAATGACTGATGGTCAGGGAGAAGAATTAACTTTTCAAATATTCCTTAAACTCCTTTGATACCTTTTCAACTGGGTATCATGCACATGCGTACCAAAATAAATTATTAATTTATAAAGACAAGAAAGAGAAAAGAGAAAGAGGGTGCTGGGAAAGTGGTTCCAATCTGACCCCAAAACTCCAGCCCTCCGCAATCCGTGCCGCCTCAGGAAAATTTACTAAAGAACAACAAAGTGAACTGTCTAGGGCTGGAGAGCAAGGATAAAAGTCCAAGTCCAAACAACACACAGTTTTCTGGTAGAAATACACCAAGAACAACACACAGTTTTCTGGTAGAAAGCCTGTGCGTTAGGTGTGAAAATCAGTTCCATCACTTAAAAATCCACAAGAACTCAAGTCAGTGACTACACTTCCCTGAGCCTCTAATGAAAGTCAGAGGTTTAAGATAATTAAAAGGGATGATACATAAATTCTTTGGTATGGTAACTGTGCATGTAGTAGGCAGTCAATGAAGGCTAATCCTCATGTCCAGTTCCCATCCTTCTGGTGTGTGGATACCATGAACTAGTTTCCTCAGAGCTCCAGTTATGACTAATAAGGAAGTATACCCTGATATATCATGCATGATACTGTGACCAGATCTCTCTGGCCCTCTGCTCATCTGTGACTATCCTAATGCAAAGGTCAGCATCAGTCTACCTATTAACCTGTTTCTAAACTCATGTTTTATAATCATGACTGGTTATGAGATTTAAGGATGTTTCAGAAGGATCCCTTGTTAATTCTCATATACTTCTACACGGCAAAATGGCAAAATGGGTTGTACTGCTGCTACAAACACATCTAGATTTAAAAAAAAAAAGTCTAACATGGATTTTTCAAGTTTAACAACTAAGCAAACTGCATACTAACATTCTCCAGTAACACATGACTTGTTCTCCCCAGGATTTTTTTGACAAGTACAAACTTAAGCCCAGCCCTCAAAGACTGTCTTGTAACCTAGTTTCAATGGACTACACAACAGAAATGTTCTCATCTTAAAGTTGCTTCCCCTAAAGGGAAAACAATTTACAATGGCTGACTGAGAATTTTGCAATATTCTGCCTCTCTGAAACTTCATAATTTCAGTCATCCACATTCTTATATTTTAGATAAATGGCTTTATTTTTTAAGACTGTTGTTTCAATTAGCATTAATGCCAACCTTACTACAGGAATTGTGTATACAGTTCTTCAGAGATGTTGAAGCACATTAATGTTATAGGAATGACCATTTTCAGAGACTGCATATGTAACCACTACTTTCAAGTCCTTTTGTCTGTTTCTACTTGATTTTAATGATCTACAACTGAGCAACTTTCACTTTCATAAGCAAGAAAAATCACGCTCATGTGTAGTTTGGATTGCTTCTGTTGTTTAGTCGCTCATTTGTGTCTGACTCTGCAACCCCATGGACTGTAGCCCACTAGGCTCCTCTGTCCATGGGATTTTTCAGGCAAGAATCCTTCTCCTCCACAGTCTGGATACTAGATGTCAAGTAAATCCTTAAACAAATAATGTGCCAGTTTAAAGCTCACCAAAAGATGTCAGTAAAAAGGATAACCTGTTGCTAAACAATGGAATAATTACTCAACAATACAAAACAAGGAAGAATAAATACTAGAACAGTAATAAATTTAAAAGAACTCTGCTAAGAGAGAAGTCAAACTATAATGTATATGATTCCATTTTAAAAAGGCAAAACTCTTCAGTGATGAAAAGCAGAACAATGGTCGCCAGAGGCTAAGGAGTGGGGAAAGGGTACTAACTGTGCAGGGACTCGGGAACTTTCGGTGCTGAGGAAATGTCACCTCATCAATGCAGTTACACCATGCGCATGTACAATGCTCACAACTCACTGACTGTGTATCTAGAAATGGTGAAACGTATTTAATGTAAATTATACCTTAATAAAGCTGACTAAAAGGAAAACAAAACAGATCATCATAGCCACCAGTGAGTTCTCCCCTGTCAACCACTCTTAACCTATGCTCTTTTAACACTCCCAATTGGTTCAGGTCAAATACTCTTTACTACCAAATATGAAATTCTGCAAACCTCCCAGTCATGGATATGAACACATGGGAAACTCATTGCCTAGTTTTAAACCACTCACTGTTTTACAAGGGCAGCACTGCATAGATTAAGAGAACCAAACTTTAGTGTTGAACATATAAGAGTCTTACCTAAGGTGGAACAGAAATTCAAAATATAAGATGGTGCTGAGCTGAGCACCCATTAAACCAAATGTTACAAATAACTCTCCCCTGTATTCACACAGGGCACAGTACCATCCCAGTTCAAGTTTATCTCACAACTGAGGACTGCTTGAAAAACATCAAACTGATATCTCATCAGACTGATGTGGCAGGAACTAAGGTACTCCACCAGTCTAAGCATCCCACCAACTCAAAGAGAACTTGGGGACTGTAATATTCTCTCCTTCCCCGTGTCATAATTTTCTGATTCTACCCTTTAGTTCCAAATTCTGCTTGACTACCCAATTACAGAGAAAATACCTCCCATCTGTTCAAGAAATATTTATCAAACTTTTTTTTCCTTGCTAAAACAAGTAAAACGTGTCTTCATGCATGGAACCAGGTGTTTACCAGATCAGAGCATACACATAATACCACAAAACAAGGCAGACACTGGTTCAGAAACCCTACTAACCTTAATTACCCCAACACAGTCATGGCTCAGGAATACACTGACAGAACAAAATATCCAGAAAGGCAGAGATGCTCTCTCTGGCTAGTTTAGTCCCAAGGAATTCAGAAAGAAGTGACCTCTAAGGGTGACCTATGAGAAAGGGCTTTGGAGGCAAGGGGGACTCTCAGGAAGGAGACCCAGGCATGGCAACAGGAAAGTTTGCTTCTGCTGATACACAAGGTCCCCAGAGCAAAATATGGGCAGAAGTGCTAGAAAGAAAGGTTGGGACCAGATTTTAACACCCTTGAATTAAGAATATGGAGTTTATTTCTAGTGGGATATAAAATGCCATGCAAAACTGAATCTATTTTTACTTTAGATACATAGTAGTTCTTAGGACTATATACAAAGATCACGTAGAAACTTTTTCAAAAGACAAAAGCCTAGAAACAGGAGATTCTGACTCCGCAGGTCTTGAATGTGGCCTCGGCCCATGTCACTAGGAGACTGACACACACCCATGGTTAGAAACCTCTGCTATAAGCAGTCATTACCGTATCTAACAGATGTCTACTGGCAATATATCAAAGTGTGCTTATGACTCAAATACAAGTGAGGAAAGCAGATACAAATAGACACAGGCAAAGAAAGGCAGATACAAATAAGAATTCCTGGTGCTCCAAAAGATTTCAAGAATAGGATGCTCCATTTCAGTAAATGTATGTCTCTTTAAAAGTCATTACACTAATCACAGTCTGTTTCAATCATCTACTTCATTAAAGTAAAACCAAATTTTAGTTAATTCCATCAAAATATAAATCAGTTCAGTTCAGTTACTCAGTCGCGTCCAACTCTTTGCGACCCCATGAATTGCAGCACACAGGACCTCCCTGTCCATCACCAACTCCCAGAGTTTACTCAAACTCATGTCCATCAAGTCAGTGATGCCATCCAGCCATCTCATCCTCTGTCGTCCCCTTCTTCTCCTGCCCCCATTCCCTCCCAGCATCAGGGTTTTTTCCAATGAGTCAACTCTTCACATGAGGTGGCCAAAGTATTGGAGTTTCAGCTTCAACATCAGTCCTTCCAATGAACACCCAGGACTGATCTCTTTAGGATGGACTGGTTGGATCTCCTTGCAGTCCAAGGGACTCTCAAGAGTCTTCTCCAACACCACAGTTCAAAAGCATCAATTCTTCAGCGCTCAGCTTTCTTCACCATCCAACTCTCAATTATACCATTAAGAGTTCAAACAGAAAAGCATAGCTAATAGACTTTTAACATGACTGATTATTAACATCACGCATTTTTCTCCTTTCCTTCCCTTAGTAAAAAAAAAAAGAAAAGAAAATCGAAAATAACAGACAACAAAACAGTAAAAACCAAGAAATAAGAAAGACAACAAAGTGAATGGAAGAAGTAACAACTGGGAAGAACAAAAGCTACAACAAAAAGTGACAGACATCGATCAGAAACCTCCTCAGAACCAGAGCATGAAAACCGAGGGCTGGGGAAGCAGCAGGTTGTGGGAGGTATGCTACTGAATACACAGAGCTCAGCTGGACACAGCAACAGCTCCCTCCCCACTCACCCCTAACCCCAGAGCAGTCAAATTATAATCTCTCCCGGAGCAGAGACTGTAATCTGGCTACAGTACTTTGAAGAAGTTATGGTAAGGTATTGTGATGAGAAACCAGTTTGATGATTAATAGAATCTCAGACTCCTTACTCCACTCTGCCTCCCTTTAGAGAAGTGAAGAGAATTCTTTATGGAAGAAACTGAATAGCCACATCCAGGCCAGGCCCACATACAATTACAACAGAATTTGGTTTTAAAAATCCTTCGCTTAAAAACTAATGAGCATTTACATATCACCCACCGGGTTCTCTACATTGGGATGAAGGTCATCCAGAGCTCCTATTACCAAGGTCTGTTTTAGGCTTTCCACTACCCTGGGGTGGGGCGGTGTCGATGACTCTTTATTAGGTATGACTTTGAATAGATGACTGAGGACAAGAGCTATGCTTTAGTGCCTGTGTGCTTATTAGCACATGTCATTTTACTAAGAGAGACATTAAATAATATAAGCTGATTAAAAAATCAAAATTGGGGGCTTCTCTGGAGGCTCAGTGGTAAAGAATCCGCCTGCCAATTCAGGAGACACGGGTTTGATCCCTGATCTGCGAAGATCCCAAATGCCATGGAGCAACTAAGCCTGTGTGCCACAACTACTGAAGCCCGTGCGCCCGAGAGCCTGTGCTCCCAACAAGAGAAGCCACTGCGATGAGAAGCCCACACACTAGAATTAGAGTAGCCCCACCTGCTCACCGCAGCTAGAAAAAAGCCCAGCACAGTCAAAAATAAAATATTAATAAACAAATTTTAAAAGTCTAAATTGAAAAAGTGTATGCCTACTTCTTTGTAAATTCATCAAGCCTATAATCTAAAACTTTGATTTTATTATCTTACATTGATTCTTCAATGAAGCAATGAAAATTTTCTGTATTAAAGAATATATTTACTATTCCTTTCTTCTTCCCAAATATGCAATAAGTAATAAAGTACCAGTTGAAAGTACAAGAAATTTTGTTGAACATATATATTATTTCTACATGTTAGGAATTCACGAGCAAAGAATCTTAGTAAGGACTCAATTACAAAACGGTGGCAAGAACAGGCAAAAAGTCCCTGGTGTAAACCTGACTGAGAGGCATATAAGTTAGTCTATCCATCACTACTTATTTGGGAGAATTTTAGGAACTCAAATAATATGACTTAAATCCTGAAAAAGTGAAATAAGCTTTCACTTAAATGGTTGTTTTAAAATCAGCAGACAAAAGGTGGAGCTTAAATGTGGCAATAAAATTAATGTTTTACACACTGAATGCTTTAAAGTCAACTTGTTTCTCCTCATTCTTGGGTCCATTACAGTTTTTACAGTCTGACTTGTGATACCAAGCTTAAAAAAAAAAACAAAAAAAAAACCTCTTTCAATAGTTTCTTTTCTTGAAACACCGTTTCAAGGCAACTTACCAGGTCAAAGATTTTCCACATTTAAAAACCAAACATACTAAGAAACTGCTATACAAAAATCTGTATGTTGCACCGCCAACATTAGGGAACATCTTTATTGACAGTTTAACTGCTTAAGATGAGCTCCTACACACATTCCTCTACAGAAACCCCAGCAACCAAAGAAAACACCATTTTCATTCAATGGCTCATTAACATTTCTAGTAAGTAACAATCCACGATATCAAAACAAAAAAGGCACAATCATCAGTAAAGCTTGAAACTTAAAATATGAAGTAAAATTTGACCAAACAGTAGCTGAAAACAATATTCCTAACAATTTAAGCATTTCAAGCAGAAAACAGTTTTTAACAGTGCAATTGCCATTTTAGAACTTCTATTTTCTTACCTGTTTTTAGTATCTACTCTGAGTACTGCTAACTCTTTAAACACTACTATTCTACAGTATCCCATACATGTTTTCCATCATAAATTACATTTTTGAGAAAGTATACTAGTGTAAATGCAGCAACTGAATGGATAATAACATGAATCTTAAAACACACTTCCAACAGACCTAACTTATATGCTATCATTGTGTATTTGCTTCATCATGAACAAGAGTGATAAGGCCCTGCTGACTTCATGGCCCTGCTGACTTCATTTTGTTGAAACTACACGGGAAACAGAAGAGAGAAGTCTACAATTTTACTGTGGAAAAAGCCAAGTTAAACTCTAGTTCCTGCTATGAGGCAGGCATTATCTAAAAGCTTTCATATTTATTCAAATAGATATTTTTAAACTAATCTTTTTTTAAAAGCCACAAAGGGCACAGAATAAAATTTCCACTACTAATGCAATTCTTTGTGCAAAGTGACCCAGGGATAAGAAGTGGTTGAGTCTATGCTGACTGCACAGACACCTGAGGGGCCAGATCCACCTCTACCCAGGGCTTCTCAGTCCAGAAAAAGCACATGGGACCACGTAGGTTTCACAACCTTAACTCTACCTGCCCAGATGGGCCCCATAGCAGTAACTCCAAGAATAATCTGCACATCGCTTCAGCTTAAAAAGAAAAAAATCAACTGCAACAACTATACTTGGACTATCGTATGCAAAAATGAAAAAGCCTATTCTGAAGAGATTAGTAAAGTGCTGACCAGTCAGCCACAGGCTTTCTTTCCACATGTTAATAATCCAGGCAGAAGGTGGAGCTGAAGGCCATTCCTTCCCAGTCTGCGTCTGTCATCCTTGCAAACCTCCCTACCCGAGTGGATCTCCTATCAGGACTCAAGACCATCTTGTCTGCCTTAAAAAGCCATGCTTCCTCACTCACTCTACCTCAGCAGTCGCACTCTCCCTTCAACAGGCAGGTCTGCCGAATGACAGTCCTCTACAGAGCTCGGCCTTCTAGCACTTCAATCAGCTGCACACACATTTTCCTCTCCTGAGCCCAAGCACCACCTTCTCCACACCGTCCCATTTCTGGTTCAGTGTCTTGCACATCACAAGATTTCAAAACTCTGTATTTTTTCTCACCTGCATTTCAAACAGTTGAAACAAAGAAGAAAAAACCCTGAGTTCTTACTACAGAAGATAGCTCAAGAAGACAGCTACTATTCAAACATCTAACTACTTTAAAAATATGCCACCATTTTCAAATTTTAATATTATTTATCTAAACCCTTTTCTAAAATAAATTCAATGCCCAAAAGTAATGAAACTATTTACCATATAACTCTGGATAATATATGTGCAAATTTAAACAAACAAAAAAGTCTTTATCTGGAAACCCCACTGGTACTTTATAAGACTGCCTGACCAGTGAAGGGCTCAGCACAAACAAGGCTCATTCTACCATGAATTACATCACTGGAACACCCAAACCTCTCACATAATCCTGCTCACTGTGAACCACTGTCTGTGATCTTATTCTAAGTAAAAACATGCTTCCAGGAGTGATGCTTTATTTTTACAAAGCAATAACTGAACTTTAAAAACAAACTGTAAAAGATTCAAACATGCAATATGATGATGCTTTCATTCAACAGGTATTTATTAAAGACCAACTACATACCACGCAGACTTCCCTGGTAGCTCAGCTGGTAAGGAATGTTCCTGCAATGCAGGAGACCTTGGTCCGATTCCTGAGTCAGGAAGATCCCCTGAAGGAGGGCATGGCAACCTACTCCAGTATTCTTCCCTGGAGAATCCCCATGGAAAGTGGAGCCTGGAGGGCTGCAGTCCATGGGGTTGCAAAGAGTCAGACATGACTGAGCGACTAAGCACAGCACATGCCATGCAATGTGCTAGGTATTACACTGATTTACAAACAAGGGGACAGAATCTCTGATGATGAAACACACAAGGGTCTCTCATCTTTGAAGATTTTTAGTAACATCTCCAACATATAAAGATGGATGTAGAGAAACAAACTAGGTTTCCATTCCACCAGGTGCATCCCAGCATGCCCCCAACAGAAAAATGGTTTCTATTTATGGGGTCAGTGGAATTGCTGACTTTGGGTTTTATGAAATTGCTTTCATGTGAAAGGAAGACAATAAAGTAATAAAAGAATAAACACAAAGCTGGCTTCCTGAACCAGCTGCAACTGAAACAGAAGTTAAAATTATAAACCTAAGAAACAGTGGTATTACTTTAAAAATTCTTATAATGTTTAAGAATGATAAATCATGAAGGAAATACCCAACAGATAAAAAGAACCATACCCAATGGTACATCTGAAAGTACGATAAACATACACAAACTATATAATGATGCAAACCCAATTTTCCATTATCATTTCACATATCTCCATTACTATTCAAGCTGGTAGTTTGTCAGACAATCATAGCACCTTTTGGTCCATCTTTTTATTCCCCTGGCCTTGGCACACGACTTGCGAAACCTTAATTCTCCAGCTAGGGACTGAACATGGGCCAAATCCGACAGCTAAGGAATTGCCCTCTTCCATCTTTAAAAAAGCTTTCCAGGTGGTGCTAGTTGTAAAGCAGCCGCCTGCCAAAGTGAGACGAAAGAGAAGCAGGTTGATCCCTGGGTTGGGAAGATCCTCTGGAGGAGGAAATGGCAACCCACTGCCTGAAGAGTCTTGCCAGAGAAGCCTGGTGGGCTATGGTCCACAGGGTCACAAAGGGTTGGACATGACTAAAGCAACTTAGCATGCATGCATCTTTAAAGAGAAAATTACCTTTTAAATCAAAACCAAACAACGTAACAAAAACCCAAAAAACACCTGTGTGAACATAAAAACAATAATTATAAAATTTTAGTTCTAGTTCTTTCGAAATTCAAGCTGAAATGATTAGCATGACCACCTTCCCATAGAAAACTTTGACTTACTGTCCAGTTCTCTCTGTATGTATCACCTATAATCTGATCCAGCTTTTCTGTTTCCCCTTCCAGGGACAATCACAATTACCACCATTTATATACAACAGTGGTGAACACAGACCCTAAGAGTTATCCTCAACTTCAGCCCCTGCCCCTAAATGTGATTAGCTACCAATGAATTGGCCTCCTTGATATCTACAGACCCTCCTCCCCCTCCCACCGCCCAGCTGTGCTCAGACCACAAATACCTCAAAACTGAATTACGACGATGTTACTCTCAACCTCCTCTCACCCAATTTATATCCTACACATTAGTGAAAGTAAGTCTTCAAAAACACAAATGTTATCTCATTTCTTTCTTAAATTCTTTTGCCTTCAAGATAAGGTCGAAGATAAGATAAGGTCGAAGATAAGATAGAGGTCGAAGAATTACCCACCTGGAGTTTTTCTTTAATGTGTGAGGTAAAGCTCTGATATTGGTTCATTCCATATGTACAACCAATTGTCCCAGCAATTGTTTTAGATGAGATTATCAAGTTACACACTTTCACTGAATTTACAGGCTATTTCAGAAAAAATGGCTTCCAGACAATATAAAATCATTCCATCCTCTGTTCACATCATGTTCAAGAGGGCTTTTACATTTTCAGGGCTATTTTGTCATTTTCTCCATAAGGACAGGCATAGCTTTGTAAAGAGTTATTTCTAGGAATTCAGAATCTCTGTCCTTTACTCACAAAAGACTTTAACACAGTTAACTTACCTAGTAAACACACCCCTCAAGTATCATTTGGTCAATGTTATCTACGTATAGTTTGCTACCATCTTCCATTTTGGAACATTTAGAATTCCAAATCAAACTGCAAACTGTCAGTGAAAATATGTCCTACCATTATACCTGGTTTTATGAACTATGTATGTTGTGCTATTATTTAAAGTGAACTTGAACATCTTCCCTGACCCCAAAAAGTTTCAAATGTTTATTTGCTAAATCAAAGTTAGACCTTTTCATGAGAAAAGGCCCTAATCTCAAAAGACACATGAGCTTAAACAAAAAAGGGCGTTAAAGTATCAACCGAACAGATCCCCCTTTCCTAGAATGTTGCCACCACCCAAAAACTGTCAATAAAATATGCCTTGTTTTTTTGCCTATAAAGTCAGTAAATGATGGATTTTATTTAAGAGAAGCGCCTGGCTTCTCTCCATCTGCACTGGCCAATCACTGCTGCTACCAACCCTGGAGCAGGCTAGAGCCAGCTGCCAACCAGCACGTAAGCTCATCTTCCTGGTAACTTTCTGTTCAGAACTCACACTTGATGTTGCTCCTGTGTCACATCCTGGAGAAGTGTGGCAGGGCTTCCAAATCACCCCCCAGCCTCTCTCACCGATGACGGCCATCTTACTCCCAAAGCCACCCGAAGTATGACCCACAGCGTTCATTTTCATTCAGAACATCTCAAATCTGGTGAAAATTTGGTGAAAAACTGCACAACCATTTTTTATACTGTAATTACAAAATCAAAATAAGAAAACTTATTTTACATACAAAGTTTAACTAGGCTGCATCTAGAAAACAAGCACTCTTAGACTATGGAGAAAACAAGAAATAAAGTCAATAAATTAACCAAAATATATTCTACTTATTTCTTATAAAATTTCTTACAACAGAACTCAGTGCTTTTGTTTGTTTTTTATTTTTAAGAAAGTAATAGTAGATTAGCAAGGTTCTGCAACTGTGCTGTCCAAAACCTGTGTAAGGTAGCCACTAGCCAGAGGTGGCTATACAAAATTTTAGGAAAACTGGCAGAATAGGTCTTCAGATAGTTTTATGTTTTCAGGTAAAGAGTTTCATGAGCCCCAATTCTTGCATCTTCTCAAACCTAGAGAAACACTAACGTCACAGACCAAAGTCTGGTCCTGGTTCTCCAGGCTAGCCCCTCCTTCTAGGCCCTTTGGCAGCCTTTCTGGGTCTATTAATCTTCTGGCCATGTATCTTTAAACTTCTTGTTAAGTTTGTTTCTTCTAGAATACAAGAAATAAATCTCCAGATGGTAGTACAACAAGAATATCACCTGGCCAACACCCAGACACTAGACCAAGCCACCCTGTTGTTCTGTGGTCTTGTTATCTCTCTCAGCACATGAACCCTGACAGAAGCAGGCACTGGGACCCATGACACCACAATGCCCCTGTCCAGCCTGAAGAAGCCAGAGGTCATCTCCTCTTTCCCCAGTGACCTTGGTCCCCACGGCCTGACACAGGGATAGGAAGACAGTCATGAGCAGGGTGTTAAGGGGCCAAAGATTTGGTCCATAAATCAAAAGAAGGGGGAATGTGGAGGCCTATACCAAGGTGACAGGTGTGGAGCCTTGTACCAAAGTCAAAGGAAAAACATCTTCTGGAATTAACCAAATTCCAGAGTAACTGTTGCCATAAGCCTCCTGATCTAAATCAGGCAGTTCCCTGACCCCATATATGAGGTAAAATATCTACCCTATTACCCACCCTATAGCATCCTAACCAATCACCTAATGCCACCCTTCCAGTAAGAATTTTCTTTTTCTTTTTTATTTTAGAATTTTCTTTCTTAAGGCAATAAAATTGGCTACAAGCCGGGTTCTCCCTTGAGCCAGCCCACTGTTCTAATAGTGTCTCCCTAGGTTCTGATAAACTATTCTTCTCTCAAAATAAATAAATAAATTTTAATTAATGAATTAACCTAAAAATTTAGCAGTTAGTCTAACCAGCCACACTTCCAGTGTTGAATATCCACATGTGGAGGGTGGTTTTTGCACAATACATTTCCATCATCACAGAGAGTTCTACTGAGCATTGCTACAGTGGAATTTAAAAGTTGTGAACTGAGTTAATAAAATTTCCTTTAAAACATAGCATTTCACTACCAAATACAAATTTCTGTTGATGTGTATGTATTCAGACTCTAAAGACCTCCAAATTATGCTAATAACTACTATGTGAAAATATGAGATTTTCAATTAAATAAATATAAAACCAAATTTGCCTTTGAAGTATTTAAGAAACTATCATGTTTATATATTTCCCAGCATACAAAATAGAACATTTTTTTGCTTGATTAAAAAAAATAAACCATTGCATATGTGTTCAAGGAAGAAACAAAATTCATGTTTTAAAAAGATAAGTGCAACAAAGACCTTCACTTCAAAAAGATAGATTTTTCCCTGCCTAAGTTTTAGAGTTAAATCAAAACAATATACAGGTTGGGATATAAGGATAAGAGAACAGTGATTTCTTTCATCTTCACTCAGGAGCAAGTCATTCCTCATTTCTGGCTCTCTCTACCTTCTGTGTTAAGATTCCTGGAAACATATTAGTAATGAGAACTGTGTCTACTAACTGCTGTCAGGTCCTTTTTCTCCCAGAATCAAAAAAGACATGTTACGTTCAAACCCAATAGCTGAAAGCAAATACAAAACTCTTACAACTCAGTGATAAAAAAGATAAATGACACAGTTTACAAGTGAGACAAGTGAGGATCTTAACAGACATTTCTCCAAAGATGATATATGTTTGACCAAATAGCACATGGCGATAAGTAATGACAATCAAACCTCATCAGCCATCAGGTAAATAAAAACAGAAGCCACAGTGAGATATCACTTCACACCCAGTGAGATGGTTGTAATAAAAAAGATAATAACAAGTGTTGACAAGGATGTGGAAAAAGTGGAAATCTCTTATAATGCATGTGTGAATGAAAAAGGGCAAGCTGCTTTGAAAAGTAGTCTGGAAGCCTCTTCAAAAGGTTAACCATAAGGGTTACTTCAGGCTCAAAAATGGGAGGGATGGGACTACCAGTGAAGTCAAGTGAATCGTATAAAAACCACAGAGCCATGACAAAAATCAAGAAGGATCTGAGCCCAGGATTTGATTGGGCTTTTATCCTCATGCTTTATTAGGGAGTAAGAGGCTATGTTTCCTCAAATCCTAGTCTCCGAGTTTGAAGACAATCCCCCAGTAGTTATTCCATCAGAACCCCCAGACTTAAAACATCTCTTGTTATTTTACAACCTCATCCAAGGAAAGCTCAAGGTACAAAGACCCCAAGTCTATATAGAAGAGCTAAGGCACTGATACATAATCAAAAACTACAATACAAGTCTGATGAGTTTTATTTGTTGGATGGACATTAGACATATAGAGCCTCTTTTTCTTCTGTTTTTCCTCCCCTGGGTTCCAAGCTCATACTTTAGCTTCAGAAAATAAGAAGTTTTTCAGAAACACCTGTTTATGAATTTGGAAGAATGCAAAACCACCCTCAGATTTCTCAACACTCCCGCAGATCCTATGGCTCCCCCTCCCAATGTTAAAAACTCTCATCTCTGTCAATAATGCAACTATTCCTATTCTTGAAACTCTGAAAGCCAAATTAACTCTGCCTCAAAATCCAGAATTCTTTTTCACAACACATATGTTCTTCACCTCCCATTTAGATTCATTTTACTGCATCCTGAGGGGTTCTCAAGAAATTTACCTATTGTCTATTACTAAGTACACAGACATCTGCAAGAAAAAAACAAACAGATTCACCCATTTCTCCACTTCCTATTCCAGGCAGGTATCAGAAAAATATGAACCTCTGTGACCAAACTACAAGTAAAAAAAATAATAATAATAAAAATAACAAAAGTTATTTTGCTATGGGATAAAATACAGTCTTCTCTGGTGGCTCAGAAAGTAAAAAACCTGCCTGCAATGCAAGAGATTCCAGTTCGGTCCCTGGCCTGGGAAGATCCCCTGCAGATGGGAATGGTTACCCACTCCAGTATTCTTGTCTGGAGAATTCAATGGATAGAGAAGCCTGGAGGGCTATAGTCCATGGGGTCGCAGAGAGTCAGACATGACTGAATGACTAACACTAACTAAAGTGCTGTCTTGTTAAATGATAGTCTCTTCAACGAATGGTCTTGAGAAAACTGAATATCCACATTCAGAAGAATGAAATTGAATCCTTATGTTACACGAAACACAAAAATCAACTCAAAATGGTTTAAAGAGTTAAATATAAGACATAAAACTCCTAGAAGAAAACATAAGGGAAAGATTTCATAACACTGGTCATGGCAATGATTTCATAGATGACACTGGAAGCTCAGGCAATGAAAGCAAACACAGCAAGTGGGATTACCTCAAACTAAAAAGCTTCCGTACAGGGAACAACCAATTAAAAACAGTATTAAATGTAATAACAAGAGAGAGTTAAATGCGTGCTAGCCACTGTCCTAAGCACTTTACATACTTTTACTCAATCCTTCTTACAACTCTATGATGGATATTATTATCCTCCATTTTATAGAATACTACTAGAAAACTGAGGCCTATTTGATTTAACCCTCATATCAAGGGAAATAATTAAAGAAAATAAAAAGTCCGGAAAGGGCATTTAATAGGCCTATCCTGCCCTCCTACCCATAGTCCTTTGAAGTCATTTGATACCCTTACCTCATTTGCTATCAAACAAGCAAACTAACACCATATGCCACAGACCACAGGAAATCCATTTACTAGTTAAAGGAAAATGTGTATCTAGAACAACTGCCATTAATTGAACCAGTAACTCTAAACAGAACTTTTAAAAGTACAAAATGTATTGTTAAGGGAAAACATTTTTTATTTTAATGTAATTGTTTAGTCACATTTCTTTTCTCAATGAGGTAAATGTAAAAGCCCTAAAAATATAGTACTTCAGTCCCCACTTCTATGTTGTATATTCGGTCAGGAAAGATGATGTAAAAACTAAGTTACTATACTTTATTGCACTCAGTTACACAGAAAACGCAATGTTCTATACTAATACAAAACAGTTCTGAGAGCCCAAAGAAGTAGCTTTTCCTCTTTCATTATGATGAAATATTATTTACAAATGAAATATTATTAACAAAAAAAGGAGAAAAAAATCGCAAACGTCTAACAACCTACCTTGACCCTCAGAGAAATGAGGGAGAAGGAAATAACTGACATGGGTAAAAATTCCAGATCCACAAGCTATTTTTAGCTGACTATTCTTAAAATAGGAAGATTTTAATAAGAAAAACATGAATAGTGGCCAGAACCAATATCCTAAGTTGATAGGTGAAAAATGATGAAGAAAAATATATAAAACTCACTGTAAGTATAAAACTAACTAGTTGTTACTAGAAAAATACTGTCTGGATTTAGATTCTTTGAATAACACTTTTAAATTTTCCATCTGAAGCTGCAAAAAGCACATCAACTTTCTGAAATTATTTCTCTTCAAAAATGTTTCTAACAAAAATTTCTGATAATCCAGTATATGTATACTAAAGGGAATATGAAAAATGTAATAAAAGTTCTTTAGATATATAGTGATGAGTCCAAAGTAAAGGTGCAGAAATGATGCCAAAACATCTTTTTATTCTTCTACTTCGGAGTCAAACTAATATGTACTGTCATCAGTACCTTTTTATATAGAAACACTGTAGTTTATAAATAAATAGTTTCTGCTATATTAAACTTTACAGTTCGCAGAAGTAACAGTCTCTGCTGCCTTTTCATGGTGGAAATGAAGCTGGAATGACACTAGCCCACCAACAGTTGTTTAAAAAGCAGATACCCAAGAAGGAAAGAAAACGGCAGCAAGTTCAGCTCAACAAAGCAAGCAGATACAAACACCTCAAAAATTTAAGAGACACTGTTACTTTAAAGAGTCCTTCTTTTGGGGCTAACATACAAAAATCCACACACCTAAATATCTCATCATTATTATATCAAACATAAAGTCCTAATCACAACTCTTTGCTGTGACAGAGATACTTCTCTCCCACCACCTCATTCAGGAATAAAATTCAAGTCAGGTTCCATGATCACAGAAAAGGAATAAGTCCTGGTAAGATTACAGAGGCAAGCAGTGAGGCCAAGAGCCAAGAAATATCAGTCAAGCACATACAGGATAAAAATATTTGAATATATTATCAAGTACAAATGGTAGCAAAAGAGTCAAAGTATATTTGGTGTCACAGGGATTGAACCCAGGAGCCAAGACAAAAATTGCACTAAAGATTTTAATTTAAGAACAAAGTGGTTCTGATGAAAATGGTGAGGACTTAGTGATCCGGGAAGGTCAGGAGGGGGTGGCCGTGAGGAGATACCCCTCGTCCAAGGTAAGGAGCAGCGGCTGCGCTTTGCTGGAGCAGCCCTGAAGAGATACCCCACGTCGGAGGTAAGAGAAACCCAAGACGGTAGGTGTTGCGAGAGGGCATCAGAGGGCAGACACCCTGAAACCATAATCACAGGAAACTAGCCAATCTGATTACACGGACCACAGTCTTGTCTAACTCAATGAAACTAAGCTATGCCATGTGGGGCCACCCAAGATGAAGGGGTCATGGTGGAGAGGTCTGACAGAATGTGGTCCACTGGAGAAGGGAATAGCAAACCACTTCTTGCTATTCTTGCCTTGAGAACCCCATGAACAGTATGAAAAGGCAAAATGATAGGATACCTAAAGAGGAACTCCCCAGGTAGGTAGATGCCCAATATGCTACTGGAGATCAGTGGAGAAATAACTCCAGAAGGAATGAAGGGATGGAACCAAAGCAAACACAATACCCAGCTGTGGATGTGACTGGTGATAGAAGCAAGGTCCGATACTGTAAAGAGCAATATTGCATAGGAACCTGGAATGTTAGGTCCATGAATCAAGGCAAATTGGAAGTGGTCAAACAGGAGATGGCAAGAGTGAATGTTGACATTCTAGGAATCAGCGAATTAAAATGGACTGGAATGGGTCAATTTAACTCAGATGACCATTATATCTACTACTGGGGGCAGGAATCCCTTAGAAAAAATGGAGTAGCCATCATGGTCAACAAAAGAGTCCAAAATGCAGTACTTGGATGCAATCTCAAAGACGACAGAATGATCTCTGTTCATTTCCAAGGGAAACCATTCAATATCACGGTAATCCAAGCCTACGCCTCAACCAGTAACACTGAAGAAGCTGAAGTTGAACGGTTCTGTGAAGACCTACAAAACCTTTTAGAACTAACACCCAAAAAAGATGTCCTCTTCATTATAGGGGACTGGGATTCAAAAGTAGGAAGTCAAGAAACACCTGGAGTAAGAGGCAAATTTGGCCTTGGGGTACAGAGTGAAGCAGGGCAAAGGCTAAAAGAGTTTTCCCAAGAGAATGCACTGGTCATAGCAAACACCCTCTTCCAACAACACAAGAGAAGACTCTACACATGGACATCACCAGATGGTCAACATCAAAATCAGACTGATTATATTATTTGCAGCCAAAGATGGAGAAGCTCTATACAGTCAGCAAAAACAAGACCGGGAGCTGACTGTGGCTCAGATCATGAAATCCTTATTGCCAAATTCAGACTTCAATTGAAGAAACTAGGGGAAATCACTAGACCATTCAGGTATGACCTATATCAAATCCCTTATGACTATACAGTGGAAGTGAGAATAGATTTAAGGGACTAGAGCTGATAGACAGAGTGCCTGATGAACTATGGACGGAGGTTCATGACACTGTACAGGAGACAGGGATCAAGACCATCCCCATGGAAAAGAAATGCAAAAAGGCAAAATGGTTGTCTGGGGAGGCCTTACAAATAGTTGTGAAAAGAAGAGAAGCAAAAAGCAAAGGAGAAAAGGAAAGATATTCCCATTTGAATGCAGAGTTCCAAAGAATAGCAAGGAGAGATAAGAAAGCCTTCCTCAGTGACGAATGCAAAGAAATAGAGGAAAACAACAGAATGGGAAGACTAGAGATCTCTTCAAGAATTAGAGATACCAAGGGAACATTTCATGCAAAGATGGGCTCCATAAAGGACAGAAATGGTATGGACCTAACAGAAGCAGAAGATATTAAGTAGAGGTGGCAAGAATACACAGAGGAACTGTACAAAAAAAAATCTTCACGACTCAGATATTAATGATGGTGTGATCACTCACCTAGAGTCAGACATCCTGGAATGTGAAGTCAAGTGGGGCTTAGGAAGCATCACTACAAACAAAGCTAGTAGAGGTGATGGAATTCCAGTTGAGCTATTTCAAATCCTGAAAGATGACACTGTGAAAGTGCCACACTCAATATGCCAGCAAATTTGGAAAACTCAGCAGTGGCCACAGGGCTGGAAAAGGTCAGTTCTCATTCCAGTCCCAAAGAAAGGCAATCCCAAAGAATGCTCAAACTACCGCACAATTGCACTCATCTCACACGCTAGTAAAGTAATGCTCAAAATTCTCCAAGCCAGGCTTCAGCAATACATGAACCGTGAACTTCCAGATGTTCAAGCTGGTTTTAGGACAGGCAGAGGAACCAGAGATCAAATTGCCAACATCCGCCGGATCAACGAAAAAGCAAGAGAGTTCCAGAAAAACATCAATTTCTGCTTTATTGACTATACCAAAGCCTTTGATTGTGTGGATCACAATAAACTGTGGAAAATTCTGAAGGAGATGGGAATAGCAGACCACCTGACCTGCCTCTTGAGAAACCTGTATGCAGGTCAGGAAGCAACAGTTAGAACTGGACATGGAACAACAGACTGGTTCCAAATAGGAAAAGGAGAACGTCAAGGCTGTATACTGTCACTCTGCTTATTTAACTTCTACAAAGAGTACATCATGAGAAACGGTGGGCTGGAAGAAGCACAAGCTGGAATCAAGATTTCCGGGAGAAATATCAATAACCTCAGATATGCAGATGACACCACCCTTATGGCAGAAAGTGAAGAGGAACTAAAAAGCCTCTTGATGAAAGTGGAGAGTGAAAAAGCTGGCTTTAAGCTCAACATTCAGAAAACTAAGATCATGGCATCAGGTCCCATCACTTCATGGGAAACAGATGCCGAAACAGTGGAAACAGTGTCAGACTTTATGTTTGGGGACTCTAAAATCACTGCAGATGGTGACTGCAGCCATGAAATTAAAAGACGCTTACTTTGGAAGGAAAGTTATGACCAACCTGGAGAGCATATTAAAAAGCAGAGACATTACTCTGCCAACAAAGTTCCCGTCTAGTCAAGGCTATGGTTTTTCCAGTGGTCATGTATGGATGTGAGAGTTGGACTGTGAAGAAAGCTGAGCATCGAAAAAGTGATGCTTTTGAACTGTGGTGTTGGAGAAGACTCTTGAGAGTCCCTTGGACTGCAAGGAGATCCAACCAGTCCATCCTGAAGGAGATCAGTCCTGGGTGTTCATTGGAAGGACTGATGCTGAAAATGAAACTCCAGTACTTTGGCCACCTCATGCGAAGAGTTGACTCACTGGAAAAGACCCAGATCTGAGAGGGACTGGGGGCAGGAGGAGACAGGGACGACCGAGGATGAGATGGCTGGATGGCATCACCGACTTGATGGACATGTGTTTGAGTAAACTCCGGGTGTTGGTGATGGACAGGGAGGCCTGGCGTGCTGCAATTCATGGCGTCACAAAGAGTCGGACACGACTGAGAGACTGAACTGAACTGACCTGACCTGAAGGTAGAATACAGGCAGGTTTGGGGAGGGCATTTTGTAATGAAAGACTCAGCCCCTGTACCAGCCTGAATAAACTAGATTAGGAATGAACATGGCAGACACACTGGTTTGGTTGCTGCAGGGCTCAATCTCAACCCAAGCACCTAAGCATGAGAGTGATCAAAACCACAAAATTCTTTAATAAGAGAAAGGTACTCCTTTAATAAACAATGGCTTCTTAAGTATGTGTTATGGCTCCAGCAGAGATGGAGCTGGAGCACCTCAGGCAAAGGAAAAGCAGTAAGGAGAACACAGGCAAATGCAGGGCTTCAGGCTGCCAGCAGCATGGATCGTGGGACAGAATAAACTCAACTGCAGAGATGGTGGAGGTGGATGCTGGAGACCACTGCTAGGCTCTGAAATTGGTAGAAAAGCAAGTAAGCAGAAAATGGGGAATAAGGAAATGACATATCTGCCTGTACTTTAGGATTAATCTGGAACACTTAAATAAAACAAATGGAAGAACACAGGATGTGCCAAAAATTTATCAAGAAAGTGAATTTACTTTCCTATAAAAGGCATATACCAATGGGATACTCTTGATTTACTTTTGTTGCAATTTATTTTCTTAAAAAAAAAAAAAAACATATGATAAAAGTGTACTGAAATTCACATGCTGCTGCTGAATGTAAAATACTAAAATAACTGGGCAATATGTATCAAAAACTTTTAAAATTCCCATCTAGGGAATTCTGTGGCAGTCCAGTAATCAAAGCTTCATGCTTTTAGTGTCAAGGTCCAGGGTTCAATTCCTGATTGGGAAACTAAGAACGTGCAAGGTGCACAGTGTAGCCAAAAAAAAAAAACCCTACCTTACTTATTTTGTGATCCTGCCTTAGGAATTTATTCATAGAAAACAATCCAAACATTTTGAAATTAAAAAAGCACATACCAGTTACTATCAAGAATCACTGTTTATAGAAGCAAACATAAGACCATATGAATCCAGTATACCTGAATTCATTAAAAAATAAGATTTTTTAAAAAATGATGAGTCAGGAGTAAACATTAAAGCAAAAATGGCCATGTAAAAAGCTGTATTTAAAAACTTGTCATCAATCACAAATGTGTAATGACTTTGCAAAAGTAACACAAAAATACTCAAAAGTGAACTTATCAGTCATAAATTAAATTCAATATCTCTCCCTACTTTAAAAAAACAAACATAGAATTATCTAATGGAGGCACGGATTAGTCTTTTGCTGAAAACTAAGCATTTGCTAATAGAATGCAGATACAATTTAATGAAACTAAAAATCTTGAAAATAAATAAAACTTCATGGTGACAATAAAACAGATGTAAATAATAGCAAAGTTCCAGACAAATGAGAACGTAGTCAACCAACTAACACCTGCAGATGATAAGATCAACAAAAATAACGCATTAAGACTCTTCAAATGAGGAAAACTTGAATATACAAGAATTAGGGGAGATCACTGGGAAAAGAGATGAAACTCTCCACTACTTTGACAAAATAAAGGCCCTCTTAATAATTCCTGTAAAGTTCAAATAGGAAGTAAAAAAAATATTGGGGGAGGGAAATGGAAACATTACAACAGAAATAATGTTTGAGTCATTCTTTGTTCATTCTATGAACTGACCTACAGATGCAACAATATATATTTTGTTAAGTACATGGTAAAATTAATTTAATTTTAATAGCTTATATTATTTTTATATCAAAATAAGGCCCAGATAATGGGAAAGACTGAAGGCAGCAGGAGAAGGGGACAACAGAGGATAAGATGGTTGGATGGCCTCCCAGATTCGAGGACTACGAGTCCGAGAGGGCTCTGGGAGCTGGTGATAGACAGGGGAGCCTGGCGGGCTCCAGTGCACGGGGTCGCAGAGTCAGACATGACTGAGAGACTGAACTGAAACCTTTTTCTCCCTTTATGTCAAATTTAGGTCCCTAATTAAAACAGAGTCACCTTAAGAAGAATTTTCCTATTCCAATTATAAAAGGTAAATAAGACTGTATTTTAGCAAATTCAGTTATGCAGAAATAAAAAGTAGACATGAAAAGGATATAAACATATATACCAGTAGTTGCCACTGAAAGGTGAGATTGTGGGTGGTATTTTTTCAAAGGGATAGAATAAACTAATACTGTTTGAAATGATACAAATAATATTAGTTAATAAATAAAATTTTGAAACATATGCTAAAATTATATCCATGGATTACTATTGCTTTTTGATCTATCCATTGACAGTGGGGTCTAAGTTATAAAAAAATCTCTCCCTATCATTTAAGAAATATATTCTGGGTTCCTATGATGTGAAGACAAAATTGAATTAGTAAGCATTTGGTAAAGGCTCCCATGTGCCACTTCCTTCACTCCTTACTGTAAGTCAACAAACTAATTATGAGTTTCAGTATCTGGAGACTAAAATTAAATATCCTCAAGTTATAAAACTAAACATTGGATAAGCCATCCTTCAAACCAAGACTGTCTACAAAGCGCATGTTTACTACACTTAGTTGTGCGTTACTCTATAGATACAGACACAGCCTAAAATAACAAACACATAACAGAAGAGAGAAAAAAGCCACAGACAGCACCGAAGCAATGCAGACAGGTGCCTGATGCCACCGCCTGTGTCAGACGCTACAGGAGGCAAGAGAAAGGTTCTGCTGACCTCGGGGTGGGGAGGAAAACAGGCACAGTCAACACAGGGAGAAGATGGTACCGATGTTTCAAAGAACACAAAAACCCCCAAACGAGGAGAAACATGTGGTAGAACCATTTCAGGCGAGAGAATGTCATTTTTTTCGGAAACTACAGCTATTATTACTTGGCAATTGCTCCCTGAAAATTTTAAGTGAACTTTCAGGTACAGAGATGGAACAGTCAAATATTTACTTATAATAATAATGAATGTTTAAGTATAATATATAGTTTATTTTAAATATTTGATGGTTTTAATTCATGTAAATATTACTCAAAGATTTTTTTTCTCTCATGAAGCAAGTTTATTCAAATGTTTCACATGGATGTTGGTCATTATTGTATTCCATCAATAAAGCCACTTCATAAAGTCAGTTTTCCAAAAGATAGCATCTTCATTTTAAGTTGCTTAAGTTGTTTTATTTAAGTATATGGCCACAGAACTGTTATACCAAGTCAGAAATAATTATTTCATTCATGTCAGTTAACTTTCCCATTTGATTTTATACACATATCATCTCCACATTATAGTCAGCTATTGTTTTCCTTTTTTTTACACGATCTTTAAAAGGCCTTAGACAGACACTCAGTATTTAGAACCGTGAGGAATAATTATAAAATTGGTGTTAAATGCCTTTGCTTTTTTTTTTTTTTTCTTTTTAACTACTTGCCACCACTGAATTCTAAAAATATCTGAAACTAAGCACTGACTGAAATCTTTTCAATTCATGTCATTACAAAGAATTCTATTCAAAACAGTCATTGAGATAGTCCCCCCTCATATGAGTGCAAGCGCTCTTTTCTGGGAGATCATTTCTTAAGAAGAATATTCACCTTATATTCTAGCAGTCACAGTATTTCTACATTAACTTCTATCTGCACATGAGAGGAAGGGGAAAAAGAGAAACTTAAAATAAGTTTAACTTAGATCAGTGGTTCTCAAACTGTGGGATGTATCAGAAGCTCCTGAAGAGATTAGATTGTTAAAGCACATATTTCTGGGAGCTGTCCTGCAATTTCTGATTCCGCAGGAATGGGATAGCCTGAGCTGCTGCATTTTTTTAAAGTTGCTGGGTGGTGCCAATGCTGCTAGTCTGGACATCACACTTTGATCCACATTTTGCCATACCTTGTTCATCATGTTAAGGGTTTGGATTTTATCCTTAGGCTATGGGTGTCACTGAGGAATTTCGAGCAGGGAAATGGCATAAGATATGTGGTTTTTAAAATACCACTCTTACAGCACTATGGAGAATGGAGCTTTCATATATAACATCTCATATTGATTCTAATGCACATTACTTTTTTACATTTATAATTTCGGGAAGTAGGATGCATTTTTGCAACCATTGGTATATCACAGTTTAATAGGCAGTGAATTTTCTTTCTTAGTGGCACATAAAATAACGGCGCATTATAATTTGTTAAGTGACTGATTCTCTGAAAAGTAATGTCATTTCTTCTCATGTTGTTGTTTAGATGCTAAGTCATGTCTGATTCCTTTCCAACCCCATGGACTGTAGCCCACCAAGTTCCTTTGTCCATGGGATTTCCCAGGCAAGAATACTGGAGTGGGTTGCCACTTCCTTCTCCAGAGTATCTTCCCGATCCAGGGATCAAACTCACATCTCCTGCATAAGCAGGTGGATTCTTTACCACTGAGCCACCAGGGAAGCAGCATTCTATAAAAGAGAAAGTGAGTTTTATTTCTATTCTACAGATGAGGAAACAGATTTTAGGATAATGTAAGAGACTCAATCCAGACCATACAGTTACTAAACAACAGGTCTAAGATTAAGAAAATCCAAAATCATTTGACACATAAACCAAGCATCCTTCCCATAACATGATACTGCTTATACTAATGACACATGCCGGAGAAAGGAGATGAGGGCAAACCAGTGCACCGAAACACATCAACAGGAGCCAAGAAAGATTTTTATGGCACCAGGTATGAAACACCAGATTTAAGAAACTAAAATAAATCTCTTCAAGACTTTTATTAAGAAACTATAAATAAATGAAAACAGCTAAATGAACCACCTCCACAAATATATAGAGAGAATCAAACAGCAGTTTGTGAATATGGTTTCTTTCACATCATGCTGCAAGATGCAGAATATGAATGACATAATTTCTCTAAGGAGAGATACTGGTATGAGGATTCACTTTAAATTATGGTAGATGATACCATGAAGTCAGGTTTCTGCCAAAACAGGCCCTGGGCCTGAAAAGCTGCCAGAACACTGCATGATCGACTTTCTAAGAGATGCCACAAGCCCAGGGTATTTCAGTGGCAAACAGAAATGACTCCTCAAAAAAAACAAGAATTGTATGCTTTTGATTAAATTTGGTTTGAAAACTGTGACTTTCTGAAATACCACTCTGTAGACTGCCAAATTATTTTTCAATTCTAATACTTAAAGGAGAAAATTAAAATAGAAAATCTAACAAGTACTACGGGTCATAACATTCTACATATCCCCACTCCCTACTGCAGGTCTATTAATAAAACATTTACTAAATTCTACAGTCTCAGCACATTGGAATATCTTGACTCTGATAAGTGAAGAACTGTCACCCAGATGATGTCTACCACTTGGGTGCTCTATTAAATCCCAAGCCAAACTTTGAGAACCCAGGGAAACATGGCCAGAGCAATAAACAGAAGATGTTTCTATTTTTCCCATTTGGTTTTAGGTTCATTATAAACATTTAAGTTCTAGACTGATTTACGGAAATGCATTTAAGTGTTTATAAACAGCCAATAACAGTGGCAGTACATTCTGACAATTAAAGCACTAAAACAGCTACCATGTTATTAGATTTGACACAACTCAGGAGCAAAATAACCCTGAGTTAAAAGCAAGGCATATATCTAAATCAACCCCTGTGTCAAAATAATTAGTATTCCAAACTCCTCCAACCAGACAAAGAAATGACAAAAGGTTCTAAGTAAGGGCTGAATTATGGAGGGTAAACAATAGCAAAGCACCATTACTTGTGACTCCAACTAGTGGCAATTAACAGTCATTCTCAAGTCAAAGCAGATTCCCTTTAAATGTACTGCCTGTCTCATTTAAATTCCTAATAAACACATATCAAAATAAGTAGATCATCATTACTATTTTCATCATCAACATCATGCTGATGATTAAAAAAAAACAAAAAACAAAACTCAAGCGGAAATCACCAAAAAGCATTGCCTTCCCTTCCTGGAGTGGGAGATGTGGTCTGTTCCTGCTCCCTGGAAGCTAGGGTACAAGCTCAGCTTGTAACACTTCCACTTTGAAAGAGTTACTCAAGGACTCAGCAAAATCAAAGCAGGACAGGTCCAGCTACAGTGGTGGTGTGCCCAGTAGCCATGAGATCCTAAGACCGACCCCGTGGCAGGAGGTTATCTGCTGCCTCTGTTAGCTGTTCTCTAGCTTTTCTGTTGTTCCATCACCTTCTTTAAACCTTTCAGTTCTATTTCTATTTAAAACAGCCAGTTTGTATCGCTTGACACTCAGAAGCTTGACTGATAGGCTTCATCACTGCATAGTCTCCATTTTGGGGGGTTAAAAATAAATGATTTTTTTTAAAAAAATAAATAAATGATTTTTGAAAACATGTTCAGTTGTTCTGCTATGGTTTTAATAACAATTAATTTCATTTAGTGGGCTTCCCTGATAACTCAGTTGGTAAAGAATCTGCCTGCAATGAAGGAGACCCCAGTTTGATTCCTGGGTCGGGAAGATCTGCTGAAGGGATAGGCTACCCACTCCAGAATTCTTGGGCTTCCCTGGTGGCTCAGCTGGTAAAGAATCCACCTGCAAAGCAGGAGACTTGGGTTTGATCCCTGGGTTGGGAAGATCCCCTGGAGAAGGGAAAGGCTACTCACTCCAGTATTCTGGCCTGGAGAATTCGGGGTCGCATAGAGTTGGACATGATGGAGCGACTTTCACTTTCAATTTCATTTAGTAGACAGCTGGAAGTGAGAGATAAGTACAGCGAAAAAAGTGACATTCTTCATAATCCCACCACATAGACAGAAACAACCACAGTCATTTTGGAGCACACCTCTCCAAGCTTTCAAGTGGAAGTGGACATCTTGACCCCAGAGAAGAAAACATAAACACAGTGACCACACTGGAGATTCGTTAAAGTCATTAAGCCAGGGCAGGGCAACCACGTATTTCATCATCCAATTCACTCAGAGTGAAAGGGCTTCTTTCCTTCCTTCTCCTATTAATAAGTTAGCCAAGAAAACATACATAAATTGGGGTTATCCCTGGCCAATCCAAGTGTACACTGCCCCTACATATCAGAATAGTTGCGCGTACACTTTAGGAATCCTTACTTAAGAAACAGTCCCAAAGAGGCTATGAATTACAAATTCTTACTCAGCACAACTTATTTTTATAACATGGCAAAAAGAGAAAACTAAAACAACAACAGCAACAAAGATGATGATGATGATAAACCCAAGTCCTAACAAGTTGAAAATTTTAAGGAAAAATTTCTTAAACTAAAACCTACAACATACTTAGCATCAAACAGTACAAAATATAGATCTCTTGCCTAAGTTAGAAAAAACAATGATACAGTTTATCTTTATACAGGAAGTCACCCAATAAAAAACACATACAGAATAAGACTTCTTTCCTGATTATCAAGGCACCACTAAAGCAGTACATTCAGTTTTTCACACCCAAAAATAAAATAACACATCTTTCTGGTTTTCCCTCCTATAAATGGGTCAGAGGCCTTAAGAAAGCTAGAGGGGGGAAAGAGTCTGAACATCAAAATACACTGTTTCAAACAGACTCCTGGGAGCTGATAAGAAGTAATGGGATGACAGCAGAAAATAAGAACATGATTAACAAAATCTAGTTAGAACCAGATATAGAAATAGTACTATTCTGTATATAAAGCAAGAGAAAAATATAAAGTATCTGAAGACAGATTTAAATACAGATAAGTAGTTGATAAGAGTAAGAAAACCAGAGACAACAGCCGCTATGGAAAACGGTGTGGAGATTTCTTAAAAAACTGGAAATAGAACTGCCATATGACCCAGCAATCCCACTTCTGGGCATACACACTGAGGAAACCAGATCTGAAAGAGACACGTGCACCCCAATGTTCATCGCAGCACTGTTTATAATAGCCAGGACATGGAAGCAACCTAGATGCCCATCAGCAGATGAATGGATAAGGAAGCTGTGGTACATATACACCATGGAATATTACTCAGCTATTAAAAAGAATTCATTTGAACCAGTCCTAATGAGATGGATGAAGCTGGAGCCCATTATACAGAGTGAAGTAAGCCAGAAAGATAAAGAACATTACAGCATACTAACACATATATATGGAATTTAGAAAGGTGATAACGATAACCCTATATGCAAAACAGAAAAAGAGACACAGAAATACAGAACAGACTTTTGAACTTTGTGGGAGAATGTGAGGGTGGGATATTTCAAAAGAACAGCATGTATACTATCTATGGTGAAACAGATCACCAGCCCAGGTGGGATGCATGAGACAAGTGCTCCGGCCTGGTGCACTGGGAAGACCCAGAGGAATCGGGTGGAGAGGGAGGTGGGAGGGGGGATCGGGATTGGGAATACATGTAAATCCATGGCTGATTCATATCAATGTATGACAAAACCCACTGGAAAAAAAAAAATAATAATAAAAAAAAAATAAAATAAAATTAAAAAAAAAAAACATTTAGCATAAACAACAACAACAAAAAAAAAGAAAACCAGAGACAGTGAGCTTTTAATTTTTTCTTTCTTCCCTCTTTAAACCAGAATCTTGCTTTGTAGCACCTTCACTTTTGGCTTTCTGATCTAGTCAACAACTACTCCTTACCTACAAGCTACTGCCTTACCTCTTTTCTACAAGCGTTTCTTTGAAAACTATTCCTGCTTGCATTCCACATCATCACGCATATTTTACCTACAGTAAATTCAATCTCTACATCAAATACATTGTGCATAAATCTAAAAGGTCAAAAGTAAATTTTCTACAAACTTACTATTTTTATCCTTTTATGGATAATTAGTGAAATAACCATTTTACCTAGAACCAGTATGGAATGAACATACTTTAAAACATTTCTTCAAACTGAGTCCCAAGAGTACAGAAAAGGTATAAAAACCATGCAAGGCAACATACAATATTTCTAGTTTATATAGTTCCCTACATATAAATCCTGAACAGAAATTACAGTCAGGGACAAATGAAGGGAGAAGGGAAAAAAATGTTTTAATTTTAATAGCCTAAACATACACTATAGTTTCAGAAAATACAGGGTAAACTAACAGCTGATCTTTGGACCTCCACAGTCTCCAAAAATGGCAAGATTTCTGGATGATGAGAATATTGCTTTGAAACAGCAATTTCTAAAGTACATTTTCTCCATGTGTTTTATTTTAAATATGCTCATGATTTGTTGTAGGACTCTACTACAAATGAAAATGTTTACTTGATATTTACCAAAATATTTATCAAGTATTTCTGTCAGATATATTTACTGAATATTTACTTAAGTGTTTAAGGTATTTAATAAAAGTAATCTTTGGCAGCACTACTCTAGTTCATGGTCTGTAACCTTTATTTTTATTATTATTTTGTCTCAGTTTTTTTAAATGTTCAAGAATCATTTTGTCAAACTGGAAGGAAGAGCTCAAAGGAAAGATGTAAGAGCTCTAACTGAAAACAGAAATGCAGTCAGAATACAAAATATTAAGAAAAGACTGCATGGGGAAAAAATGGCATGTATTACTTTTGAAATTTTGCTCCTAAAGAATTCTAATCCCAATACCAAAATTTGATGGTGGCAAATTGAAGTATGTAACGATCCTGAGGGACTAAATCTAGACATTCCTGCTCTGAGGCATCTACCAGCTCCTAGATCACTTACTGAATTGCTATCTTGCTTTACACTTCATGTACGTTATGCACATTATCTTCATGTACATTATCTCAGTTAAAGCTCATAAATATACAATTGATATGCATTATTAGATTTGCTTTATACAGATCAAAAACTGGGGCCCAAAGAAGGTTACCTACTTGCCCTAGGTAAACAGAGTAAGTAAACTGACCCAAGCTGTACCAAAACTGGCCTGATTCCAAAACATGACGACTTCTCTACACTACCGTTCCTTTCCTAAAACACCACCAACCACTGCCTCCTGAGAACCCATTTTGTAATATATTACCTCCTGAAATCCTTACAACTCCGCATAAGGTGGGCATTATCATTTTTATTATAATAAAGATTAGGAAAATTAAGACCTAAAGAAGTGAGATAGCTAGCTAGGATTTACTTTCCGGTTCACTGCTGTAAAGGCCATAAACTCTTTTCAATATATCATGCTGCTTTCCAGTTCTGAAACTGAATAAACACATCAACACAAGATGATCCCTTCCTTTACAGGAAAGAAGTATTCTATTTGGGATGAAGATCTAGTCAGACAGAATCTCTTGTTACCATGGCAACTCTCCTCTTCCTCTCTTCACAGGCCCCCTCATTTTTCTCAGCAAAATGACCAAACAACTTCTCAAGGTTTATCATCAATTACTCCACTACCTCCCCTGTCAAACACATAACTGGAAATGCTTAAAGACAGCAGAAGGAAATCTTCCCCCTAGAAAAAGTCCTCAGGGCCACTCTCAAGTCTGTATGAGATAACCTTACTCCAAGGACCAAATTAGGTTTGGTATATTTTTAAAATAAAAAAATGAAACATTTCCCACTGTCACTTCCATCTTGTGCCATTATCAACCTGGTGAATGACAGACATTTCTAGGTCTGCTACTATATCTATAAAATCAACAGCATGATCCTGCATTTTAGAGCTCTAAGTTATCTGATACACATCCTCTCTTCGTTTGCCTGACTGGGGAAGAAGCTGGAAATTGTGGGGTGGGTAGGTAGGGTGGGGGAAGGTAGATAAAACTCCACAGTAATTAAAGCAAAATAACCATTATTAGCTTCTAATGTATACACAAAGATCTACTCATAGGCACACAAAGTCCAATCTGAAACAAGCAACAAAAAACAATCCAGAGTTTGTGCTTTGCCAATTCCAAAAGAATCATCTATTTTTAGCCTACATCCACTCAAGAGATGCCCTAGGCTGGTCTGCAGTAGTCAGTCAGCTGAACTGCTGAACAGTCAGCTTGGCTCACCGATGAATCTCTAAGGCAAGACACATCTTGGATCCTTAAGAGTAGTAACCTTTGGCTTGACTGCATCCATAAATTGACTATAACAAAAGAAAGCTAGAAAGATTTTCAGTTTGCCAAGAAAGTAGCATTTCAAATATACACATTTATTTCAGTATCTCATTTCTTCTGGTATCAAAAGAAAGGTTGGCCAAGACTCAAAAGTCTGGACATCCTTACATTCCAATCTTAATTCTCCAAGTCTAAATGAGTCACTTTATAGCAGGGGGCTGTGAGAAGGAGCAAAGGGGGCAAGATTAAAATTAAAATTCTAAAATCACTTGCAAAACAACCTTAAATAACAATAAATTTAGGGCTGTGAACAAAGGTAAGAATTTCAATAAATTCTGGATTTGAGAAAAGGTATAAAACTTTATATTTCACTTTAAAAATTATCTATAAACTAGAGCTTATCAATAAATATATGCAGTTCAGTAGTTCACCTAAATTTAAATGTGAGAACTGCCCAAACAATGTTTTCTCAAACCAACCTAGGGAGCTTTGCTTAGTATTCTGGATGATGCCTTCAGTGAGACACAAGGGAAAGGATACTAGACAAAGAGGCAGCGTAAGTTCAAGTCCCAACTCTGACATTAATTAACTGAGTATGCCACCAAGGCTCCTGGCTCACGGGATATCCAACATCAGGCGGGTGTTTCCAGAAGCAGAGGGTAGAGCAGAAAGGCTGGAGAGCCCCCTGAGAGCGAGAGAGCCTCTGAGGTCTCTGAGGACAGGGAGGCGGGGTAAAAGAGCTACAGAAAGAGCACTCAGCAGAGCTTTTTAGAAGAAAGTGAAACAAGATACTGACCAGCTTTCTCTAATAAAAAAGACAGAAATTAAACTTTTTCTTAGAGAAAACTTCCTTACTAGTTAGGAAAGAAACTTTAAAACCTTAATTCAAATAAACATTAAACACTTAAGTCTACTACTATATGGGTCAGAAGACGCTCTTGGTACCAGGAACACAAAAACAGGTAACTTGTCTTTCTCATCTAGTACAGAAATACGAAGGGAGAAGGGCCCCCAGGGGGAGAGAAGTGCAGCTCAAAGCAGAGATGGTGCCTAAAAGGTCATGAGGTCAAGGCAAAGGAAGAGTCTAACAGACTCACAGGGTGAAAGCACAAAAGGGGGATGGCAGACCAGTATGAACCTAGATGAGGGACACCAGACTGTGGAAGACCTTAAGCTATACTGAAGAGTCTCTCAAGGAACGCAATCCTGGAGGTGGTGCAAAGGGGAGAGGCCAGCAGAGGTCAGAAAGAAGGTCAGCATCTGAGGCCTGAGGCAAGGAATGGCTGAAAAGAGAGAGCAGTGCAGTAAAGTCGCAGGGGAACAGACAGGACCTAGTGACCAAATGGATGTAAACTGTGAGGTAAATGAGATATGGTAATGCTGAGGCTTTTAAGTCTACAGAAAGTTATAAACCTTCCCTTTTAAAAATTAAAATAAGCAAAGTGACAAAATTTGAGAGCCAAAAGGGCCTTTCCTAGTCACAGTGGGACCCAGAGTTGCAGAGCCTGGCAGTTAAGAAGTAACATGAGCAAGAAGTCTAGCAGAGGTGACAGGGGCTCCAGCAGCTGCTAAAAGAAAAGCTTGAAATTTACATACACACATCAGCAAAACATCACTATTTGCTGGAGTAACACTAAGGGTAAGGGACTTCCTTCTATCCTTGTAAAGGCCTCTCAAAGTTTCCTGTTGTCTTCTGCTTTCTTTCAAAGATATTTAAGATGCACTTATAAACTTACAGATAAGGTAATTTTTACCAATGACTCCAAAAGCCCTAAGGGCAACCATAAACAAAAGGATTACTTATTCTTTCCCTCCCCCTACAAATACTTTTCAAATCCTAAAAGATGATGCTGTTAAAGTGCTGCACTCAATATACCAGCAAATTTGGAAAACTCAGCAGTGGCCACAGGACTGGAAAAGGTCAGTTTTCATTCCAAACTCAAAGAAAGGCAAGGCCAAAGAAAGTTCGAACTACTGCACTCACTTCACATGCTAGCAAAGGAATGCTCAAAATTCTCCAAGCTAGGCTTCCCGTGTAGCTCAGATGGTAAAGAATCTGCCTGCAGTACAGGAGACCTGGGTTCGATCCCTGGATTGGGAAGATCCCCTGTAGAAGGAAATGACAACCCACTCCAGTATCCTTGCCTAGAAAATCTCATGGACAGAGGAGCCTGGTGGGCTGCAGTCCATGGGGTCACAAAGAGTCGGGCACGACTGAGCAACCAACACAAGGCTTCAACAGTACGTGAACCAGGAACTTCCAGATATTCAAGCTGGATTTAGAAAAGGAAGAGGAAAAAAAAAAAAAAAGAAAAGGAAGAGGAACCAGAGATGAAATTTCCAACAACCGTTGGATCATCGAAAAAGCAAGAGAATTCCAGGAAAACATTTACTTCTGCTTCATTGACTATGCTAAAGCCTTTGACTGTGTGGATCACAACAAACTGTGGAAAATTCTGAAACAGATGGGAATACCAGACCACCTGACCTGCCTCCTGAGAAACCTGTATGCAAGACAAGAAGCAACAGAACCGGACATGGAACAACAGAGTGGTTCAAACTTGGGAAAGGAGTACATCAAGGCTGTATATTGTTACCCTGCTTATTTAACTTATATGCAGAGTTCATCTGAAATGCTGGGCTGGATGAAGCACAAGCTGGAATCAAAATTGCCCAGAGAAATATCAATAACCTCAGAAATATAGATGACACCACCCTTATGGCAGAAAGCAAAGAGGAACTAAGGAGCCTCTTGAAGGTGAAAGAAGAAAGTGAAAAAGTTGGCTTAAAACTCAACATTCAAAAAATGAAGATCATGGCATCTAATGTCAAACTTTATGGCAAATAATGGGGAAACAATGGAAACTGTTACAGATTTTATTTTCTTGGGCTCCAAAATCACTGCAGATGGTGACTACAGCCATGAAATTAAAAGATGCTTACTCCTTGGAAGAGAAACTATGACAAATCTAGACAGCATAGTAAAAAGCAGAGACATCACTTTGCCAACAAAGGTCCATATAGTCAAAGCTATGGTTTTTCCAGTAGTCATGTATGGATGTGAGAGTTGGACTGTAAAGAAAGCTGAGCACTGAAGAATTGATGCTTTTGAACTGTGGTGTTGGAGAAGACTCTTGAGAGTCCCTTGGACTGCAAGGAGATCCAACCTGCCAATCCTAAAGGAAATCAGTCCTGAATATTCATTCATTGGAAGGACTGATGCTGAAGCTCCAATACTTTGGCGCACCTGATGCAAAGAATTGACTCATCGGAAAAGCCCCTGATGCTGGAAAAGATTGAAGACAGAAGGAGAAGCAGACAACAGAGGATGAGATGGTTGGATGGCATTGCTAACTCGACAGACATGAGTTTGAGCAAGCTCTGGGAGTTGGAGATGGACAGGGAGCTGGTATGCTGCAGTCCATGGGGTCACAAAGAGTCGGACATGACTGAGCAACTGAACTGAACTATGTGGATGTGAGAGTTGGACCATAAACAAATCTGAGTGCCTAAGAATTGATGCTGTTGAACTGTGGGGTTGGAGAAGAGTCTTGAGAGTCCCTTGGACTGCAAGGAGATCAAACTAGTCAATCCTAAAGAAAGTCAATCCTGAATATTCATTGGAAGGACTGATGCAGAAACTGAAGCTCCAATACTTTGGCCACCTGATTTGAAGAGCTGACTCACTGGAAAAGACCCTGATGCTGGGAAAGATTGAAGGCAGGAGGAGAAGGGGATGACAGAGGATGAGATGGTTCGATGGCATCACTGACTCAATGGACATGAGCTTGAGCAAGCTCCAGAAGATGGTAAGGGACAGGGAAGCCTGGCATGCTGCAGTCCACGGGTTTGCAAAGAGTCTGACATGTGACATGACTGAGTGACTAACCAACAACAACAACAAATACATTTTACAAGACAGAAAAGTGAAGCACAGATTGGCCATATAACCTATCTACCAGCACAGTGAGGAAAGATTAACCAAATAATGAGCTTGGTATAGGGCAGGTTAAATTTGACATTTCAGTAGATTTTAGGTAGTGATATAAAGCAGGCAGCTGGATATATATGTCTGTAGCTCAGAAAGGATAACTGGAGGTATAAGTTCAGAAGTCTGCTCACAGATGGTACTCAACAGCATGGAAACATGAGAAATGAAACATGAGAGATGAGGTCATCTTCAGAGAGAGGGCAGCAAGAAGAGCACAGACCTTGGACAGAGATTCTGAGGAAGGGCCAGCACGTGGATAAAGAAGAAATCAAAACAGAAACTGAGGCAGATGACTTTCACTTCTTCATCCTCTACTCTAACTTCTTCACCAACCACAGAACCCTTCTGTACTCAGCCTACGTGTCTACTGACTGATCCTAAAGGAGATCAGTCCTGGGCGCTCACTGGAAGGACTGATGCTGAAGTTGAAACTCCAGTACTTTGGCCACCTCATGCAAAGAGCTGATTCATTGGAAAAGACCCTGCTGCTGGGAGGGATTGGGGGCAGGAGGAGAAGGGGACGACAGAGGATGAGATGGCTGGATGGCATCACCGACACAACGGACATGAGTTTGGGTGGACTCCGGGAGTTGGTGATGGGCAGGGAGGCCTGGCATGCTGCATTTCATGGGGTTGCAAAGAGTCGGACACGACTGAGTGACTGGACTGAACTGATCTATTTCAGAGCCAGATATTTTGAATACTGAAGACAACAACTATAAATTTTACCAGTGTTGAAAGGTGGCCAGTTAGTGATAACAATCTTTCATTTGCCTAGAACTGTCAGGAGAAAAGGGACCCCATACGAGTGAAATCTGCTGATGAGGAGCATTTCCAGATAAGTGAAACTTTCCCTTTATGTGAATGGTTTGTAGCTCAAATGCCTTCTAGAATCAGGTAGTTGAGTGTGAAGTACTATGATGAAAGTGAAGTCACTCAGTCGTGTCCGACTCTTTGCGACCCCACGGACTGTAGCCTACCAGGCTCCTCCATCCATGGTATTTTCCAGGCAAGAATACTGGAGTGGGTTGCCATTTCCTTTTCCAGGAGACCTTCCCAACCCAAGGATTGAACCTGGGTCTCCCACATTGTAGGCAGATGCTTTACCGTCTGAGCCACAAGGGAAGCTGTGATATACAACAGTAAATCAGGATGAGCAATAGAGTATTAGACAGCGAAAATATGAATTCTGTCTGTGTGTCCTAGTTATATTTGCTCTGTTACCAAGCAAAGGTTGGCACTCTTAATGTCTTTCCTTCTTGGTTGCTTGTATGTTGAAGTCAGTGAAGAAATGAGTACAAACTCAATTATTAAATGCATGCGACCTGACTCAGGACACCTACTACACAAAAATACGCAAAACTGTCAGATAATGTGAGCACAGTTGTTGGAATTGCAAAATATGGCTTTGAAAGGACCTCTTTGACTTAACTGAGGTATGACACTGTTAAACCATAACATATTGATTTCTTATCTATAAAGTGGGAACAGAACCATCTACAGTATGCATCTGTAAGGATTTCTTGAAGAATTAATAGTGAATATGAAAATGTGCTATAAAACAAAAGGCATTGAACATTACTTCTTCCATGCTCTGGCTTGAGCAGATATTAAAGAAGAGTACTAATATAATTTAAAATAATCATTCTTGGTTTTCTTAAGAAAAGGTACCAAAAAAAAAAAAAAAAAGAAAAGGTAACTAGGCAAACCAATTGCCTTGTGCAATGTTCCAAGACTCCAAATTTCTTAACTTTATAAACAATGAAAGTTTACAAGAATCCTATCTGGACCCTTAGATGAATCACTTCACTATTTCAGGCATTGGCTTTTCTCATGCAGAAAACAACGGTGGAAGATAAACTGGATCTCTAATTTCCCTTTTTGCTATGATAATTTTCATCATTACATTCATCCATATAAGCTTGGTCAAAAAAACGAGTTCAATGCTTTTGATTAGTTAATAAAAACAAATTCTTATAACTGAGTCCCATCATTCATAAGTACACTTCTACCTTTATCATCTCAACTAAGATACATTAAAGTTAGAGAGAAAATAATACTTTTAATAATGTGATGATTGCTCCAAACATTCCTTTCAATAAGCCTATATATCTTCAGTTTCTTCACATGAGTTTCTTCTTGTTGTCTATGTGCTTCTCAAAGCATGAGGCTATCATTGAGCTAAATGTTATTCTAGTGTTTGAATTCAAATACATTATTCTGTACCACATGCACTTAAATGCAAAAAGTGCAAGAAAAGAAACACTGATGTGCTGCATGACTAGAAAAAGGCTGCTATGGGCTGTGTTGGGCTTACTGGGGGACATGATGTCAGTCACTCTACAGTTTCACATTTGCAGATGTAGAGGTTTTAACTTACATGCATGCAAGGAGCAACGCCACTGAACGATGCCGTGGGGATTTAAAAGTTAGAATTACAAAAAGCACCAAATCACATCAGGGAACTAGAGAAAGCCTCATCTTTAGAAAAAGTCAACTTCTGTGGATCCACTTTTAAAACATTAAGTTTGAAGAATTTCTTGGAAAACACTTGATTTGCATTCACCTAAAAATATTTCTACAGATACTTCATAACATCTAGTCCTAAGAATCAGAAGGCCTTAAGGTTCTCCACAAAAATCTGTGATTCCATTAAACAATCAGGTGGGTGAACAGCAGCTAAGTTTTACTACTATGAAAATCAGTTCCACCTTTGCCATCAGTCATTAAGTACTTTATAGTAACTCAGAGAAACAAGGGATAATGACTGTTTAACCTCAGGGGACCATGAAATAGGGGCCACATTGCCACAGAGAACATAGCTGATCTCAGGGCAGCAAAAGCAGCAGAAGCTCCGTGGGGCCACATGACCGTGGAGGAACAGAGCGAGGACGTACTGGACACTGCACAGCTCATTATACCCAAACACAAATTCTTGATTTGTTCACTTTGAAATAAATACTTGCATCTATAGTGAAACAGAAGTATACCAAGGTACTACCGTAGCAATAAATCCATCAATACACTCTCTTCCTTCACCTACAAAAGTCCAGAAAAAATTGACAGTCCTAAACTAGAGAGAAAATCACACACAACAGACCAAGGTGTTGAACTGCATCATAGGCAGCCAAGGATTCCGCTAGAGAAGTCTTTCATTTATTCAAACACAGACTGTCAAATTATAAAAGCAAACATTTAATCTCTTAAGAAAATGACTGAGCTGAGCAACAAAATAAAACTTTCTCCCACAATTCTGTATTTAATTCCATCAGACTTCCTTTTCCATAAATGAGTATAATTTTTTTTTCATAAGTGAGTATAATTTTGTACGCAACATAGCTGTAAACTTTCTTCAGCCCCGCATTAAACAAAGGCTCCTCCTTCAAACTAAGGATTATCTTGACCCCTAAAATAGGATGCCCTTTTTCATTCAGAATTCAGGCGGTACTATCAGAATCAATACAAAACTGTTAAGGGGCAAAAAGGCTAGTGAAGAGGACAAGAACAGATTCTGAAGGAGGGGAGTGCATGCCTGGTAGCATGTAGGGATTCCCAGACCAGGGACTGAACCCATGCCCACTGCAGTGCAAGTGTAGTTTTAAACTGCTATGGAAGTCTTTCGATTTTGTTTAAATTCTGGCTAAAACAAGGCCAGGAACAATCTGAGAGTAATCTGTGTATGTGTGCATGTGTTAAATACCTTAAACCATAAAATCAGATGGAACACAGACTTGGACACTGTTACGTTAATACAACACTAAAAAGAGGACTTAAAATTTAGTTAAGTGGTGCAATGGCAAATAATTAAGTGATTTTTTTTTTGCCCTTAAAAGAAAAAGAGGAACCAAAAACACCTTTATCAAAGGACAAATAACTAGTGAATGCCTCTGTATTATCAATTTGAGTTCAAGTAAAGGAAATAAATTCTTTTACCCATATAATGTAATATTGTCAGGATAAAAAGCAAAATAACAAGAAAATGGAAAGGGATAGAGTGGAGGTCAGGAAAGAAAAATAATAAAAAAATAATACTCTTTTCTAAATGAAAAAAGAAAGGTTAAGACAACAGAGTTCATTGGCAGTTCCATCTGAAAATATTATTCAGTGGTTATAAATTTTAAGCTAAAATTAAATAAAATTTAAAATTTATTCTTTAGTCATAAGAGCAACTTATCAAATGCTCAGTAAGACATGACCACATAATAGAACCTTCCACCACTATGGAAAGTCCATTGTACAGGCCTGGCTTAGTGTATTTTAGATAAATTACAGAAGTGAAGTTTTACATATACAGCATACAAAGACTTCTGTCACAAACTGTTGACAGAAAATTTTGAGGCAAACATTTTATATTTTAATATTTCATATTCATGATTATTGGGTCTCCTGCAATCATGATTAACTATATATAACATAGAAAAAATACTTAGGGTCCAACTGGCAAACTATCTGTCTTTAGAGCATATCTACCCATCCAAGCAAATAGGGAATCACCTCCTTTTACAGCCTTGAAGAAAAATGTATTTCAGAGCCTTTAACAAAAAAAAGCAGAGTGTGAGTGTGTTTTTATTTTTTTAGGTTATTTATTTATTAAGAATTTTTAAAGACTGAGGTATAGTTGATTTGCATTGTTCTGTTAGTTTCTATTGTACAGCAAAGTGATTCAGTTACATGTATATTTATATATAAACATATATATACTTTTATATACATATATATATACTTTAGATGCTTTTTCAGTTTCTCTACCTTTGTAATTTATTGCAAGATATTGAATATAGTTTCCTGTGCTATACAGTAGGACCTCATTGCTTATTTTTTAATTAATTTATTTTAATTGGAGGATAATTACAACACTGTGATGGTTTTTGCCATACGTCGATATGAATCAGCCACGGGTACACATGCGTGATTGTGCTTTAAAAAAATTATTTATTTATTTATTTGGCTGCACTGAGTCTTAGTTGTAGCATCTAGTTCCCTTAGTGTATGTGTGCTAAGTCACTTCAGTTATGTCCGATTCTTTGCAACCCTATAGACTATAGCCCTCCAGGCTCCTCTGTCCATGGAATTCTCCAGGCAAGAATACTGGAGTGGGCTGCCATTTCCTAGTCCACTAGTTCCCTGACCAGGGATCAAACTGGGGCCCCTGCATTGGGAGTGCAAATTCTTAGCCACTGGACTACCAGGAAGTCCTGATTGCCTCTCTTGGTAATCTTTCCAGCATCAAGGAATTCATCTGCCCTCTCTCACTCAAATGGAAAACACTGCTATAACTTTTTTACCCACTTCCAGAACACATGAATTATCAACTCTACAGGACATGCTGCAACCTTCAAGCCTAGAAGATAAAATGTGTTTCTTTGAACTTTGTTAAAAGACCTTACTTTTAGCCTTATGGAGCATATATCTGTTCTCAACATGGGCAGACATCTCTGTTACTGAAACCTTTCCATGATTCTTTTTTTTTTTTTCCCCACCATGATTCTTGTAAAAACTATAGCATAAAAGTCAAAACCCTTACTGGTGCACAGAAGAATCCTTGCCATCAGGGTACAACATCTCTCTCTCATCTATTTTCCCATCCTTTCTTCTACCTCATTCCAAGCCATGTGCAATTATTTAGAGCTCCCAGATGGTCCCACATTTCATTTCACTCTGACTTCTCACATGCTACTTTTAGGCTAACCTAAGGATTTGGACTCCTGCTGTACAAAGCATACTCCTTACCCTTACTGCTCCCAAAAGATTCAAATTCCACCAAGAAAAGTGCATTTTGCCCACGGGAAGATCTTGAATGAAAAGATGATTAAAATTTGCAATTGTCAGTGAACACTTAACCGCACATCCACAAGGCCCTGATTTAACAAGGAAGGTTAGAGAATCTTAATTCCTATACATTTTTAAAAAAATAAAAAGAGAAAAACCAACCATCTGTGTTGAAGGTTACCTGTCTGGAGCAAGAAGCTTGAATCATTCAACTTCCTGAAACCTCTTACAAAGTTAAGATTCATTAGCCTATATGAATACTAAGTACACTCAAGCAATTTAACAAATGCCTAAGTGAATACAACAATCTACTGAGTCTTATATCTTGTTCAAGTTGATCGTACACTATCACTCACAAACACCCGAAGAAACAGCAAAGGTACCACAACAATATTTGATTTTACAAGAAGGAAGAGACAAGGATCAAAGAGACTGGTAAGTCGACCATGTCTAGCATATTGCCTAAAGTCATCTCTAAAACACTTAAAAAGAGACTAATACAAAAATCCCAAATGAGGGTGTAAGCAGAAAAGTTTGTCATAACATAAGAAAAACTACATATGTTAAGTGTAAAAAGTTAATTCCTAAATAATTTGTCAGTATGACACTGGTTTTTCTTGTTGGTGATGTTATTAACATACATCTGCTTGAATTTTATAGACATACATTATGCTGAAACAAAAAGTTAACCTTAAAAACAATAATAAAAACCGACCTTTAATGATAAAAGCACAGTACTTTGTTTTCTTTTTAATCTGAATATTCTAAAATGAGTAAGTGTTATCTTCTGAGATACATGGGAAAGATTGTTAGATAATAATCATCATAATTAAGGAAAGGCTTGATTCTCCTGCATAAATTAGTATATTTTTCTTTATAGGTAATAAGAGCAATGTTACGTTTTTTCCTTTAGTTTGCCTGTTAGAAAACATAAGGCCAAATCTGTTAGTCACCTTCAGAAGCCGCACAGCAAACCACCACATATCTGCGTGTGTATCTGAATCTCCTCCCTCGTAACTTTCTACCCTGACATGTATTTTCTCTGACCCTTTTCTATTGCACTGTAGGTATTATTCCGCATGCATGCGTGCTAAGTTGCTTCAGTTGTGGCTGACTCTTTGCGACCCTATGGACTGTCACACGCCAGGAGTCCTCTGAGACCCTCTGTCCATGGGATTCTCCAGGCAAGAATATTGGAGTGGGTTGCCTTTTCCTCCTCCAGAGGATCTTCCCAATCCAGGGATCAAACACCTTCTCTATGTCTAACTAGCTTTAAAATCTTTTTTGTGGGGAGAGATGGAAGCAAAGAGGAAAAAGGAGGAAAGGGGGAAAGGATGAAGTGGCAGTCATTCAAACAGAACAGTGTTCTACCTCTGTAATTTTCAGATTACTTATTAAAGTTTAAGTTCCATCTGAGAAATACATCTCTTTTGGAGGTCATTTCTATTCTGTAACAGTTGGTATCTCACGGAATTTGAGGTATCTTAGCATGTGGTTCGGAGTAGGCAATGGCAACCCACTCCAGTACTCTTGCCTGGAGAATCCCATGGACAGAGTCGGACACGACTGAAGTGACTTAGCAGCAGCAGCAGCAGCAGCATGTGGTTATTAGAGGAGAGGTCATCAGTATTTCTGCATGTTTGAAATGTCAAGAAAACCTATAAATACATCCCTTAACAAGACAATTGACTTATATTCTATAGATAATGCTTAGTACTCATATGATTTGAAATTCCTTGAAAATAAATCTGCACAGGTCTGTGGCTCACAAACTGTAAATCCATGTGCTACAGTACAGTAGAAAAAAAATGTTTACCATGAACTGAATTTAGAAAACAGATACTCTTTCTTAAAAAAAAAAAAAGAAAAAAGAAAACAGATACTCTTTCTTTAAAAAAAAAAAGACTGGTACAAGTTTCTGCTTTGTTTTGTTTTCTAATCTGCACTCTCAATTAAAATAAGAGACACCTTCCATGAAAACCAAATTTTCAACTTTTCCTGAAAATCACAGAAACTCACACAACTTGGTCTGTATTTCAACATGGCAGCAATCAGCAACAGCTGATCAGTGCCATCTCTTTAGATGAGGTTGTGGTTGCCAATTTGCTAACGCCCCCACCAGGCCCTCATAGCTCCTTTACAATGGCCTTCAGTAGACAATTGTGTTTGCAACCCCTCACCACGGCTATAGTCTTACTATACATTACCCCAAAATGCAATTATTGGTTATTTATAATCCTTTCAAAAAGTGCTAATGGCCTCCCACCATAGAGTCATTCATGATGCAGAAACTCAACAATGCACATCCAACAACCAGGGTATGTCAGGGGTAAGCCACCCCCCAAAATCTCTTCTGCTTTTGTGTTGCCATTGCTGCTCCCTGGTCTCCCAATAACTGACTGGCTAGCACATGGCAGCTGCTGATACACGTTGGCTGGATGACCTTATGATGACGATGATGTTGCTCAGTCGTGTCCAACTCTCTGTGACCCCATGCGCTGCAGCACCTCAGGCTTCACTGTTCTTCAGTATCTCCTGGAGTTTGCTCAAACTCATGTTCATTGAGTCGATGATGCCATCTAACCATCTCATCCTCTGTTGCCCCCTTCTCCTCCTGCCCTCAATCGTTCCCAGCATCAGGTTCTTTTCCAAAAACTGAGAATGGGTGCATGACAAATGTAATCTATACCAAAGTTAGTCTTAATTTCTTCCAACTACTGATACATTAATTTCTTCCAACTACTGGTACATTAATTTCTGCCTTAAAGAATCTGCAATATGACTGCTTAGAGTTATTTTTTTTATTATTATTATTGCCATTGCAGCTCACATTAGTTCAAAACTTCCCTGAACTACCATTTGTGGGGAGGGATTCCCAAAGTGAACAGGAAGGGACACTTCTGGTACATAAAATGATCTGAGATGGCACTTTGGACTAGCTATTGAATCACATACTGAGAAAATGACCCCTCTCCCAAGGTTCTTTAAATCTATCAGAATATATCAAAGAGCAAGCCTCACTTTGGTACTCACACATATTTAAGCTCTTTTATGACACCGGCCAATTTAATTTCCCTTGTAAACAGAAACAGCATATGGCTCAGGCCTGAAGCCTTTATCAGACAACAGAATCTAGACAGAATTTAATAGCAACTGTTTTTAAAGGCAATTCAAAAAAAAAAATAAAATAAAGGCAATTCATACTGGTTCTCCCATTCTGGGAGGGGTACAAAGATTCCCTTTTAAAGAAAATTAGCATTTAAAAAGGATTATAAAATTTTGTGTTTTTATGTTATGTATTTTATCACTGTTAACCATAAAAAAACAACAACAACAACAACAACAAACAAGATGTTAACAGCAGAAGATGAAGTGTAAACCATGACAAAAAGCACCAAAGTGATATTTGAAATACTAACATTTGGAAATAAAAGGCTATATGGTTTGATGTTACCAGTACAGAACCAAGATGGAACATGTTCAGATTTACTTTAATTTCTATTTTGCATTAAAACAAATTTAAATATATATAATAATAAATTGTATTTTTTTGGTGATAGAAAAAGCTAAGATTTGTAACCCTGACATTAAGAGTTAAATTAGCTTAGGGCAAGGAAACCCACTGCAGTATTCTTGCCTGGAGAATCCCATGGATAGAGAAGCCTGGCGGGCTACAGTCCATGGGGCTGCAAAGAGTTGGACATGACTGAAGCAACTTAACACACACACACATACTTGATCATATGATTTTATATATAGATATATAATTGACTTAATCTATGCCAATACCATAGAAATCGATATCTCCGTACACCAAAAAAAAAAAAAAAACCTTCGCACAAAGTTCATAATTTATAAGCTGAAAAAAATGACATAAAAAATATTTTGTGATGAGAGCACTTCTGCATTTGAGATCGTAAGTTGGGGCTAATAGTAAGTAAACCAGTAAGTAAACCAAATGTCACTGATACTCCCAGTTGACAAACAGCAGCTGTGACAAATGCTACAAAGGAAAGAGGCATGGTTCTGTAATGGCTTATAATAGGCATAATTTGACCGAGACAGGGCTTCCTTGAGATGAGAGGGTTAGGAGGTGCAAAATAGCAAGGCAGGAGGAACATGCCCAAAGTGGAGGAGTCTGAGGCTAGGCTGAAGAGTACCAGTGTTCAATGGCCCAGGTATGGAGTTCACCTTTAGGCCAAGAACAAGAAGAAGACAGCAGAAGAGTCTGTAAAGTGGAGTTACCTACCTGAGCAGATCTGCATTCTGGAAGGTTTGAAATGGCTGTAATATGGCAACCCTCTAAAGAGGCATCAGAATACAGAATCAAAGTTTAAATAGTTAATAAACTAACAAAATAATTTAGGAACAACTACACGTAGACCAAAACATACCAAAAATGTCATAATTTCTTCATTAGACCTATGGGGCCTACCTCCATCAAGGGCTTTAAAGTAGCAAGGACTGGAACTCTAGGGAGGGGTTCTCAGGGCTGGGGTGGCTGAGTGTCAACAACTGTGGGGCTCTGGTCACTTTCCTGCTTCCCTGTTCACACTTTTCTTTTTTTATGTTTTGCATGAAAGGTTTCTAATAAGGTTCAGCTGAAAGAATAATTTTGTTACTAAAACCAAATTTGAAAACTGATGTTAATATCTATGGTCTCTAACACCCAGGTAAAAGACTAAAGTCATGAGTGGGAGAGCAGCACCTCAGATGGCTACATCCTCTGGTTCTTGTTTGGTCTAAACTTATTCTGATCTTCTTCCTAAGCATCTTTGCTGGTGGTTTAGCCGCTCAGTCGTGTCTGACTCTTTGCGACCCCATGGACTGTAGTCCACCAGGCTCCTCTATCAATGGGATTTTCCAGGCAAGAATACTGGAGTGGGTGGCCATTTCCTTCTCCAGAGAATCTTCCCAACCTAGGGATCAAACCCAGGTCTCCTGCATTACAGTCAGATTCTTTACCAACTGAGCCACCTTAGGAACTCAGAAATAGTCCCCTATCTGCTTCTAGTCCTCTTCAAAAAGGTTCAAACTCTAGGTCATCCTGGCACATCCACCAGAATGCTAAAAGAAATAGGAAGTAAGGAGAGAAAGGGAAAGGGAAACGAAGAGAGAAAGAATATACAGAAGCCAGCTGGCAAAGACCTGGAGCACAGCTGGTGGGAGTGCAGATTGGCACATTTGCTTTGGAAAGTTGGCAATATCCACCAAAGCTCAGCAACTGCACTCCTAGGAACACACGCAACAGAAAAGCGATGCACAGGTTCATTCACCAAAAGACACGTATACAAACGCTCACAGCAGCACTGCTTCTAACAGCTACCAACTGCAAACAGTCCACAAGCTCATCAACAGTAGAACAGGTTATTTATCTACTGTTAAGTGTATTCACATGGTGACGACTGTACAGCAATGAGACCGCATCAGCCACAACTACACAGGAAAACACAGATGAACCTCATGCAGGTAACTGGGAGAAGACAGACCAAGAGTACAGAGTGTGTGTGTGTGTGTGTGTGTATACATACACATATCACTCAAAAAGAGATAAAACAGCTGACTAGTCATGTACAGAAACAATTTCAACTTCTACCTTAATATTAAAGCCCAAAATTAATCACAGACTTAAATATTAAGAGCTGAAAACTTCTATATGCAAATCTAGAAGAAAACCTTAGTGACCATGGACTTGGCCAAGATTTAGATACAACACATAAACTACACACGAAAGAAGGAAAAACTCAAACTGAATTTTCTAACAATCTGTGATCTACATACTTTCCCATACACAACTACAGTTTAAATATTACTAAATAATAAATAAAGGCAGAAGAAAGCATAAAGACAGAATAGATGAAAGACAACCCAGTAAGCCACACAGTTATCTCAACACTCAAGAAAAATGTCTCAAATGCTTCTATCCTGCATATACAAAAACAAGCCAAGAATGTCAGAGTGACAGGTGGAAAGGGGAAAAATAGTGATCATTGAGGCCCATCTATCCTTTGTATTGGAATGGGGAGGGGATAGGCTCAATGAAGAGAGAATCTTAGAAAATTTGGCTCTCTTCTCACAATTACATCACCACAGCAACATGGAGAAAATTAAACTCAACATCAGAGCAAATAAAAGACCCCTTGATCCTGGATCATTTTCCACTGAGCATCCTTTACTTTCTTCTCTCTTCATATGGTGAGATTCTTATTTATTCTTTCCCTTCCATTCTCCCGATTCTTCCAGACTTCTCTTTTTGCCTTCTGCAACCACGCATTATTATCATATGCCCTTTTTCTCTTCACTGAATAGGCTCCAAAGTAAGAAAAGGAACTAAAATATATACACAAAAATAGCACAGATTCGCAACTTCCCTGGTGGCCCAGTGCTTTAGACTCCACACTCCCAATGCAGCAGAGGTACGGGTCCCATCCCTGGTTGGGGAATTAAGATCCCACATGCCACACAGCACAGGTTCTTTATGTATTTCAAATGCCCTTATATGAATGGAGGGGCAACACGCCAATCCCATCACCTCTTACCAACTCCGTCTACATAGCATTGGTAGAATATAGGCCACAGCATAATTATTTTTAAGATACTCTCTCCCTCTCCCTTTCTCTCTTCTTTAAAAGGTAGCTAGCAATTTGCCAAGTATGTGCTAGCTTTGTGGGATGCTAAAGATCTAGGATACTATTTATCTATTCCAATATAAAGACCCCTTTGACAGCAAAAAAAGAAAAATAAGAAACACACGCACAATAAGAAATGGTCCTTTTAGTATCCATTTCCTTCTCAGGAAGGATACTGGGCACTGATATTTCCATTTCCTACAAGGCACTGGTACTCCTTTAATTTCTGAGTGACTGTGAACCTTAGTAATCACATCATTCATTCACATTTTATAACAGCAGATGTGGGCAATGCTTACGGCGAATGCGGATTCTCAGCTTCTCAAGTCCCTTATCTCTTACCTCCTCAACTCTTCCTGAACTCAGCCTAGATGGACTGGGGATCACAGCTCTCAGCACTCTGGGCTCAACTCTTCTGTATTAAGTATGGTCTGAATTTGTTCATGAGCCCACTGAAGAAGCAGTAATAGAGTTTGAAAAAATTTGTAGCAGAGCAAAGTGCTTTCTGTTCACTCAGGACCCTTCTGGGAATGATTTATCAGAGTCCTTCCAACAGCACCCCACTCCCTCACACACACTTTCTCCTCACTTAGAACTGGTATCTGAAAATGTTTAATAAATGATCATCTAAAAATGTTGAATAAATGATCATTACATTTTTTCCTAGGTATTATCATTATTACCATCCATTTCTTCCCCACCGACTGTAACCCCACAAATTTCCACTTCCCTGGAGTGTTCTAGCTAGGAAAAGGCAAGAAGAAGCAAATATCTGAAAACTTAACTTTCGCATCAAATAAATATGCATGGCTTTTTTTTTTTAAACAGTAAGTAGCAGTAGATGAAGAAGCAAAATTGTGCCTGACCCTTGTCTCTATCATATTTAAGCTGAATACAACTCAAGTATTCAACAGTAGCTCAATTAAAAGAGAAATACGCAGTGTAAGGTTTATTCCTAAAATCTGTGCAAGGGCACTCTTGCCACATGTATGTGTTCCTTTTAACTGGCAACAATTAGGATCATTTGGTTTTTTATTCATTCAATAGTGCTCTCCATCCTTAATTTTGAAAATAGGTAAGCTAACATTTTTTTTCTCTCTCTCCAAAATATAAAACCAAAAAATAAATTGTAACTTTTGTCACCCAACTGGTTTTTGTCCTATGAGTCAGCCATTCTGAAAAGAAGTGCTCCAACCTCCCTGGCCAAATGACATTGGATGGATCCCCCTCATTCTGTTTAAGGTGTTAAAAATAAATAAATAAATTTCAAGGTGTATTGAGATCTGTTAAGATTATCAGGAACGTGATCACATCACTGTTTGTATACCTATTGTATTTTGTACTTAAAAACATCATTCCTCCACTTGATTCTCCCAAACATTCAAAGAGCATGCTACACTACAGACAGTAAACAAAAATCAATCATAACAAAAGATAACTTGGTTTTTACAATTAGCTTCTCCTCTCTTTAGAGAAAGACAAGTTTCTTCATTCTTTTTTAACCAGTAAATACATGGAAATACTGACCAGAGGTAAATTCCAAATATCTTTAAGACTCATGCCATGCTTCGGATAACTAATTTAAAATACAACAGTCAAAGATGGTAAAAATTTAGGTGATTAGAGAACAAGGAATTGCAGAGTGTAGTGGCAATGCTACATGATACTAAATTAAATTTTTAGGCTGAATATAGTATAATTAGGCTGTAATTTTTTTTTAAATTTCAGATTCTTGGTTTTCAAATTCTTCCAGATAAATTAAAAAAGCAAACGAACGACTATCATTGTATAATTTTTTAAATTGGGGGGGAAGAGTAATTTCTATTTTTAATATGCCTACATTAAAAAAAAAATATGCCTACATTAGTGAAACAACTTCTATGTTGGCAAAGTGTTGGCTGATCCATAAACTACATTAATACCCATTAGGTCAGCATATCACAATTGCTAAATATATGTGTGAACAACCCCAAAAGAATAATAAAGCAAGCACGCTCTGGTAAAAATGTGTATAAAGTTGTCATAAGCACAGTGGCTGATTTCTAAACTTTAAAATCATGTCCGCATTCATCCTCCCTTTTATCAGATTTAACCACAAGACCTTAGGTGAGATAGTAATAATAATTTTAAAATAAATAAATGTCATCACCAAAATATTTTAGAATATTTCCTTATAAGAGTATATTTTAACCATAAAAGCCTCACCCATTCCAAACTTGTTTCTGGGTAATACTCATCCATTCTGTTCAACCTTCAATTTCTCAATAGAGAAAACATGATACTCAAAAAGCCAACATAATTACTGTTGTCATGCCATTAAGAATGCTCTTCCTAGTAACGAAACTCTAACATTACAGTTGGCACCCAGTCCGTTCACCATTTACACCACCATCCTTTCCCTTTCCCATCACCACCATTTTACTGGCAGAATATTCACAAGGCTGAAGATTGTTTTTTTATCTCAGCAAAAAAGAACGCTTAAAATGGGATAGCTAAGCACAAACGAGAAGTTAGAAGCTACATAAAAATAAACACAAATGTGTCTAAATTTTTCTATTTTCAACCTCTAAAGAAAGCAGTAATATCTTCTTTATTTTATAATTCCCTAAATTAAAGCCAGAGGCCTTTCACCCAATTATACTAATAAATCAATTTAATGTCATCATTTTGCCATCAGATCATGTCCTCCATACACTAGTGAACTATAATTAAATTCATTTTACCATGCTGGGTTCTTCACCTATTTTCTTTCTGGTGTTTTTCCTACATCATTCTTTAACTAGCAAATTATTTCTCCATAATATCTTCTTAAATATTAAATGTGAACAAAAAGACAACCCTGAAGAGTAACCAGGGAAGAAATAAATCAACACATCTTAAATATAAAAATATCAACATTAGGTATAAACTATTAGGTAACCAACAGAAAAGTAAATACCATCTGTATGCCCAAGAACTTCAATTTAAAATATTTTGTAGTATAAACCATTTTGGTAAAGAGAAGTGAACACACATTTACATATAAAAAATAGGCAACTATAGTCTCATTTCTCACTTGAGAGAAATGTATGTTAATTCTATTTATTAAGTTAAACAGACATTTTATGGAAATATCTCCTTACAGGTATAATGATTTGATTGACAGATAAAATAATCGCTTTAAAAATACTTCTGAGTCATTTTGTCCTTACCTGCAGGCATGAACCATTACTGCATGCAGTGACTGTTCCATTTCCTAGCACAGACTTGAAGAAGCATCGTATCTCTCTTTCAGAATGTGACTAATATGTGGGTTTGCAATTCCTAAGCTATTTACAAATGGCACTCCCTTTCCACACAAGAAAATATTTATTACAACCAAAAGCTAAGTATTTTTAACCTAGACCTTACAAATAATATTGGAAATTCTGTGCAGCAACAACCTCAAAATATAGGAAGAAAACCTAGTACTATTTCCTTAAGGAAAGCAAGATTTTTGTTTATTTTCTAGCTAAGTAAATTATTTTTTAAAGCCTTCAACAGCTGTCACACATAAGCCAGCAGTCTGCTGTGTTATGGTGTGCATGCTGCAGCTGATTAGGCTTCACTATTTAAAAAAAAAAAATCAATCACCCTTTTTGTAAAAGCAGAACAGCTTACCCAAATACACATCTTCAAAACAGCACAATGACCAGCATGCAGTACAATACGTTATATAGCAAACTTGACAAGAAAACAATATGCCCTGATTTGTTTCTTAGCAATGCTACACCATTAATTGTTCATGCAAGAGATGTAGCTGTACCTTTCTGAAGAGGACGACTTCTCAGAGTTAACTGACATCAGCAGCTCAATCTTCTGCTTGATTTCTGGAAAAATCAGAAAATATTCACAACCAAGATTGCCTGCCCTTGCTTTCAAGCCTTATATCAAGAGATTTTTCTTCTCTAATTCCTTTTGTTCAGAATGAGGCCACAAGATTCGCAGTACTTCTGTCAGGACTGGGATTCAATGGTGCTATAAAGGGAAAAAGCTCCAGAGGCATCAGGCCTTGCTAAACTATGCACATGACTGTTTATGAAAGCAGGAAGTACCATTTCTGCCAAGCAGAGGGGTGTTTTCTTTTTTAAGGTAGAACTAGCATGGCTCTCCAAGATGATTTTAAATGCGGCAAATTAAAATACAAACTAAAAATGCTTACAACTGGATTCAATTTACTAGATAATTTGAGAAGCTGGGATAATAAAGTTACAGACTATAATGAACAGACAGGCAACCCTTGGCTACTTCTATTTCACCAGCCCTGAAAAATATGGCTCAGTGAATCATTTTTGTCACTTAAGAATGAAATATCAAACCAGAATCCAAATTTTTAGATTAAAAATATTTTCATCTTTGTTAAAATTTATTGATTGTCTTTTAATTAAAGATACATTTAGTACCTACTCCCTAACTCCTTTAGAAAAACACTTCTGTTTTACACCTTAATTTCCCCTCCTCCTTTGCAGTAGAGCACAAGTGAACAGCAACACCCTGTTACCGAGCAGATAATATACTTGTCCTTTTAGGAGAGGACTGACAATGCTCTCTGCAACAGAAATGTAAGCACCAATTCAATTTAATTAAAAGATCATTGCTCATATTGATTTGGAAAAATAGATCACAGACTAAAAGGGAAAGTGAGATAAAAATAAAAGAGGAAAAAGGGGAAAACCTAACACATTTCCTTTAAAATACTAAGCACTAACCCAAGAACATAATTTTATGTGAAAAAAAAATTGACATGGTCCTATTACTCAGACTATTTCATATACGTAAAGCTGATTTCCTATTTGTAAATGTTTTCCTATTCAAAATCTTAAAAATTCACATATCAAACATAAAACACAGTGCCACTGAAATCTACAGGCAGTCATAAAATTTCAAAGTAGACCTCAATAGTTTTCAGATTTTTTTAAAGGGTAAAATGATTTTTTTCAAGAGTCTTTAATTCTAGAAATACAAGGACTATGAGATGTAAAGGAAAAAGGAAAATAAATAGTTACATAAAATACAATGGATTTGTACAGAAATACCCTCTCAATGCTGCTAAAATAGTTTTTCCAAATTGTTGAAGCTAACAGCTTCATCCAGTGGGCATGATAAAGCTGGCATGAATATCTGATGATAGCACAGGATCTACCACAGGCTACAGCCAGACTACCACCGGGGAGAGCACAGAGCACAGCGGTAAAACTGAAGACGATAACGACGCTTACCTTGAGGACTCGTACGTGGATTACAGAGCCTGGCGCCTGGTGCCATAGTGAACGCTCAGTAACGCCCCATTTAAAAAGACATTTAATACTCAGGCTCCAGGCTCCGCCGCCAAGCAGCCTTGGATTTGAAAGCAGACTCCTCCGTCATTTTCAATAGCGATACGACCTTGGGGAAATTACTTAAAACTCTCTAAGCCTCTATCTCCTCTCCTATAAAATGGGGTAATAATTTTATGTGAAGCGTTATTGTGAGGATTTAATGACAAAGCTCATGAAAGGCAAACAGTGTTGTGCTTGGCACAAAGTAATAAGCCCTTTCTGCCTATTGCTATTTACTAGG